>NW_027507758.1:397582956-397996181 GCF_037356315.1 Lithobates pipiens | reverse complement strand
GTATATATATATATATATATATATATATATATATATATATATATATATATATATATATATATATATATATATATATATATGTATATATATATATATTGTATATATATATATATATATATATATATATATATATATATATATATATATATATATATATATATATATATATATATATATATATATATATATATATATATATATATATATATATATATATATATATATATATATATATATATATATATATATATATATATATATATATATATATATATATATATATATATATATATATATAACATATATATATATATATATATATATATATATATATATATATATATATATATATATATATTATATATTATTACATATATTTTTTAAAGCTAAGCATATTTCTGCAAGTGAAGGAAATAATTATTGATCCTGTCATAAATCTTGCGGTCTTTTTATATCCTCTGGACTTAGCTGAAATCTCAAATAATGTTATCAGCTTTTCTCAGAATTCATATATATATATATATATATATATATATATATATATATATATATATATATATATATATATATATATATATATATATATATATATATATATAATTTAATGCAACCACCATATCTAAGGATTGATAACCTATAATATATAACATTTTTGTTCTTGGTTTTAGATATATTCTGTGAAAGAGAAGAGAAAAATATTGTGTTAGCTTACCTACATAATTCTACAAGTTCTGGCTCTGCAATGGTTAAATAATTCACAGTAGGCAGTCAGGTACTGTGATTATTGTAATGTTTGTATTTTGAATTAAATAAAAATGCATACACATTGTTCCTATATAAATAAATACACCCTTGCTAAGGATTGTTTTTTGTATATAAAAGAATTCTACTGTTTTCAATAAAATCATCCCTATATGTTGTTTGTTGGTTGTTTCTGCAAAGCAGCCAACCTCAACTACTCAATCCCTCATATCTGTGGCATCAAAATAATCCCCCGACTAACAAAAACAGCCAACAAATTTAATAGAAGTCATAGAACATACTGTTCTCGTCATCAATTTGTAAAAAAAAAAAAATATTGAAAGTTATAATCGCTAACCAAAAGACATTAATTACAGCATGCTTGACTCCATAAACTCATAACAGAGAACATAGCTAGTGAAATTCTTATTTAAAACATCAATTATATACTCCCTGCAGGAGAATTCAAATCCTATATTGACCTATTTGATAAGCTTTCTCCATTAACCATATGGTTGTCCTATTGATCTGGTGCCAGGGGCAAAAATACCCGTTAGCAGAATTTATTGTTTATTGTAAGTTGAGCTAAAAGTCTTGTGAGACTGCCTGCAGGAACACCTTGACAAAGAGTCCATTTATCCTTCAATTTCTTAGCCTTAGTGTCAGTGTTTTATTGAAGAGCAAATTCTCAATCTTGCCTAAAGTGAATTCAGTATAATAGTCATCTTATCAGCAAAGTCTGTTGTTCATCTTGATCCCAGAAATATTTGAAAAGGTTTTGGCCACTAGATATACTTATTAAAATGGGTACAACAACAACCAAAGAACAGAAGTGTAGGTCTGTTGCAATAAAGTGTGAAACGTTATTCACCTAGTTAATATTTATTTTCTCTTTCTTTCTTTCTTTCTTTCTTTCTTTCTTTCTTTCTTTCTTTCTTTCTTTCTTTCTTTCTTTCTTTCTCCACACCTAAAATGTTTTGCAAATTATTCTGTTCCCAAACCTTATGTAGGTGGAATAGTGTCTAATAGCAAGGCATTGTTCAATAAAAAATACAAACTCCCCAGATATGCAAATATTTACAAAAATACAAAAACAAAACACAAAAAAAAAAACTGTACCCGTTCATGTAAAAAATGTGTATCATTACACAGAGAGAAGAGAGCATTCTAAACACTTAACTGCTTTGCACATTGCTGTCAGTGTAACACTGTGAACATACCTACAGGAACAGAGAAAAAGATAGAAGGATGACTATATTAATTTCCTGCTGCCCTTCATTATCCAGCCACAGAATTAGGGGTATCCTGCACCAGTTATCATTGCATTTGAGCAGCATAATTAGCAGAGAGGTCCAGGATATGGTATAACTATCTGTCAAGGGGCTTTTAATACAAAACTGTCTGCACAAAATCACTGTTAACAGTTCACATATATGCAGTCAAAAGCTGGCCATACACCAGTAATTTTTTTCCATTCAACCAGAGGGTTGAATGAAAGAAAATTACTCAATTCCCCCATCCACACACTTGATTAAATCCCTTCCGCTATGCTTTTGTATTCTGACAGCAGGAGATGTTCCTGCTGCCAGAATACATGAATCAGGACCACCAGCTATATTCAGTGGTTTTGATCAAGAGCAAATTTTCCAACAAACTGGTTGCACACAAGTAGATCAATAGAGTGTACAAATATAAACAGGGCCGAGGATAAATCCAAGGGAAATAGATCAAGCTTCCTTACCAACCAGCTTGCAGACAACCAAATCAACCTAACAGTATGCTTTAAAAGCAGGGGTTTAGTGTGCACGCATGTGCAAATGCGTGCGTAAGCCACAGAGCCTCACCATGGCACCCTGGTATCTGTGGTCCCTAACACTAATTTATAAGTGTCCCCACAGTGGAGGCACATGCATTCTGATGGATAGGTGAGGGCAGGTGGACTGAAGGGGAGCCCACCCCTTCTTAAAGGTACAGGAGCACACCGAGTACCCAGCATGTAGCTCAATGGCTGCGAAGGTGTCTGCGAGCTGGTCGGTAAGTAAGCTTATTTTTTTCCTTGAATGTATCCTTGGCCCTGTTTATATCTTATGTAGCCTTCCAATGCTGCTTACTGCGATGGCCAGCTATAGATGGGGGCAGTTGTGCCTTTTTTGTATTACTTGTGTACAAATAGCCTGTTCATACATAGATCAAAATTTGGCCGGCCCTTGCTGAACAGACTAGATTTGGCCATCTTAAATAAATTTACTGAATGGTGAAGTTGAATTGTGTGGTCCTAAATGGGGCAGTAAGGCAAAGGCATAAAAATGGTCCAACCCTTCATTTTTCTGCTAAAAATGTGTTTTTGTTTCGGGCTCCCTTGGAGAGATTGACAATCATTTTCTGATGGAAAGGAAATTGGCTTAATAGGGACACAGATATTAATTTAAAAAACTTTACAGATGCTCTAACTTTTTCTATTCAAAACAATTAAAACATTTAGCTGGAACTCTATCTATCTATCTATCTATCTATCTATCTATCTATCTATCTATCTATCTATCTATCTATCTATCTATCTATCTATCTAAAAGCCTCTTTTACAGTTTTCATTGTGATACATAATAACTCAATGTGCATGCACCCGCTTAATGTTATATACTTGTTACATAATTACTAAGCTAAAAAAAAAAAGTTAACTTATGGTAACTAAAGTTGATAAACAAATGTAGGTACTGTAGCCCCTAAAGCATGTGGTGCAGTTGCTTTGAGGATTGTGACAATCTGACTCTATAAGGGCATGTTCCAATTGTCAGAAAAGGTTGTTTAACCACTTTCAGACCGGACCAATTTGCTGGTCAAAGACCAGACCACTTTTTGCGATTCGGCACTGCATCGCTTTAACTGACAATTGCGCGGTCGTGCGACGTGGCTCCCAAACAAAATTGACGTCCTTTTTTTCCCACAAATAGAGCTTTCTTTTGGTGGTATTTAATCACCCCTGCGGTTTTTATTTTTTGCGCTATAAACAAAAATAGAGCGACAATTTTGAAAAAAACACATTATTTTTTACTTTTTGTTATAATAAATATCCCCAAAAATATATAAAAAAAAATTTTTTTCCCTCAGTTTAGGCCGATACGTATTCTTCTACATATTTTTGGTAAAAAAAATCGCAATAAGCGATTATTGATTGGTTTGCGCAAAAGTTATAGCGTTTACAAAATAGGGATAGTTTTATAGCATTTTTATTAATAATTTTTTATTATTTTTTTTTTTACTAGTAATGGCGGCGATCTGCGATTTTTATTGTGACTGCGACATTGTGGGGGACCCATCGGACATTTTTGACACATTTTTGGGACCATTGTCATTTATACAGTAATCACTGCTATATAAATGCAGTGATTCCTGTGTAAATGACACTGGCAGTGAAAGGGTTAACCAGTGGGTGGCAGTGTAGGGGTTAAGTGTTCCTAGGGGTGTGTTACTAACTGTGGGGGGGTTGGGCTTTCATTTAGTGTACACTGATCTCTGCTCCAATCACATGGAGCAGAGATCAGCGTCACTAGTTGCTAGGCAGAATGGAAAAATGTTGTTTACACAGCATTTCCTCCATTCGGCCGCTCCGTGAGACGATCGCGGGGATGCCCGCGGCGATCGAGTCTGCGGGTCCCGCGACCGGACTCACGGGGGTCCCGACCAGCGTGGGAGCGCGCCGCTGGCGGCGCGCTCCCGATGGCAGGGCGGCATCGAATATTGGACGTACCTGTACGCCAATATGCCTGCCCGTGCCATTCTGTCGACGTACATCGCTGTGCGCTGGTCGGGAAGTGGTTAACAAGTATAGGAATAGTATCCATCGAACACTGAGAGTTCCAAGCACTGCATTTGACAATCAAACCATATAGGGTTATGTTTATATGTGGTCCAATTGATAAAAGAGAGCACGATGGAAAATGTCTTTGTAGCCAGTACCTGATCATCCATGAAAGTAACAAAAGTGCATAAGAGGTGTACCATTAACATCAGTCAGGTGTATAAAAGATCAATATGAGAGTATGAAAGATCATCGCTGGTTGCTGCAGGGCACCAAAGGCTCTCTGAACAATTGTATCCCTAGACACTATAATAAATGAAGCTGAATGTGTTACATATAGATTAAATATATATGTTACAATTATCCCCCAGATACAAAAAGTGTATTGCACAGTTCCACAGTACACTTATTTCTATATAGCACTGTTTTCTACCTTTACACACTTAAATAACTGTGTAAACACAACGGCCTCAATTGATTTATCTGGCCAAGACATGGTTCTAAATGCAATGCTCCTTATAATCTAACCCTCTTTCTGTTGAAGGTGATTTAAGTAAATGCGACTGTGAACACTCATATCAAAAGAATGGTAGCTGCCCAAGGCTTTACATAACATATAACACATTGTAGGTTAGCTAGTTTGTTAAATAAAACGGATATACTGTGTTTAGCTTGCTTCACTGTAAATACAATATTATAAGCCAATGGGATAATCTTGGAAAGTACATTGTTTTTTTTTTTTTTTTATAAACATCTAAGATATGTTAATTTCAATATTTTGACATTTAAAATATATAGTTACGGAAGTACATGTCTTGTGTAAACTTTAAAGAGCACACACAAAATAATGGTTTTAAAATAGAATGTATAGTAGTCATTATGATAACTGCACACACGCTTTTGGGTTAGAAGCAAGGAAAGCACAGCTACTAAAATACCTGCTTTAAAATAACATTCTTTATCATACATTTATTATGCATTTATAGGACATTTGATGCATTGCATTGCTTTCTATGCTGAATAAATAGCAGTTGGAACACTAGAGAACAGACATACTGTACATCATTCAAATATCACATACAAAGCAATGCATACTGAAAACATCCATACTGTATATGCAAGTTAACACTGCTCTTTAGAACCCTTTCACATTGGGGCACTTTTCAGGCAATTTAGTGCTAAAAATAGCACCTGTAAAGAGCCTGAAAAGAGCCAAACCACCCCATTGTGAAAGCCCAAAAAAAGTCCTGCAAGCAGCATCCTTGGGGAAGTGCAGAAGTGGTGTATAAACTGCTCCTCTACTGCCCCTGCCCATTGAAATTAATGTGCAGAGTTGCTGAAGCACCTGCAAAGCGATTCACCAGCTATGCAAAACGGGCGCTTTTAACCCTTTCATTGGCTACTAGCAGGGGTTAAAAGTGGCCTGCTAGTGGATGAAAAGCACCACTATAACAGTGGTAAAGTGCCGCTAAAACTAGCGGCACATTAACGCTATCAGACCTGCCGCCCCAGTGTGAAAGGGGTTTTAAGCTTCAGTATAGAATTTAGACACTGACTCAATAATAATTTTGGAAGCTAAACCCAAATGCCTGTTTACACAAGAGCATGGCCAATACCTTCCATAAGCCTTAGGCCGCGTACACACGGGCGGACTGTCTGCCCAACTTAGTCCGCTGAACAGTGTTTCAGCGGACAATCCGCTCGTGTGTGGGCTTCAGCGGACTTTTTCAGCGGACAGTCTGACGAACAAAGTCTTACGGAATTTCCGTAAGACAGTCCGTTCAAACTTGGTTTTGTCCGTCCAAACTTGGTTTCAGCGGACAGTCCGCTCGTGTGTAGGCAAGTTGGACGGACTAAGTATGGCGCATGCTCAGAAAGGGTTTACACGGCCGAAGGTTGCATTGCAGTGTATAGGACGTCGTTTTTCTAGTCCCGTCGTACGTGCTGTACACGTCATCACGCGCGCTTTCAGCGGACTGTCTGCTCATCGTGTGTGGTCAAGTCCGTTCATGCTAATTTTGAACGGACTGTTTGTCGGATTGTCTGCCGAACTTAGTTGGGCAGACAGTCCGCCCGTGTGTACGCGGCCTTAAAGTCCATGTCAAAAGTGTTAAGGTGATTGCTTATAGTAAAGGTCAAAGCCCAATTATACCTTTGCATATGTGTTAAAAAAATAAGTAGCCAACAAGTTAAAAGTAGAATTTTCTGAAATACTCACCTCCTTTCACATTGCTCTGAGATGCTGCTTTGGTACTATTCTGGGTTAAATGACATTCAGTGTCATCCAACCCACTCCCTAAAAGACATTATGGACACACCACCTGAGGGTGTGTCTTCCTGCAGGCTTGGGCTCACAGTACTACTGAACAGAACAAATCTTTCCAGGAGTAAGGACCTTCCTCTACTGATGCCAGAAGAGAAGATGAATGACCTGAGACATCTCCTGAGAAGACTGATGGATTTACAGAATTACTTTTTCGAAATAGGTGTTTTTTGAAGGTGGTTTCACACAAGGAAAGGACAATTTGGTAATTTAATATTGTTTCATAAATACTCCTTACTTAAAATCCCGAGAATGTTTTCAAACATATTAATAGTAAAATGGGTAGGTCAGAACATTGTCCCCATAAAAAGAAAATCAGAGGAAGTTGGTCATAAGTGACAGGGAGAAAGCAATGGTAATAAATGCATTCTTCTCCTTGGTTTTTATGAATGAAAAGGAGCAGAATATTAAACAAGGCAGTAATGATAACCACATGACATTAAATATACCCTTCCGACTGACAGAAATCAGTGTTCAAAAAAGACTGGAAAAACCAAATGTTCATAAATCACCAGGACTGGATGGCTTACATCTGATAGTCCTCAAAAAATGTAGCCATATTATAGCCAGGTCATTGTTCCTAATTTTTAAAGACAGCTTACTGACTGGAATGGTGCCAGCTAATTTGTAAAAATCAAACAGGGTGTCAATATTCAAAAAAGGGTCCTGGAAACTACAGACCAATCATCTAAAGATCAATATCATGTAAACTATTGTAAAGAATGATAAGGGATCATATCCAAGAATGTACTAATGAAAATAGTATTATTAGTAGCAACCAATATAGCTTTATGATGCACCGTTCTTGCCAGACTGACCTTTTAACATTCTATGAGGAGGTAAGTTGTAATATGGATAGAGGAAAGCCTGTGGGTATAGCCTATCTGTATTTGATAAAATAACCCATAAAAGTTTAATTTACAAATTAAGGTCTTGTGGCATTGATGATGTTTATGTACCTGGACAGAACTGGATGCTGGAGATTGTCCAGAGGGTAGTGATTTATAGCTTATTCTCTGAATGGTCTAGAGCTGTAAGCGGGGTACCTCAGGGTTTTGTTCTGGGACCAATTATGTTTAAATTGTTTTTGAAAGATATAGATGTTGGAATACAAAGTTCAATCTCACTGTTTTCTGATGATACAAAGCTAAGCATGGCAATAACTTCACAGCAGGATATAGCAACTTTACAAGAGGACCTACTTAGAATAGAGGGGTGGGTAGCTATAGGGCAGATGAGGTTTAATATTGAAAAATGTAACGTAATGCACATGGCAGCTCAGAATATGCATACAAGTTACTTGCTAGATGAATGGAATCAAGGATGGAAAATGATTTTTTGGTCCTGGTAGATCACAGACTCAACAATATAATGCAATGCCAAGATGCAACAAGCAAGGCCAGCAGACTATTAGCATGTATTATAAAGAGTATTTACTCAAGAGATAAAACTATATTTATACCACTAAACAAAACTCTGGTTTGCCACATCTTGAGTATGCTGTCCAGTTCTGGTCACCAATCCTCTGGAAGAACAGGCTTCAACTGGAGAGATTCCATAGAAGGGCAACAAAGTTCATCAGTTATGAGGAATGACTATACATGTTAAATGTATTCTCCTTGGAGAAAAGACTATTAAGAAAGGATATGATTGTGGTATATAAATCTTTGAATGGCGACTCCAGCACCAAACAGTCACCCAATGAAGTTAAACTAGAAGCAGTTCAATAGCAAACTGCATAAGGGATTCTTTACTGTTAGAGCAGTTGGGATATGGAACAGTTGCTGGTGTCAGTGGGGAGCAAAGATAAATTATTTTAGATAGATAAAACTTTTAGATGTGTTTATTTCTTTCTTAGCAACTACAATGTACAGGTTAAGCTGGATGGACTGGTGTCTTTATTCAACCTTACCTACTATGTAACTTCATAATGATGACAGTCCATTTACAGAGGTTACCTGGGAAAACATTGCAGTTCATCCTTTAAATTGGGTAAAGGAAGAAGTGACACATAAAATATACTGCAGCTATCAGCTTATTAATTTAGTTCATTGCAGCTTGGAGCTGGAATGTAGAGCTTATTTTATTCACAATAGAGGTTGTTTGTTGAATTCTTAAAACATAAATAACTATACCAATTATCTGGAATTGAAAGAAGAGATCAATGCTGCATTTCAGTTTTCTTTGTCACTTTAGAATACATATAGCTGAGCAAAACCAACTATATGACAGATAAACGATGACTGATAAATGCTAAATATATAGAATAAGAAAATGATGACTAATAGCTGCTCTATAAGTCATATCTATGAAGAAAGCAACTTGTACCAAACAAAAATAATAAAGTAGCTTTAAATGCATGTTTCTGGCTGCCAATGTAGTATTGCATAGTGCACAGCTTGTTATGAGTAGGAATGAGGAGGAATGAGTAGGAATAAGCTGCTGGTTGGGACCAAATTGTGCTTGTGTGGAGGCTCAGCAAATAGCCAAACTAAATTGATGTTCGGTCATGTTGGTGGCAATGGGAAGTGAAATATTTAGCCGCAGTATTACTTGTATTACACTAATGTGACAGTTTTCCATCTGTTGATATGAAAGTTGCAGTCATCGGCTGACTAACAGCCGTAAGTCAATTGGGCCACTCACCAATTAGCTGGGTTAGATATTTGATACAATAAACATACACTGTATATATAATTTGTTTCAGAGTATGGACATCAACTATGTAACACTCAATGAGAAAGCTCTTTGTATTTCATTGACAACATGCATACAGGTAGGCAATTACTCTATAATATATAATACACCTATAAGCAGAAGAAAAAAGTGCCAACACTTGCAACATGTGTTTGTCATCCAGATGAAATAACCAAAGGGGTGCTGAGAGGGACCAAAAGTTAGGCCCAGCAAGTATTGTATTCATGCAGTTAATATGCAAGCATATAGATTGTTGTCAGATCAATATATGATTAATTGCCATCACTTATTTTGGTAGTTACCTCCCCAAGCCCTGCACTGACTACTGCCATGCCTTAGGTACCCTCCTGCCATGACACTTTCAGATGCTGTTATAGTTTAAGAGATTCCAAGCTGCTTTGTTTACAAACAGAAGAGGGCATGAGTTGTCTTCAGCCAGTCATTTAAAGAGCATCAACAATTCATTGCCTAGAAAATGGTTCTTAGCATTCAGGTCCCAATGACTTCAATGGAGTTGGAGTTCAACACCCAAACTTTAGTAATGTTCTCGAAACCCACCTTGAACCAAACCCACCTATGTTATTCTCATCCTTACCCAAGGAATAAACAATTAAAAATTTCCTTCATGGAAATATATTTGTTCAGATTTAAGGCCCCATAGGATTTGACCTATGATCACAGAATCTCAGTAGGTAGCCAGTAGTCTTGTCAAAAACCTGAAACATTAGTAGTTAATACACCGTTGCCTATAGATTACAATCTAGTTTGCATGAACATGTGTGGCTAAAAAGTCTACTAGTATCTGGGTAGTATATTAAAAATGATTTATGGGGACATTAGCAATTAAATAAATTCCTGCTGATATACTTTATAAGGACCACGGAATAGACACTGTAGCAGCAAAACAAAAAAGATCAGATTTAGGCTGGGTTCACACTGCTGCGGGGGGAGAACCGGATGTGATTCGCACAGCAAATCACATCCGATCTCCGTAGCGCTGCGAGTTCAGCCATACAGATAGTATGGCTGAACTCGCAGCGGTCCCGCAGTAAACTCGCACGGGACCCTTTTTTGGGTCCGCAACGGAATCGGATCGCATGGGGGTTCACACCATGCGATCCGATTCCTGTGCGAGTCGGCAGATCGCACTGCGATATGCCGACGGATCTGGGGGTGTCATTAACATAACATTGACATCCCCAGCCGTCCGCATAGGGCAGTGTGAACTGCCGGCGGGAGGTGTGCGATGCGGGAAAACGCCGCGGATTCGCGGCGTTCCCGCATCGCAGCAATGTGAACCTAGCCTAAAGGTAGTTTTTACTCTTTTGTTACCCCATACAGTATTAACATATATATATATATATATATATATATATATATATATATATATATATATATATATATATATATATATATATAAACAAATTGCTTACGGTTAATCAAATAAGAGTATAAAAGCCTTAAATGAACTAAACATATGATAAATTGAAAAAAAAGTAGTCTAGAAACAAAGTACTTAAAATCATTTTGTACATTGTATTGGAAGTTAAACAAACATAGATAGCTGTGATAGAACTCTGGGGAGACAGATTTCAGGTGAAACAGAGCATAATAAGGCGATTTTATGCATGCTCAGTACCACAAATGGAAAATAATCCAACCACTGCAGGGGATGGGATGCAGCTAAGGAGCTGTCTGTGGTTTAAAGAGAACACACTGCTTGATGTAAATACAGACATTCTGAATTCATGACACAAACCTTTTCATTAATATCTGGTAAACACATCAAGCATTTGCAATGAAGCTTTTAGACATATTTCTCTATCATCTTTAATGCAAGTATTGTATATAAGTATCATTGCTAACAATTAGTGTAAACCCCCCCAAAAAAATGTTATATATATATATATATATATATATATATATATATATATATATATATATGGCTAGATAGCTAGCTAGCTAGCTATATATAGATCTCTCTCTCTCTCTCTCTCTCTCTCTCTCTCTCTCTCTCTCTCTCTCTCTCTCTCTCTCTCTCTCTCTCTCTCTCTCTCTCTCTCTCTATATATATATATATATATATATATATATATATATATATATATATTCACCTTACCAATTGCTCTGTGTCTGCTACTCCTCTTTGTCAATCCCTGCACTGGCTTCCGCTCACCCAACAAATGAAATTCAAAATACTAATCACTACTTACAAAGCCATCCACAACTTAACCCCCAGCTACATCATTAGACTAGGCGTTAAATACCAACCTATTTGTTCTCTTCGTTCCTCTCAATACCTCCTGCTCTCTAGCTCCTTCACCACCTCCTCCCATGCTCGCCTCCAGGACTTTTCCAGAGCCTCTCCAATCCTATGGAATGCCTTACCCCAATCTGATTTTCTCCTACTCTATTAGCTTTTAGATGATCCCTGAAAATCCTTCTTTTCAGAGAAGCCTATCCTATCCACACCTAATAACTGTACTTACATCTTCTCCATCAGCTCATGCCCCACAGTTATTACCTTTTGTTCCACTGGCCCCTCCCTTCTAGATTGTAAGCTCTTCTGATCCCTGCTGTATTGATTTGTATTGATATTACATTGTAACTGTACTGTCTGCCCCCATGTTGTAAAGCGCTGTGCAAACTGTTTGCGCTATATACTGTAAATCCTATAATTATAATAGTAATATATATATATATATATATATATATATATATATATATATATATAAAATATCTGACAACAGATATAGAAATATACAGTAAGAATTTATGTAAACAATATAAACAATATTGCTACCCAACCCAACAAAGGGCTGTTGATGCTGATTTTCAGTTTGAAAGTGCAGGAATTAGAAAGCACCTGTAAATTACTGCTTCATTTTTATCCTATGTAATATATGCTATATGCTATCTTTGCAGACAGTAATGAATTGCATACATGCATTAACAGCAAATAAAGATTTTAAAATCATTTTATCATTGTAACTTCCATTCTAAGTCTTTCATTGCATTATTTTTCTGATGATTTACTAGCCTTATCTTCTGGATGGAACACAATAGTATTTCCAGAAAAATAGCTAGCCTCAATGAACTGTAATCGTTCTATAAATGTTGAGCAAACTCATCTGGACTGCACATATCCTGCATACTACAACAAAAAAATGTACATGACTGGAAATAAAATCAGTAGAATTCAGCAAATTGTAACAGAAAAAGCAAAAATGAATGATACCACATGATAGGATTTCATTATTTGTAAGAAAATTAAATGGTTTATAATCTCAACATGTTTAAAAGCTAAACACCAGGCAAATGAGTAAATACATAGAAGACATTTAGTACCTATATGAGAACTGTTTTACTTGCCGAAGGATTTGTTTTTCTGTTTATTTATTCCTGAGACTTGTCTGCATTTTAGTAATACTATTAGTTCTTGTCCTTGCCTTCGGTCTATGATAGGACAGTGACCTATTGTCATCACATGCCTTTTGTTTTACACATGTACCACATGTTTATATATGGGAACTGCAACACCTCTAGTGTTCTCTATGTGCTGCATCTCTCTCTCCCAGTTTGACCTTTGCTATAGTCCCACTTTGCTATGGCCGAGTCAAATGAATTTCATTATACTAGTTGCTTTTACAAACATAGGCATGTAACCTGTTTTTCACTGGTCTGAAGTTAATTTTTACATTTTGTATTTATGATATAGAAGCAACAAATAAAAAAATATTAAAGAAGTATGCAATTTTTTTTGTTGGAATCATGCTTAACTATATGGATGCAGCATCGGCCTGATGCTGCATTTGTCCCCTGCCTGCTCTAACACTGAGAACCGAGCAATCAAACTCTGCCAATTTCTTAGTTTTCACAGCTTTGTGAGCAGAGAGCCGATGACTGTCAGTCATTGGCTTTTCATCGGCTTTCTGCTCTCCTCCTGTGCTCACTGGAGCTCTGGTCTGTGGAAGGGGCGGGAGCAGCCAGCTCAGGCTCTCAGCAGCTCAATGAGATGCTGAGCTGGGTGTCGGTCCAGGAATGTGAGTGGATCCCTACCATATTATTATGATCCTTCCACAGCCTGGACTGGCTCTGTGACATCAGCTGACAGTGGGCTTCAGCCCACTATCTGCTGAAAATGGGTCACAGGAGTGCAGAATGAACTGCACTACTGTTATCCACAGAAGAAGTTCAGTCAAATGAGCTTTGACTGTACTTCTTCTTTAAGGATATGTTCACTTTTAGTGCACCTATCATATGGTCCTCCCCCCACTACTTTTCCAACATTATACCAATACATTATAGATCAGCCTTGTATACTCTACAAGCATAGCCAGCTCAAATTCCAATGACATGTATTCAATGGCTATCAACAGTCTAGATTAGAACACACAGTGCAAAATTGGAAAAATTACAGAGAATATGTGGCTGGCCAGAAAGACTTCAAATCAAAGACTAGAGGCATTGTTTCAGGAAAGTATAATGGGCCCAAAAAGTATAAGTGCCCTAAAAGTACAGATTATCCTTTAAAATGTATGTTAAAAACACTGTTAAATTACTGTAACTTTTTATCAAACTGAATTTGATAGGAAATCTTATCAATTGCCAATAATAAGTTATTATGATGGAGAGAGGGATTAAAACTAGAAATCCACTGCTAATTTTCAAGGACAAGAACATGCAGAAAAATACAACTGTAGCTATTTTATTAAAACAAAAAACTTGGTGTACATGTTTTAAATGTTTCATTTCAGAGGCTCTTCTTTCTACTGTTTTAGCAAAATTGATCTTACTGAATATATAAAAGCTTAATTCCTTTGGTGATTAAGTGCATTATCAATAATTACCGTAACTTTGTAGGTTAACCGAATAACGGGCCTTCTTTTTCCCATAATGACACTAGATGGTACATTATAAACTGCTTAATATTTTTCCTCTCACGAGCACTATTTGTCCAGTAACTCTTTAAAAATGTATTACTGACAAGTGGGTTAAAATTACTGGAAAATTACTCAGCATCCCTGCATTACAATTAGAATTTTGTTTTAGATTTGATCTCACTGAATTAATTTCAGCATAGGTATTACATTTTATGAATTATACTTTGGCATAGTAGCTGCATATACACATTTTAAAATGTTCTTTTACTGCTAATGTCTGTAGATATTATTGTGTACTCTCGGAGGAATAGTTACATAAAATACACTGAGAACATTCTATGTCATCATAATTTAGATGGAATTTTCTGATCAAGAAGTTAGACAGCATTCTTTAAGTTAGGAATGTTATGTCTGCAGAAAGATTTGCTGCAGCATGGTGTTTTTTAAGAAATATGCTAATAATCATGTTTTTGCACTAAATACAGTGTCTGTGAGATAAAGGTAATGTAATCACAGCTAAATGCGGGAATTTTAATTTAATGTTTTTCTTTTTTTGTATGCACTTGTTCCCAGCCAAGTCTTCAGCCATTGCTTATTTGTTGGCTTTGTTAATCTAATGTTTCACTTTTCTTCTGAATGACTTTATAGGCAATTGAAGGCAAAGAGATATGTATGGTATTTTGCAGCAGAACAGACATTTGGCATCTAGGCACAGGAAAATAATCATCAGAGCAGATGGTTTGACAGCCAGATACATTATGTACAGTAAATGAATGTTCAGCTTTATGGAAGCTATTGCTCCCTGTACTATCACAATACAGATAAGACCTTAAAGGCATTTATTTGGTTAATTTTTTAATTAACTTTTATTGATTTGTAATCAAAAGAATAGACAATGCTTCTAATAATATATGTTGGTATGATGCAATCTAAGATGCAAATTAAAATGCCCCCCCCCCCCCCCGCAGCAGCATATATTTAACTTTCTCAACTATCTCCATGGTCATTCTATTTAGATACCTAGATTGGAGTAAAATACTCTGCACTTCCTGCTATGAGTGAGAATGTGACTTACTAGCCCTTTTCTATGATGTGAGAGTGCTGGCTATTGATTGATCCAGGGCTGTCATATTAGGATGAAAGGGGCACATAGCCCTGTGTGACTTCCAACAAATCTATTTGGAGTTTGCATAATGTTTTTTCCCTTGTCCTGAGGCCCAAATAGAGTGTTCTGCCATGTAGACACAATTGGATTTTCCAAAGAGGAATGTTCGATGTGAGTTTCTTGTCGGAAAGTCCAACCGTGTGTATGCTCCATCAAATATTTGCTGTTGGAATTTCATCACACAAATGTTTGAGAGCAGGTTCTCAAAAGTCCAATCATGTGTACACAAGTCCGATGCACAAAAGTCCATGCATGCTCAGAATCAAGTATGAGACGGAAGCGTTCGGGTTTGTAAAACTAGCGTTCATAATGGAGATAGCATATTCGTCACACAGCAAATTTTTAAATAGTTTAAAGCAATCGCATTCTCTTCTTCTCTATAATGCTAGAATAATGAAGTTGCTTTTCTGCTAATATTCACACAGTTCTGACAAACAGATTTTTTATTATTTCTCTTGATCTCATGAATAATCTTTGTTTTTTTTTGTTTTTATCAAGATCTCCATAATAATTTTTTTTTATTTTTTATAGTGATCTCCTTTATTTTTAATTTCTCCAGATCTCCAGAATAAAAGCTTTTTTTTCTTTTTTTTTTCTAGTGATCTCCATAATATTTTTTGTTGTTTTGTGTGTCAAGTTACCACAACATCATTATTATCTCGTATTTTTCTACCTCAACGAGGTTGGTTGGTGTTGGTGTCCCTTGTTAATTTGACATTGTATTTTTGAAATGTACCTGCCTATTCACAAACTGTCCTGTTTGAAGTAACACACATAGCCAACTATCTGTCAAAACAAAAACTTTACATTTATTAGGGTCCTGACAAAATAAAGAGGAAGGCAATGCTGGAGAAACAGTTGGAATTATTGAAGCCTTTGTACCCCAGGGCAGACATCAATTATTTGACTGTCAAAATTGGTAACCTGAGGAGTCCATTTAATAGGGAGTACAATAAAGTCCAGTACTATGAGAGATCGGGAGCAGCAGCAGATGACATATATGTCATGAGGCTGTGGTCTTACAACAGCCTGCATCTTTTGGCAGACCACACCAAAACCAGGCCATCACTCTCAACACTTCCTTCCATGCTTCCTTCCAGGCTGCTGTCATGGGTTGGGTCACTGTGTTGTTGGAGGTGTTGCTGTAGATGGTGTAGGAGTAGTATGGTCCAACTCACACACATGGCTTTTAGTTGTGAGTTGGCCCCTCATCACCTTGTTTAGGGCCTGAAGTATTACCTACTCACAGATGAAACGTTGGCCCTCCTCCATTTGTTCTGACTGTCAGACAGCCATAAGACTCGGGGCCACCAGGGGTTGTTGTGAGGACTGCAGTAGCCTGCTGAATCAAAACAGTCCCTGACTCCTCCAGGTTCTTTGCCTTCCTGGTCCTTTTTGTTGGAAAGCGGAGGGGAGAAACCTGGGATTCGGTCAAGCTGCATGGCCACCTCCAGGCTGCCACTTTCCACAGCCACCTCCTAGCTGCCACTTTCCACAGCCTCCTCCTGGCTGAGACTTTCCTTGTATGAAAATGGGACATAGTTTTCGTTTTTTGGTCATCAATCACACACAATTTTTAGCTCATGACTGTTGCAAATTGAATGTTAACAAATAGAAAAGACTATCATTCTGACCCCAGCATTTTTCATTCTTGTCCCAATAATTTTTGGCTACTATTGTCTATTGATATGTAAACCACTTTGTTAAATCAGAAATTAGTGATCAATAATAGCATCTAGTTAACATCATTCAATTTTTGACAAGAAATATGTTCAACAATGCTATACCTGGCTCAAGCTAGGCTCCTCCACATCTTCTTCCTGGGTGGAAGGCCCAGGTTGGACTTCAGGAGCCTCATCTGATGTGGAAGGAAGTGTGGAAGGAAGTGTTGATAGTGATGGCCTGGGTTCACTCTGGTCTGACAGAAACCACAGTCTGTCGTAGTACCAGAGCCTGGGGACATAAACCTCATCTGCTGCTGCACCTGATCTCATGGAATCCTGGACCTTTTTGTGCTCCCTATTATATGTGCTCCTCAGGCCACTAATTTTGGCCTTCAAATAGGTGATGTCTGCCCGTGGGATACACAGGCTTCACTGTCTTCCTCTTTAGCTTGTTGGAGTATTCTCTCTGTTTGACTTGCCACAGACATGGCAATTCCATGTAATTGTCTATATTTGGCAGGAAGTCTGGGTCAATAAATGTATCCATTTTATCTGCAAGACACAAGACACAACACAAGACAAACCCTAATGTCAGGCTAAACTCTCCTAATCTTGTCTCAATATAGTCCTCAATCTAGAAGAGCAGTATAGGCCACTAACCACTGATGCCCCAAGTTCAATTTGTACCTTTGTTTGCATGATCAGCGCTTATGTTACTCTGTTCTCTGCTCACAGATCATATGTACGGCGCACGTGTATTATGCTTTATATACACTGAGCATGCATGAAACTCAACCCCTGACCTTCTTTCTAGTGCATTCTCTTTCTCTTCATATTGTATTTCTCCTTCTCTTTTGCACAGTGGGAGATCACATGGCAGAACAGGTGCATGCAGAGAGCAGCAACGAGGAATACATTGAAAGCTCGGAGCAAGGCAGTTCCTGATCCAGGACAAGATATAAGGTCTCAAATATGTCCTTTGTAGAGATGGTGGAGATGGTGGATATCTTGAAAAGGGCTGATTATGATGGGAAGCATGGACCGTACAGAAACCAAAATGTGAGAAAGGCCAGGATCATGACTAAAGTTGTGAAAAGTTTGCACAGGAAATTTGGGTACGATTATCCAAGGAGCAATTGACGAAACACTGGTCAGACCTGAAATTGAGAGAGCACGATCGGTACAGAAGGATCAGGAAAGGGCTTCTAAAAAGTATGTTTTTGTTGTGTGTTCCTATTATTATTACTTTCGTGCTGGTCCATGTGCTTTCCTTTACTGTTATACATTTTAAAATGGCAAGTTTGAGGTTCCTGGGTACAGTAATTGTTCATATTAAACTTTGTTTTACCACTAATAGAACGTTTTTAGCAGATGCAGGTTAACTACATTTGTTCATGCCTATTTGTATGAAAAGAAGTTTATTACATTGTTGTCCAGATGTGTTTGTGACAAAAACATCCCAAACAGAGGGGACAGAAAAGAATGGGGCTCACTGAAAAGCAATACACACTGGTAGTCTAGTATCAAAAATGTGATAATTTATTGGCATATAAAAGAACATGGAGGTAAGTTGAACAGACCAATTACTGGCCAGATAAATTCGTGTCAGCGTAAGCCATCACCTTAGGGTTCAATGTCTAGCAAATGCTGAGTTGACGGGTAGGCTGGCATCAACCCCCCTGGAGGCTAGAGCCAGAAAAGGGAAAAAGGGGAAGACGAGGATGGAAGGATAGGAATTAATTTAAATCCCAAAATGTCTGATTCCAAAATGCATGGAAAAGTCCAATGCAAGGGTATGTGTGTAAATCCTGTTAGGGATTAAAGTTTATATTTTCCCCCTCTTAGTAAAAGGTAGTAGTTCAATAGTGGGCATATGCAGGTGCAATGCTGACACAGTTCAAAGGTATTAGCAACAGCAATACATTACCACTCCCAATGACGAATGATGCTGTCAGTCTGGGGGGTGTATTTTCCTGTAGTAGTGTGCCTCTGTTAATTTACCCATCTCCTGGAGAATTCAATACCCTTCAGGAGGTATCACTTGTAGAAGCGCAGTATTGTAGAGCTGAAGAAATTCTGTGTACAGACTTATCCCACCAGAGTCCAGAAAGGTCCACAGATGGATACATCGGGTTCTCTCCTTCCATCTGTCGTGGACCAGTGCTCATAGCCCTTCCCTTGGTGCATGAGCTCTCGAGCCCCATGGGGGATGTTGCCATAGTGTGGCGTCTGGGTGGAAGTGACGTCAATGTGTTTGTAACCAGAATGAAATGCAAACTTGATTCAGTGTAAGGAGAGGGCACTTAGCAGCTGTTTACACATCTGGACACAGGAATACTAGTGTAGGACCCCAGAACACCCTTTTTATAGTGTCCTGCGCAGGTGTTCCAGTGGATAATAGGGGTCTCTCCATGTGTGAAACTTGCACAAAACAGGTAACTATTCCAGCTTTGGAAAGGGAAAAAAATCATGTCTTCAGCTTGTAAAACTCTGCCAAAACAGACAAGTGGACCTTACTTCCAAGCAATGTTTCATATTACTATTTCTTGCCTCAAATATCTGTGTGCTACGTATACCGTTTTTGGATTCACATAGGGGAGAAAAGAATCAGGACATCTGAGGTCACCAGGAACCCCACTACTCATGAAGAAGGGGAAATCCCCACACACTAGGAAGATGTGTATTCTGAGGTACATGAAGTGGGCAAAATGGTGACCACAACACGTCAGTGTCTGAGACAACAGCTCCAGGTAATAGATGTATGCCTGCATATTTAAAACACATGGTGTGTTTTTTATTTTTAGGTGATGTGGTTGTTGTGAAAGAAGAAACTCACTTCAACAGTGCAAGTGCACAGCTCCTGATCAGTAAAATAATGGTGTGCAATCAGAATTTAGAGAAGGTCAAGGAAAGCATCAATGATGTTGAAAAAAGACTCACCAACATCATTGATGTTTTAGCTAAATTCTAACCCCCCAAAAAAATGTTGTTGTTATTTTACATTTTTTGATATACATTTTAAAGTAATTTGAAAGCCAAATTTTGAAGATGCACACAGTTATTTAAGAAAAGCAAATCCACTACAAGTGCACTTGAAAATGCAGTCGCTCTAAATCTAAGGGGTAGATCTGAAATAAGGGTAAGCTCTGCTGATTTTATCATCCAATCATGTGCAAGCTAAAATGGTATTTTTTATTTTCCTTGCATGTCCCCCTCAGATCTAGAGCAACTTTACTTCCAAGTGCACTTTCAGTGCAAAGTCGATTTTCCTTTAGTAAATAACCCCCAGTGTGTCAACATGTGCTATCTGCCATCGTGGGATAACAATGTACGCATTTTGTGGGTGTAACCCCTTCCTCTCATCTACTTTAGTTGCGAGGAAGGGGCTGCATCCACAAAACATGTACATTGATATCCCATGATGGCAGATAGCACATGTTGACACACTGTGTGTCTTTTCCCTACATCTATCAAAATAGATGTAGGGAAAAGACACACATTTTAGGCATGAGCTCATGGGTGAAATCCACATTTTTGAGTTCCAATTTGTGTGCATCTTCAAAATATGGCTTTAACAGGGGTGAGATCACCCCATCTGATGAAGGCAAAATCAACACAGGTTTGATATACTAATGTCTCCTTTTGCCTTCACTTTATCAAAAAGTTGAACTTTGTAAGTTCCTGAGTTGTGTATGTTATGGTTTTAAACATGCCTGTTTAGCCACAAAAAGGCTATATACTGCCGCACAATAATGTTTACACCAAAGATGTTGGTTTGTTAAAAAAAAACTTTTATAATGCACACGTGTGAATGTGCTTTGAGTAAAATGTTTTATACTCAACAATGTGTGGCTTCTTCTTTCAATGCTCAATACCAGATTTTGGAGTAAGTTGGTGTAGTTACAGTTATTTAATAAAGGAATATCCACTTTGCACTCCAGTGCAATGTGGATTTGCCTTCAGTAAATAACCCCCACAGTGCTCTAAATTTTGCCCCAATTAGGCCATTTTAGGGACTGCAAGCAATTTATTCATGGAGTTGAAAAGGATGATTATTTTTATCATTTATGCATTACATAAATTAACAACAAAAACAAGGTGTGTGTGTGTGTAACAGACCCATAGCATAACATACTTGTTAGCTAAATAAGAGATTGTCACCTTATGTATCAAATAAGTTACGTTCGCACTATTGAAAAAAATGGCCAATAATAAAAGGCCATTGGAGAACCTAGGAGACAGCTAAAAGAAACAAAAGAAATAAATCAAATGAAATATGAGTTTGGTTTGTAACAAACAATTTATCAATGGCATACTTCACAGGTTCATGGGGGGGGGGGGGGGGGCAAGCCACGGCAGATAGCTTCAAGAGCCATCAGAGTTGTTGGATCCAGTAAGCCAGCCTCAGTCCCAACTGAGGCCACATAGTTTGATGCATTTTTGCGCAAAGAAATTATGTAAAATGCAGCATGAAAGAACTATGTGATTGAGTTTATATTCTGCCATATTAATATCAGTGAGGGATAAGTGGAACTGACTAGCCATTATTCCAAAGGCATTTTCCACCACCCTTCTGGCTCTGGCCAGCCAGTAATTAAAAACCCCTTTGGTACGGGGCGAGGGTCCTCATTGGGAATGGCCGCATAAGATGGTCCCCCAGCGCAAGAGCGTCATCTGTGATGAAGACGAACAGAAGTCCCACCACATTGTCTTCTGGAGGTGGCAAGCCCAAGCTGACATTCTGGAGCCATCTGTAAAACTCTGTCTGGGAGATGACTCCACCATCCGACATCCAGGTCATTTTTCCCCACATCCACATACAAAAACTCGTATGTCACAGACACCACCAACAACAACACTATACTACTATACACCTTATAATTATAATAGTATCACCCTGAGTTGGGGGGTGGGACGATGTGGACATGTTTCCCATCTATTGCCCCACCACAGTTGGGAAAGTCCCACTGCTGGGCAAATTGGGAGGCCACAGTCTACCATTCCTGTGTGTTTGAAGTAAACTGGAGTCAAACAAGAAAAAAAGAATTAGTACTTTTGCACATAACATTGCAAGCAGATTAGACACAAAAATCCTCGGCCAACATAAGTATAACATTTATTTTAAGGAGTATTTAAAGACAAAAGTATAAGGTCCACTTTTCAGATTTCTCCCCCTCTCTGATGGTCCAGTGTACATATTTTAGGGTGGGGGGAGATGTTTTGGACAAGTAACCCTCTCCACTTCATTGACAGCTGAATGCATAAATAATGTGTGTTACTTTGGCCAGCCCCTCCTTACTTACACTACTGGCTGCCCACTGGACAGGTAAGAAGTGAATAAATATGAATACGCACTGTACAAATTGAAGCACATTTTTACATTCTGCAATTACCTATCAAGATAATAGGAGAACAACACTTTAAACAGTACCATTTGAAATTATTTACACTACACTACATGCTTTGGTGAACTCATCCATGAATCTGACCACAAAAGAGGTAGGTATAGTGTGTATGGATATAAGTCAGAGTATTCATATCGGTTGACTTAGCAGTTTGGGGGGGGAGGGTTCCAAATGAGTTTTGGCCCACAAAAAAAAGACTCTTGCACTCTGCCTGAATTTAAGGTAAACAATAACATGTGTACACATTTTAGGGGGTGTTTAGAGTAAGCACTACAATGGAGCTGACAAAATATATTGTTAAGTGATTAGGCTAGGTGTGTATGTTCCCAGGATAGCATGCTGGGGATGTTAGTGAAGGCAAATATGCATTAAGGACAAAAAAGGAGCATTAAAAGCTTACAGCATGCATGAGGACAACGAGGACATTCACAGCATAATACAATCATGGTAATTTTGGAATTAAGAAATGAATGCAATACATTAGCAAACATTAAATACATAGAATGTGATGTTAAAGGATAAAACTTACCTTAATATTGTCCTTCAGCAGGACCTAAATAATGGCAAACAGGTCTGGAGGGAGATTCCAGTCATGAAACTGATATCCTGGAGACTTCTCCCCGTCACCAAGTACCACAAGGTGGCGACGAGCCTCTGCTCGGAAGTGATGGCTTGCCGCATGCAGGTGTCCTGCTTGATAATATAAGGGGTTAGCAAAGCCAACAGACGGTGAAAAGTGGGGTCCGAAGGGGTCCGTCATCTGGAGATAATTCCTGAAATCATCAGGATTATTCTCCTGGAACAGTACAAAGGCATGTGTGAGAATTGGTCACGCTGGAGCAACCAATTCTTCGTCCAAGAACTCCTCCTCGCAGTCTCTGGGCACAGAAATCAGGCAGCTGGTTAAATCAGCCATGTGGAGTACACCGAACACCAAACAATTCTTATTCTATCAATAATAATGCACAAACTCATATTTGTAATTTGTAATTCTTAAATGCAGGAAACTAATGAAAAGTGGTATTATTATATAGAAAAATATGGCTTAAAACAAAAATAAAATTTGAAATCATTGTTTTGCATTGCATAGTGTTGCAAGTATATAAAGTAAACTATTATTGCCAATCTTTAGCATAAAAATATATCCATTTTAAAGTTACAATATTTATGTACAGCTTCTGTGCTTCAGAATCATAATTAAATTAACAGATTAGGAAAGCCTGTGGTTGTTATGAACTTGGATTTTATATATCACTGACAGAAGAACATAAACATCTTAATGTTGACACATTTAATGCAAAATTAACATTTGATCCCATAGTGCAGATAAAAGTAGATATTGATTTGTCTTTAGTTAATGCATTTCAGAGTAAGCGAAGCTCTAAAAATGAATGGGAATTTCTCAGAATTAGTATACAAAGATATTTGGGGAGGTCTTTAATGATATTGTTTATGATTATAAACCAATAATAAACCCAGTCTCTTCTCAAATTTTGGGAAAAATCTTGAGAACATGCAAGAAACCATTGTGTCCAAAGATCATAAATGATAGGGTAAGTGTTGTATTAGACCATGTATCTCTGAGGACTCTGTTACAATTGTGATTACATCAACCCTGATCAGTTTTAAAGACACAAATAAACCCTGTGGAATTGCTTTTTGGATCTCTCATAATGCCTTTTATCTGAGTTGGCTGCTTTTAAACACAAAACAGTACATTTCACCAATGTTGTATTGTGTACAATTGTATATTGCATTTTTTACCATCTAAATGTAGTGTAGACCTGTGGAAAAATTAAATCTGCTATGGCTTTAAACCCTACCTTTACTTTCCTAAAATCTTCACAATCTTTAAAAAACGACCTCTTGGATGAATTTCAGCTCATAAACTTGTGCTTTATTGTCCAGATGCTTAAAAAGAGGACCACATCAAATTAAATCCAAGGACTGGTAAAAAAACGTTTGTTTTTTTTATCAATTTTTTGTATTTTTCTTAAAGGTGTTTTAGTTTAAATTATCTGGTAGACTAATATGTGTTCATCAACATGTATAAATGTGTATATATATATATATATATATATATATATATATATATATATATACAGTACAGACCAAAAGTTTGGACACACCTTCTCATTCAAAGAGTTTTCTTTATTTTCATGACTATGAAAATTGTAGATTCACACTGAAGGCATCAAAACTATGAATTAACATACGTCCAATTATATACTGAACAAAAAAGTGTGAAACAACTGCAAATATGTCTTATATTCTAGGTTCTTCAAAGTAGTCACCTTTTGCTTTGATTACTGCTCCGCACACTCTTGGCATTCTGTTGATGAGCTTCAAGAGGTAGTCACCTGAAATGGCTTTCCAACAGTCTTGAAGGAGTTCCCAGAGATGCTTAGCACTTGTTGGCCCTTTTGCCTTCACTCTGCTGTCCAGCACACCCCAAACCATCTCGATTGGGTTCAGGTCCGGTGACTGTGGAGGCCAGGTCCTCTGGCGCAGCACCCCATCACTCTCCTTCTTGGTCAAATAGCCCTTACACAGCCTGGAGGTGTGTTTGGCCTCATTGTCCTATTTGAAAAATAAATGATGGTCCAACTAAACGCAAACCGGATGGAATAGCATGCCACTGCAAGATGCTGTGGTAGCCATGCTGGTTCAGTATGCCTTCAATTTTGAATAAATCCCCAACAGTGTCACCAGCAAAGCACCCTAACACCATCACACCTCCTTCATGCTTCAGGTGGGAACCAGGCATGTAGAGTCCATCCGTTCACCTCTTCTGCGTCGCACAAAGACACGGTGGTTGGAACCAAAGATCTCAAACTTGTACTCATCAGACCAAAGCACAGATTTCCACTGGTCTAATGTACATTCCTTGTGTTCTTTAGCCCAAACAAGTCTCTTCTGCTTGTTGCCTGTCCTCAACAGTGGTTTCCTAGCAGCTATTTTACTATGAAGGCCTGAGTCACACAGTCTCCTCTTAATAGTTGTTCTAGAGATGTGTCTGCTGCTAGAACTGTGTGTGGCATTGACCTGTTCTCTAATCTGAGCTGCTGTTAACCTGCGATTTCTGAGGCTGGTGACTCGGATGAACTTATCGTTCGCAGCAGAGGTGACTCTTGGTCTTCCTTTCCTGGGGCGGTCTTCATGCGAGCCAGTTTCTTTGTAGTGCTTGATGGTTTTTGCCACTGCACTTGGGGACACTTTCAAAGTTTTCCCAATTGTTTGGACTGACTGACCTTCATTTCAAGTCTAACAGTCTATTCAGTAGGACTATCAGCTGTGTACTGTATCCACCTCCTGCACAACACAACTGATGGTCCCAACCCCATTTATAAGGCTTGAAATCCCACTTATTAAACCTGACAGGGCATACCTGTGAAGTGAAAACCATTTCGGGTGACTACCTCTTGAAGCTTATCAACAGAATGCCAAGAGTGTGCGGAGCAGTAATCAAAGCAAAGGGGGGCTACTTTGAAGAACTTAGAATATAAGACAAATTTTCAGTTGTTTCACAATTTTTTGTTCAGTATATAATTGAACATGTGTTAATTCATAGTTTTGATGCCTTCAGTGTGAATCTACAATTTTCATAGTCATGAAAATAAAGAAAACTCTTTGAATGAGAAGGTGTGTCTAAACTTTTGGTCTGTACTGTATGTATATATATATATATATATATATAAATAGACAGTGAGTAGTTCATATAGTTCCCCTGAGCAATGATAGCTCAGAAAGTACATTTGGATTGTAAAAAGGAACTAATTGAAGAAAAGTTCATTTTGACCCTTTCTGTAAGAATCTTCTGTAAGCATTTTACAGCACCGTACTAGAAAATTGCAGGAAACCTTTTATCACTATATTTTCAATAAAGTGTTCCTGAAATGAAAGGTTGACATGTAACTAGATATTTCTGCAGTCAGATGTCTACCAGTATAATACAATTAACTTTTTAATAAAGTAATGGAGTACTCCCTGCCACCTTTACAATGATATCATTTCACACCTGTTTGTATTCCCAATGCCACATTCAAATGTTATTTACCTATATATGTAGTATTTTAATAATATTCTGGCTTCATGGAGCCAATCATTTTTTCTAGGCAACACATGTATATTTCCTGAATAATGCAGTGTCTTCTCTGTGCATCAATCTGTTGACCAAATACAATATAGCCTGTTCTTAGTAATGGGTATTAGTTAGTGCAGCACAGTTGTTGACTGTGAAACTGGATTTTCATTAGTAACTTTTCTTATGAAAGATCGATGGTTAGACTTCCACCTATCCCATAATTTTGGGTAGGCGAACAGAAGTTATGAAGGTATTGTCTAAAATAAACCTACACTGCACAGTGTGTAAACAACCCAAAAAGTAAACAGCAGACCATTAGAAGAGCCTACATAGCAGAATTACCTACATAGAAGCTGAAAGGTAACTAAACATGTTTTATCATATCATATATAAGTGTACAAAGAAAAAATTGACAATTCCAGTATCCTGTATTTATGTGTATATTTGAGCACAGACATTTTCTTTTATTGTTTTTATGTGCTCGGACACCCTAACTTTGGACACTAAAAACATGTGTCTACAATTATTCTTGAATGGTTATATACTGTACAGTATATGCCTTATTTTTCCAGGAACAACTTTTAGTATCACATTTTTATCTGTGGAAGCTTCCTAGTGTAAGAAAAGGTCCCAAGCTTCTGATGCCATTGTGTAAGTGACACTAAATATCAAATGATGTGGATCTGGGGTTCGTAACCAGAGAAAGCCATATCCCCTGGGAATATGAGAATCAAATTATAAGATCATGAAACTGGATCGCTGAATAATAATAAACAATTGAAACAGGATTCTCTGCAATATTAAAATCAAAGTGGAACAATTCACTTGATGAGTCAGATGACATGCAAGTAACATTGTCAGCAACTGTACCTCAGGTGCATACTTTGATTGCAAATGCAAAGACCCTGCTACTTATAGCTAACTTTTGCATTTGTGATTCTCTTTTCATAAGAATAATTATCATATTTTCTGTTTCTTAAAATCTATATGTAAAAGGAAATTGAGCTATTGACATCTTTTGAAGTAACACTACTAAATGATAATATATATCTGATGGGTTAAATCAGTGTTTCTCAACTCCAGTCCTCAAGGAGCCCCAACAGGTCATGTTTTCAGGCTTTTCATTATTTTGCACAGGTGATTTGATCAGTTTCGCTGCCTTATTAATAGCCACAGCTGTTTCATCTGTGAGAAATCCTGAAAACATGACCTGTTGGGGCGCCTTGAGGACTGGAGTTGAGAAAAACTGGGTTAAATCACTGAAGTGATAACACCATGGATTGTGCATTGCTAGTTTGCAAGCATGGGTCAGTGAGTGATGTTTCCTGGTCTCTAGTGGTATGTGCTGCAAGTAACATGTTATTTAACTAACATATTTTGCCTTATGCTTAGTGATTTAACAAAAATTGGTCTAATAATCAGTTTTTTTCCCTCAAAGTGTTTTTAACAGTTGTACGTATATATTCAAATGTGAGATCTACTGTAAGTGACAGAGAAGGTGAATTTATTGGCGATTAACACTGCTGATGGTAGTACATATTACCTCTATTTCTTGGCAGTACTTAAGG
The DNA here is from genome assembly GCF_037356315.1 of Lithobates pipiens. NCBI lineage: Eukaryota > Metazoa > Chordata > Amphibia > Anura > Ranidae > Lithobates > Lithobates pipiens. The sequence goes on along the minus strand of NW_027507758.1, from coordinate 397,967,852 downwards.
CTCATTCTGACATGTTTAAGAGAGAGCTATGACTAAGGTCACTTAGAAGAAATGTGTTAGATTTTGCTCCACCATCTTTATCATAGACTTATATATGACAATAAAGGATTTAAGTTTACAGTCAAGCTCTGGCTTTTGCAGTATTTGGAGCTGACACTCCATGGAACAGATTGGCTGAGAGAGATATCTTGTCTCCTTCTCTAGTGAAAGTATACTTCTCTTGCACGACATTTCTGATCAGTATATGTTTTGCTTTTATCCTGTTGATTTTTAACAGTCTTAGCAACTGATAATTTCAGAAGCACTGGACTTTGTTGGAGTTGTATGTTTGTAACATGTAGTTAGTGTGCATTTATCTGCCATGTAATAGTTCAGTTGGTGATACTTGTGTAGCTAAATCTCTAGTCATTCTTTAACCACTTGCTGCCCGCCCTATAACAAATAGACGGTGGCAAAGTGGTTGCATAATCCTGACTGGACGTCATATGACGTGATCAGGATTATGAGCCGCTGCGCGCCCCCGGGGGCGCGCATCGCGGCGATCGTTGTTGCGGGGTGTCAGTCTGACAACCGGCAACTACGATCTCGGTAAAGAGTCTCCGACGGAGACTCTTTACCACGTGATCAGCCGTGTCCAATCACGGCTGACCACAGTGTAAATAGGAAAAGCCAGTGATCGGCTTTTCCTCACTCGCGTCTGTCAGACGCGAGTAGAGGAGAGCCGATCGGCTGCTCCTCTGACAGGGGGGGTCTGTGCTGATCGATTATCAGCACAGCCCCCCCGAGGATGCCCACACTGGACCACCAGGGACGCCATCAGACCACCAGGGATGCCAAGGACAAGGTATGCCACCCTAGACCACCAGGGATTCCAGTCAGTGCCACAATGGATGCCAATCAGTGCCCATAATGGATGCCAATCAGTGCCCACAATGGGCATCACTGATTGACATGCATTATTGATTGGCACTGATTGGCATCCATTAGTGCAATATATTATAATACAATGCCGCCTATCAGTTCCCATCTGTGCCGCCTATTAGTGTCTACCCATGCCCACCTGTGCCACCTACCCATGCCCACCTGTGCTGCCTACCCATGCCCACCTGTGCCGACTAACCCATGCCCACCTGTGCCACCTATCCATGCCCATCCTTGCCAATCCGTGCCAGCTATCAGTGCCAATTTGTGCCACCTATCAGTGCCCATCCGTGTCGCCCATCAGTGCCACCCATCAGTGCCGCCTATCAGTGCCACATATCGGTGTCCATCAATGCCACCTCATCAATGCAACTTCATTGGTGCCACCTCATCGGTGCCCATCAGTGCCGCCTTATCATTGCCCATCAGTGTAACCCCATCAGTGCCCATCAGTGAAGGAGAAAACTTACTTATTTGCAAAGTTTTGAAACTGAAACAAAAAAAAAACATTTTTTTTTTAAAATTTTCGGTATTTTTTTATTTGTTTAGCAAAAAATAAAAACCGCAGAGGTGATCAAATACCACCAAAAGAAAGCTCTATTTGTGGGAAAAAAATGATAAAAATTTAATTTGGGTACAGGCTAGCATGACCGCGCAATTGTCATTAAAAGTGCGACAGCGCTGAAAGCTCAAAATTGGTCTGGGCAGGAAGGTGTTTAAGTGCCTGGTATTGAAGTGGTTAAACACATAAAGACTCTGTATTAAAAACTTTCCAGGACTTCCCTATAAGAACGGCAGTCTTAAGAACTTCTTTAAGGGTTCTGTTGAACCCCCCTACCTTTCCATTAGTTAGGGCCCCAAAATTAAACCAATGTGTATTCAGCAGAGGTACCCATTAAATAACAAGGTGCTTCCAAGTGAAGTGCCCCATTTTTCCCCTCTGTTCTTTGTTCCTAAGATTTTATCGTATTTATATCTTCTAGCAAGGAGCATAGATTATGGAAGTTGGCTCTTTTGAAATTAAGTGCCTTTGTATTCCCCTTATGTTTCCTTTTTTTTTTTTCCATAATAACGTTTATTAGAAAAATAACGGAAATACAAAAACCTTGCACAGCCAATATACATGCAGGCAGTGGAGGACTATACAATTTCTCTCTAAACCGGAAAGAATTATCGGGAATCAACATATTCAGTTAAAATGTAAGACAAATCCCCCTGCTCTGATACATACGCTAAGGTTGTCAGAAGTGGTCTTTATCAGGTTTGTATTCAACAAATGTCTCTCTGGCCAGTTGGACAGTGCTCTTGTCCTGGATTTTGCCTGTAGTAATAGTCTGGGGTGGGAGTCATAATTTGTCTTTCGATAGGTAAGTTTAGAGTCTCGACGAGAAGACCTCACTTCTGGTCTTGTTAATATGCGTAGTATATGGTCGTATGAAATGTGACAGTCCGTTGGGTAGTCCTTCTAATAGTCCGTGGTAGAATGGTATGTCATTTATACAAAAAAGGGGGGTATAAGAACAAAGAAAAGGGAAAAGAAGAAAGAGAGAAATGAGGGGGGGGGGGGAGGGAAGGCCAGGGGGAAGGGAAGTGGGTGAGGTAGTGAAGGGGAGGATCATGGGAAAAGGATCCCCTCCTCTGGGCTTCGCCGTGCGTTAGAACCGGAATAAGGTGGGTCAGGGCTTCTTGTCATTGTCTGGAGGCGAGATAGAGGTAGAACCCCATCACTCTTGTGTGTGTGTGTCTGAATCCAAAGGTAGTATGTGTCTCCTATTTAATTGTAGCGTTAATAAGTTGTATTATCATCTCTTGTGGTGTCTATGGTAAATTTCACTTATGTTTCCTATTTGTGTGATTTATACTGAAAGTAATTGACCTGTGGTCGCTGTTTCCTAAGTTGCCCTATATTTCCACATCTGTGATCAGGTCTATATTGTTAGTAATCAGTAGGTCTAGTATATATGATAAAATAAATGTAATTAAAAACCAGTAAGAATGACCTTTAGTTATAGTGATTGTAGGTAAAATTAATAAAAAGTAAAGCTAAAAATTGTATTGGATATACTGCATGTATGCAATTTGCTATGTTGAATCATACTCAAAGCAGTACTCGTTCTGCATATACACCTTATGGGAGGCAGATTATAAATTCATGTGCCAGTAGTCCCTGATTAAGGGTTTTCTGCTTCAGCAACAGTTTCACTTTGGTTTGAAATTGTATCAGCCTTTCCTAGAGTTAAATCATGTTCCAAGAGTAAGTTTTCTCTAATGCAGGCTGAGTTTGTTTTTTCCACCAGTTGATCTCTTATTAAAGCACCAAACTGACAGGTAAAAAACAGCTCTCTCAAAGCTGTTATATACCATAATATGCTGTCCAAATTGAAGGAATGTATATAGTTCTGCAGCCATGTTTACTTTAGGCATACAGAAGATATTTAATGCAGTCAGAGCTGTATTATAAGTGCAATCTTCTGCTGGAAGTGTACAAAAAATATGCTGTCCTTCTGCTACCAGGCGGTAAGTAAACACATGCTTTCTAGAAGTATGTAAGTCGACCTGATTAGCAACATGTATGTATTTCTCAAACATACAAATTGGTAAAAGTCATTGCAGTCTCCCCAGTGTGTGGCAGAAAATGCAGGCTGCTGTAGAGATTGAAGAGACATAATCAATGGCAATCTTGTGTCCTGTAGTCTGGGAGGCAGAGTAGTTATACAGTGTTTTAGTAACAAATTAACACATCTATAACACATGAGCAGGTGCCTGAGTGTATCATAACATGAACAGGAGCTGGAGCTAACTTTTATAGAGTATAGAAATATTATGTAAGGACTGTAACTAATGTCATCTACAAGCCAAAGGTATGAATACCACATACAATTCCCTTTCATTGTTTCTAAGAAAGGATGACTGAACATAAGATGTGTGTGGGTATATAAGTCTTTAGTTTACAGCAGGGATATGCAATTAGCGGACCTCCAGCTGTTGCCGAACTACAAGTCCCATGAGGCATAGCAAGACTCTGACAGCCACAAGCATGACACCCAGAAGCAGAGGCATGATGGGACTTATAGTTTTGCAACAGCTGGAGGTCTGCTAATTGCATATCCCTGGTTTACAGTGAAAAAGACACCCTAGGGTCAGAAATTGCAGGAAACGTCTTTACTGGCAAAATCACCAGGTACAAACAAAAAGGAAAACAATCTGCATTTCAGCTGACTGATCACATTAAAAGGAGGGTAAACTAGCAAGCAATTTGGTGGGTGGGGGGATAAAGTTATACATACTTTATCCAATCTCATATGATCTGATAAAATAAACACAGACATCCTGGAAGCACAAGATGCAGCCCAGAAGGTTATATAGCATAAACTAACACACTGACAATATTGAAGTTAAGAAATACTAAAATTCTACACTCACTCCACCCTTTCCCCCAAAAATGATTAATGTTGGTATATCAGGATCAAATTTAAAGCTGATGTTAAACTTTTAGTGAAGTTTAAATAATTAATTTGGACCAAGCTGGTCCAAATTAACTGTTTACTTTACTAAGACATGCAGTGGCTCTCAGCATTATATGAACTTTATGTAGTCTCTGCTACATAAAGTATACAGTGCTGTGTTTCAGCAGTGGGATAATACCTTTCCGTCCCACACACTGTACAAATTTGAGTCAGACTGAGTATTGCTTAGCCATTCACAGGTAGCTTTGTATTTTCTGAATAAGTATAAAGCTTCCATTAATTGACTGAAGCAGAGAGACAGACAGATGGCACCATGATCTCCAGCTCAGCCATTTAGAGCAAGCTTTGCATTTATACATAGAATACAAAGCCCCCAGTGAATGAAAGAGAAGCACTCATCCTGACTCAGTTTTGTTGAAAATCCCTATCCTGCTGCCATAACAAAGCACTGTATACTGTATGTAGCTGAGGCTACATACAGTCCACATAGCACTAAGAGCACTAAGAGCTACTGCATCTGTTAGTAATGTAAATAGTTAAGTTGGACCAGCCCTAAAAGTTGGAGATCAGCTTTAATGTGGGCATGCTGTATGTAATATTCTGAATTCTACATAAGCAAACCAATGTAAAATAATTGTGTTAGCGGAGCATGTTGTATGATTTAAAGGGATTTGCAAAGGTCATAGAAAACAACGGAAAAGCATTGTATTAGGCATCTAGTAGTTTTATTAAATTCTAATTAATGAATGTTATTAGAAATAGCTGACTTATTAATATGATTCAAATCAGGTCTGGAAAAAAGCTATTTCTTTTTTCTAAAGCTTGTTCAGTCATGGTGCAGTGGGATGCTGTGCCAATTTTAAAACTTGGTATTCTAGTCACTGTGGTGACATCATAGTGTCTTTTCTATGCTCTGCAGCCTATTCAGTTTAAGAAAGTAGGTTCTTTTGTTCTGCAAAATTTCCTACCCAAGACTGTCTCTATGAAAATGATGTTGATAGGGAAAGCACACATTTACTTTCAGGCTAAGCTTGCTATCCAGACTCTCACAGCTTGAATTGTTCCATTTTGTATATCTGCAGGTTATATAGTTCTTAAAAGAAAAAAGAGAGGATGGTTATTGCCATTTTAATATGCACAGGCAGCACCACAGGCAGATTTTTATTTAATTAAAGATTTTTGGCTGTAGTCCTAGAACAAAGTAGATTTTATCCAAATTTTTACATTTAATGAAACAAAATCCATTTCATTAAACCTATATGACAGTTTGAGGCAACAATTTAAAATCCAACAGGATTTCCAACAGCTGTCATAGGAAACCTTGGAAAAAATTATTTTAATATTGCCCCTTTTTAAGGATCTTGATAGTGTTTCAAACGTTCACTGAAATTTAGTTTTATGTCTTGTTTTAGAGGGTATTTTAAACTGAAAACTTTTAAATAATTTTATTATTTTGATTTCCTGGCTTCCTGCGTGAAGTAAAACTATTGTTTGAAAACAGCAATTCAGAGCAAAGCACTTCACTTATTAGGTAAAATGTTGTTCCCTGTAAAATACAAGCAGCTTTGCACACTTTAAGCAATACAGATGATTACAGCTAAAATTGTGCTATAAACAAACATTGTACAGTCAGCCCTTTTTATAACTCTTTCTACTATGGTGAATATTACATAAAATGCATGCCCCTTTTTATTTGTTTCTTTTAACATACTGTATATTGCTGATCTTAGCTGTAAGGTGTAAAACCAGTGACAGAACTATAAGTAACACAGAGGAACAGTTGCTATTCCCTCAAGAGTTGGATGTGGCTCAGGGGAGTGAAAAAAAAACAGTTAACCCAAGTGCTCTGCTACTAAGGATGGTCATTGGAGAAGTTTCTCCCTATTCACATAGGTAAGTGAATATTGTCTTTGAAAAGTGAAAATTCCCTTTGAAAGTTAACATGCTCAACTCCTTTATTAAATCAGCCTAATTGTGCACAAATCATTTTAGATATGTTGCTATGCATTACGCAACTAGTAGGCAAAACATGTATATAAATAATGTGGCTTTGATTCACTGATAATTTTAGTTGCAATACTTCGACTGTGTTAATGAAACTTTTTGAAGCAGGGCGTTAATGTAGAAAGTATCTGATGATAGATGTAGACAGTCGCTTAAAGGGGTTGTAAACTCTTGTGTTTTTTTCACCTTAATGCATCCTATGCATCCTCAATGCATCCTATGCATTAAGGTGAAAAAACTTCTGACTTTTTACTCACCTGACCTCCCTCGATCCCTCAGTGGAGATGCGCTGGACCTCTCTGCCCGGGGTTTTCGGCTCTTGATTGGATACATTTATATTGGCTCCGCTGCTGTCAATCAAATCCAATAATGCAGGGGTGGGACAGAGTCCTACATTCTGTGTCTAAGGATGCAAATGCTGGACTCAGGAGCGTGCCCACAAGGTAACCCCCCCAGGGAGAGCGCTTCTCCTAGGGGGTTATATGATGCGGGGAGGAGCGGATAGTGAAGCCGGAGGACCCCAGAAGACGAGGATCAGGGCCACACTGTGCAAAACAGACTGCACAGTGGATATAAGTATGACATGTTTGTTATTTCAAAAAACAAAAAACAAAGCTTTACAACCACTGTAAGAGACTGAACCTCACTTGAATTGATGTTTCATTGTCATTTTAGCTGAGTACAATGAAAAACATTTTATCCATTTAAGCCCCGGGAGATTTTACCCCTTTCTGACCAGAGCACTTTTGTGATTTGGCACTTTGCGACGTTGCACCCAAATAAAATTGATGTCCTTTTTTCCCACAAATAGAGCTTTCTTTTGGTAGTATTTGATCACCTCTGTGGTTTTTATTTTTTGCGCTATAAACAAAAAAAGCATCAATTTTGAAAAAAACACATTATTCTTTACCTTTTGCTATAATAAATATCCCCCAAAAATGTATAAAAAAAACTATTTTTTTCTTTCATTTAAGTTGATATGTATTCTGGTAAAAAAAAATCACAGTAAGTGGTTATTGATTGGTTTGCGCAAACGTTATAGCATCTAAAAAATAGGGGATAGTTTTATGGCATTTTTATAATTTTAGTTTTTACTAGTAATGGGGGTGATCTGTGATTTTTATTGGGACTACATCGGACAATTTTGACAAATTTTTTGGACCATTGGCATTAATACAGCTATCAATGCTAAAAAAATGCATTGATTACCATAAAAATGTCACTGGCAGGGAATGGGTTAACACAATCAAGGGGTTAATGTGTTCTATAGTGTGTGTTCTAACTGAATTGGGAAGGGGACTGTGCAGGGGAGATGACATCTCGCTGTTCAAACGCTATATGAACAGACAATCTATCTATCTGCTCTCCCCTCAGAGAACCGGAAACGGTATGTTTACACACACAGATCCCGGCTCTCCTCGTATCAGTGGCAACCGCAGGAGCCTGGCGGTAATCATGACTACTGGGCACTCGCATCGGCTCAGGGGGCGAGTGGGGGGGCGAAGTGAGGTTACATACCGTCAAAGACGTGCCATTCTGTAGCAGTAAAACTGCGGTGGGTGGTCGGCAAGTGGTTAATACGACTATACTTTAAAGATGTTTTACATTATAATTGGCTAAAATGACAAGTGCATGTGCACATAACAGGATCACTGCTCATAATGGTTTAATACCTCTACAACCAGTATGTGGTACCCAGCCTACTGAAAGCTAAACAAACTGTTTGCAAAATCATCTAAAGCCCAACTTCAGAAACTACAAAAATAGGCTCATTGACTTAAGGGTGATAAATAAAATGTAATACTTAACTTAAGCCACGTGCAGAATGTTGGGAAACATTTGCCGTTCAAAAAAAAAAAACTGCTGACATTCTGCCTATGTACTATTCGGCCGGCTTCTGTTAGATGTGCATGTGGAAAACCAGCAGCCGACCAACTCCCGATCAGTGCTCTCAGCCAATGAAAAATAGTGCTGATTGGAGTGCTCTGATGGGGGGGCATTCCACTGTCAGAACACAATAGCTCAGCAGGGGAGATCACTGGACTAACCTTGCATGGTTAGTACAGTGTCTCTGACCAAAGCTGTCAGTTTTTTTTTAGTGTTAGTGTGTACCTGGCTTTACTCTTCACACAAACAGGCTCCGGTGTTCTCCTCCACTCAGACTTGTTGGCAGTTCCTTACTATTCTCACATCCAATGCAGGGATCTTGGCCCTGCGTTGTTCTTGACTATGTGATCATTTGACCATGGCCTGGAATAACCAAAACAAGAGACTTCTTTGACTGGTTGCACAGATGGAGGAAGCCTGTAGGAGCAAGGAATAAAGGTATGTTTTATACTTTTTCTCCACCCTCTATAATTACCAGGCATTTAACCCCTGCAATGTGACAGGACAATGCAGGGGTATTTTTTGTCATTCCCAGAGTTGGAATATAAGTAAAAGAATTCTGCAAACTGCTTCTCTATAGAAGCAAAGTGGCTTTTAAATCATATTATTTAGGCATTGTGTAGCGCCGGCTCCTGAAGAGCACACGCTATGCGTTTTCAAGGTTAAGGTTATACCTAAACTGCAGTTTGGTTTGGGTACAATTGTCTAAATTTGGACTTCAGCATCAGCATGACTGGACTATTGGATTTTCCACCTGACCACAGGGGGCACTGTCTCTTCTGGCAGGTATGGAACTATGGTCTGGTTGGGTGCTCAAGTTACTCTCTCTCGGAGCCCACCCAGGGGAGTGGCGCTCTTTCTGTGCTTTCTAGGAGAGGGTATTTAAGATGCGGATGTCACGTGGTTCGGTGTTCCGGTCCAGAAGGTTGTACTGACTTCATGGTCTTGGTCCTCCTGACTAGCCCGCAGGAAGGCTATGGCCTGGGGTGCAGATCCACTCGATCTTGATGTCTCGGGGCTGGCTAGCCCGAGGCAAGGAAACTAAAGGAGGATTCTGAGGTGTTTGGGTGCCGTCTCCGGTTTGGGAGAGACCCAGTGACTTCACGCTATCCATGGGAGGACTCTTCAGAAGAAGGCCACGTATGGGTTCGTTTTTTAGTAAGAGCCTGGAGGAGCTGCAGTACCCAAGAGAATCCGGTCTTGTGGATATCGCCAACCTGGCTGAAAGTTCCAGGTATCCCACGAGTGTTCTTCAAGTTTAGTTTTCTTATGTGTTCTACAACAACGTCAGTGACAGAGACATATCTTGTATGTTCTACAACGTCTGTGGCAGAGACTGGTTCCTGAGTTAAGCACCTTGTTGGCTGCTAGGCCTTGTGAGAGAGGGCCTGTCCAACTTGAGTGAACAGCCAGTTGTGAATGGCTATTCTCTGGATGCAGCCAAAGTAAGCAAGTTCTTCAATATTTGACTTTGACACTAAGAGTACCTGAACTTCCTTTCCAACCCTCTGATCCCAATTTAAGAGACTGTTCATTGTCTACATTTTTTGCAAATAAAATCCATTCAAGTGGATCTGTTGTCAGTCTCTCGAGTTACTGGGCCATCTACCACGGGACACCCCTAGACGTGAAGTGAGGAGAAAAGAAGGTAACGGTAAGCCCAAATCTAACCAAAGCTCCTTCGGAGGTCAGTGTTACAATTACAATACAGAAAAGTTAAGATATCATATACATTTTGAATGAATATTTTTTGCCCATGCATCATGCATAGTGGAATCAGTCTGCACATTAAGATGTTACATTTCTCTGTTATCTACTCTTGGTGTAAATGATTTCAGTGTATTGCAGGAATCCCTTAATTTAGACCCCCTTGTGCCAAAACACAATCTTTATGAGCTGTACGCATTCCTTGAATTAATTCCAATAGTGTGAAGGAATAAATTCAATCATGCAGCCACTCATAGTGGCGTATGAATGATATTAAATTATATTGATTTAAACAACCTGCTGTGTTTAAATTAAAAGGTAAAAAAAAAAAAAATAATAGGCCAATAGGGTAGTCTGGGCACTATATAAATGGGTGCCATATTGTAGTTTTGATGGTGTCATTGCTAAGACAGATGTCAAGAGAATGGGGGTTGTAAAATACATAAAGTACATAAAATCTGAAATGCATATTTTCTTTGTTGGTGAAGACTTACATATTTTGCTACAAAGCTTCAATGAAGTATTCTGAAATACTCTGCAGTCATATACATCCAAATACTTGTGTTTTTCACACTGGAAACAAACATATTCTAACTGTTTTATTTAGTTTAAATTAATATTTGGTTTCTATCACATTCTTGTTTGGGGCTATGTGTGCTACCCGTTAATTATATTTAATATCTCAAGGATACGATGTGGGTTAAATAAGAGTTATTTGACCAAGAGTGAAAGCTTTAACACAATAACAACATATATTGGTGAGTAGTTGAAATTCTATCTAATGCACAACCATCTATCTACATCAAGGAAGAAAATATTAGGTTAAAATAAGAGAATTACATGAAGGAATACAGAGTATATTCCTTAACATTAATCTACAAACATATTTACCGTATTTATCGGCGTATAACACGCACCGGCGTATAACGCGCACCCCAAGTTTAGGAGGGAATTTTAAGGAAAAAAACTTTTAGGAGGGAAGTTTAAGAAAAAAAAAACCTTACATTTATATGCCCATCAGTGTCATCTGCAGCCTTGTCCACCATTGCAGCCTTATGCAGCATTGTCCACCATTGCAGCCTTATGCAGCCTTGTCCATTGAAGCCTTGTCCCCCATTGCAGCCTTATGCAGCCTTGTCCACCAGTGCAGTCTTGTCCCCCATTGTAGTCTTATGCAGTCTTGTCCCCCATTGCAGCCGTGTCCCCCATTGCAGCTGTGTCTATTTTATTTTTTTTAAATGCCGCCGCCGAGATACAGAGCCGGATGGGTATCTTGACGGTGTGCGGTAGTTCTCGGCGGGCCCTCGGCTGCCTTCGGCTCTTCTCGGACAGCTTTCGGCCGCCTTTGGCCATTCTCGGAAGCTTTCGGCCGTCGAGAAGAGCCGAAGGTGGCCGGAAGCTTTCGGCCGCTGAGAAGAGCCGAAGGCGGCCGAAAGCTTCCGAGAACGGCCTAAGGCGGCCGAAAGCTTTTGAGAACGGCCGAAGGCGGCCGAAAGCTTTTGAGAACGGCCGAAGGCGGCCGAAAGCTGCCAAGAAGAGCCGAAGGCGGCCGAAAGTCGCCTTGAAGAGCCGAAGGCGGCTGAAAGCCGCCCAGAGGCTCAGAATTTCGGGGGATCGGCGTATAACACGCACCCACGATTTTCCCCTGCTTTTAAGGGGAAAAAAGTGCGTGTTATACGCCGATAAATACGGTAGTTACAAGTAAAATGCAGACCTTTCCCATAATTACCCTTTTCACCAAGGTTCCATTCTGTTGGTTGCTCTCCCATAAAGTGTCTTTCTCCCTCCCATCTAGTCTGTGTATATCAATTCAGGCTGATGCCTCATTGGTTGGCATAGCGTGGCTTCTGATTGGTGAACTTCCCTATTGCTGGTTAAGGACTGGCTACATCTCCAGTCCCTATACTTTGCATAAGTCAGCTCCCTTTAATGCAAATCCTTGTGACTATTCTGAGGAGATTAATTTGAATGTTTCCGGGAAGTTAAGAATTGATTCCGGGTTGTCCTACCTTCATTGCATATCCCAACATGGGATCCTTTGAAGTGAGTAGGTGTGAAACAATGAGGTTTGGATCCCATTGTTTTTATACACAAGCCTGGGCACCGACTTGTCTGGTCTTACCAGAGATATATGTGAAGATAATATATTGCAGCCTGCATAGATACAAGCTAAATTAAATATATTTCTAATTACAATATTTTACAGTTATTAATGGAAATTTCACATATAAGAAGAGGGATCAAAGGTTTTTGCTTTCATTGAATTGTCTCTGCACATTATACTCAGCAAATTGGCAGAAGCAGGCACACAAAAAAAATCAACTCTTGCTTAGAGCACTAGTGCCGCGTACACACGAGCGGACTGTATGGCGTACTTAGTCCGTCATACAATCCGACGGACAGTCCGTCATACTTTCGACTGAACGGACTTGACCACACACGGATGCACAAACAGTCCGTCGAAAGCTTGCGCGATGACGTGTACAGCACGTACGACGGGACTAGAAATAGGAAGTCCAATACACAGCAAAGCACCCTTCCGCTGTGTAAATCCTTTCTGAGCATGCGCCATTCTTAGTCCGTCGAACTAGCCTACTGACGAGCGGATTGTCCGCTGAAACCAAAGTACGATGGACAGAATTTCGAAAAATCCGAAATACTTAGTACGCCAGACTGCACGCTGAAAAAGTCCGCTGAAGCCCACACACGAGAGGACTGTCCGCTGAAATGTGTTTCGACGGACTAAGTACGCCATACAGTCCGCCCGTGTGTACGCGGCATTACAAATGATTAGCTGCACTAAATATTTTGCTTACCAATGACAAATCAATAGCTACCAAATAAATATGTTTAGTACTTAAATCCAATGCAAAATGTACTTTTTACTTTTTTGTGTGTACTTTTTACACAATTCTCAAGAGCATTTTTACCTTTTTCATTTTACTATGAGTCTTAACTGTAACTATGTACAAAAACATTCACTGTTTAATAGCAATGACTGGGTCCACTGAAGGAAATTTTTTCACTCATTGTTCTCATATAGGACCTAATTTTAACAAGTTTTATGTCACGTGCACACAACTGGACTTTCCGGCAGACTAGGTCCGACGGTCTTCCCGACAGACTTTCGGCGGAGTTCTCACAGACTTTCCACATGTGGTGACGTAAATGGAACTAAACAAGGGAGTTCAATAGCCAGTAGCCAATAGCTTTCCTTGCATTGTATTTGGTCCATCGGATAGATTTGAAACGTTCTATTTCTAGATATGTCGGATTTTTTTTTTAAACGATCAGACTAGTCCACACATGATTGGATTGTCTAATGGACTAATCCCTTCGGACCTAGTCTGCCACAAAGTCCGGTTGTGTGTACGCGGCATAAGCTTGCTTGATGGGTTCTGAATACATATACAGGCGTACCCCACTTTTAAATACACAATGGAGTTTATTGACTAAAGCTGGAAAGTGCAAAATCAGGCTCACTTCTGCATAGAAACCGATGAGCTTCTAACCCTAGCTTGTTCAATTAAGCTTTGGTAATAAAACCTGGAAGCTCATTGGTTTCTATGCAGAAGTGAGCCTGATTTTGCACTTTCCAGCTTTAGTAAATAAACCCTATTGTGTACTTAAAAGTACCCATGTCCATTGGATTATCCCATTTATGAGGATAAATGCCTTACAGAAACAGGTGAATGGAGACTTCTAGTATTAAACAAAATAGTACAGGATATTAGTAAAATCTGCTGCAGGAACATAGTTCATATTTGGGGGAAACATTAAATGGCATAGTGTGGCATAGTGTCTCGGGGGCTATGGGGCTCTCCCTTTATCAGGAATTGGATTTTGGATGATTTGGACTAAGATCACCTGGTTTAGGAAACTACTGGTGGAAATCTGTGTTCTGATCACTGTGTCACTCTTTTACACTTTCAGCCGCCCCTTTTTGCCCTCTCTGGGTCTTGATTCCTGCCTGAATTTGCTTTTAGCACTGGGAGATAGGAAAGGGGTCTACAGCAGAGAAAGACAGATAGGACTAGCATTCCCCTTCCCCACTCTATCCAAAACAAGAAATTAAACATCGCTGTGTAGATTAGTAGATTTTTCTTTTACTAAGCAAAAGGGCTTCCCTTCCATCATCAAATCATGCACTCGATTGGATACTCATTGTGCACAGATTCAACTTGCTTACTTAGATAAGTATGCATTAATATAAGCGAACAGTCTCTATTGCATTAATAAATGAACCCCATAGGTGCATGTGTGCATGCTTTTGAGACATGACTTACGGTCCTCAATAGCAGGCTATTTTTTAGTAGTGAAGTAATAGGGAAACTTGAAGTTTGAAAAGCCTGGATTCACTAAAATAAATGAAGTAGATAAATAACAATTCAAACTGATAAGGGGTTTCATTTGTCAGTGAATCAAATAATACCATTATTAGTTCTGTTTATTTTAACAATAAATATATATTGTGCAATATGATAAAATATTATTATTCTTATTTAAATTGATTGTGAATTAATATTTTTAATAATAAACTAGTTATACTTACCTGCTCTGTGATATGGTTTTGCACAGAGCAGCACTGATCTTCTTCTTCTTCTCAGGTCCACCACCGGTACTCCTGGCTCCTCCCCCCAGCTGAGTGCCTTCCTAGAAAGCCTATATGATTGATGGTAGCCAGAGTCGATGGCTCCTACTGCTGCCTCTGTGTCCATGGAGGAAAGAGAGATCAGAGTTTCAGCACAGCCCTGGATTGAGAGCAAGCTCAGATAAGTGCAAGGCTGCACACAGAAGAAAATTCATTAGGGTAAATACCTTCTACCTTTACAACCACAGTGTTATTCCTCAGACATGGACCACTAAACTAACTCATGTTTGATAATCCAAGAAAATAAACCTACGTATGCACAAAAATTAATGAACAATAAGCAGAATTTTACTGGGGATGAATGATGATTACATCTTCACATAGTTGACAATATTAGTTTGACTTAATGCAATTTGACCTACACTGATTTACTACCTGTAAAAGCAGAACAAACAGTGAGTCACATTTGTACAATGCGCAGTGATTTTGATCTAAAAAAAACTGCATAAAGGACTTCAACATAGCAGGCGACAAAACAAATCATATTCCAGAGAAAATTCAACCTCCAGCAAAGTAATCAAAATCAATTACTAGAAATATGTCCCTTAAAATATTTTGATTACAAAATGTATGTATTAAAATACCATGATAAATGCATAGACACATTGTAAATAAAGGACCACTATTTGTACTACATACACTGGTACTTTCTATAATGCACTGCCAGTAATATTCAATAAGTAGTGGACACTGAATTTTTTCACTCTCAAGCAATTGCAATATTAGAAACCTATTCCACAGCTCAAGGAGGACTGAGACTAATTCAGTAAAAAAAGGTGACATTTCTGGAATTATATAAATCCTTTTAAGATGTCTTTGCATAGTCAACAGGGCACCCCAAAATAATCAGGAATCATTAAAAATAAGTCACCATAAGATTACATGCACATAATCAATATCCCACTCTCAAATGTGGAAATAATGTATAACCACAGTAAAAAGGCTCCCCTCTGTTTGTGTAAGATGCCCCAAGATTTTCCTATAAATATAATGATAATCCAATCATTACGGTACAGGCATACACCACTTTTAAGCATGCAATGGGGTTTATTTACTAAAGCTGGAAAGTGCAAAATCGTGCTCAGTTCTGCATAGAAACCAATGAGCTTCTAACCTCAGCTTGTTCAATTAAGCTTTGGTAATAAAACCCAGAAGCTCATTGGTTTCTATGCAGAAGTGAACCTGATTTTGCACTTTACAGCTTTAGTAAATAAACCCCATTGTGTACTTAAAAGTGGGGTATGCCTGTACATAGCTCTGACAGTGAATCACCTTATTTAATAAACAAGTGATTAGACACCCTGCAGTCTTTCATCCAACAGTCTAACTTTCATACCCAGATAAGACATTATCAATGGTTCCTCAATGCCACAAAATACCAGTGCAGTAGTATGGTTAACCCCCCTGACGGTCTTCCCGAGTCTGGCTCGGGGTGGAATTTTCATACCAAAAGCGGTATCCCCGAGCCAGACTCGGGACTGCATCGCTGGATCCAGGAGGAGGTTTACTTACCTTCTCCCTCGGATCCAGCGTTGTCTTCCCGCTGTACGAGCGAGCCGTGTCTCGCTCGATGCATCACATCGCCGATCTCCGTGCCCTGCGAGCGTTGCGGCGCACGGGGACGGAGATCGGCGCCAAATTCAAAAAGTGAAACAAACAGTAAACATACATTATAATGTAATCTTACAGATTACATTGCTGTATGTAAATATTTCCCATCCCCGTTGTCCCTAGTGGTCTGCCCAGTGTCCTGCATGCAGTTTTATGTAATAAAAACTGTTCTTTAGGCCTGGAAACTGGAGATTGTCCATAGCAACCAAAACTGTCCCTTTACATCAAAAATGATTTTAGACCAGCTAGAAAACAGCGATAATAAATTGGAATCACTCGCAGAATTGAGCGATAGCGATTTGTGGGGAGATCTGTCATCAAATACTGAAAAGTAATGACAGTGACAATTCTGCAACTGAGCAAATTTCAGTGTTTTTGATTTGATTACATTATTGAATAATTTTTATTATTGTTATATTATTATTTGGTACAATTATTTATAATTATTTATTATATTATAATTTATGATTTCATTTTTCAAACTTTATTATACCCGGGATGTCTGCTAGACTCTGGTTTGGACAGATTTAAGTGAGTTATTCCTAAGAATTGCAGGACTACAATATAAAACGCCAAATTTTCATGCAAAATAATGGTACCGCTTTTAGCACCTAAAATCCGAAATAATCGTACCGCCAGGGAGGTTAAGTAGTGCAGGGAAGATTCAACATTTAAAGAGGTTGTAAACATCCATGGGGAAATTGTACCAATGTTTAAGGCTAGAATAAGGATTACCTATTACCTATACTGTAAATATCTCGTAAATATGTGCTGTTTAGGAGATATTTACTATATGCTGCATCAATGATGACAGCCACCCATGACGTTTCTTTGGGAGTGTGTGCTGAGACCGGCAGCTCCTGTGCGGGAGTGACGTCCCGCAGCTCTGACTAGTCACACAGCTGGAGTCCGCGGCCTCAGAAGGAAGATGGGTGAAGGTAGTCAAAGGTAGTCCAGTCATCATATACCTGTATGCACAAAGAACCAATATCTACACCAATAAGGCTACCTCCTTGTTCCAATGGTCAAAGATGAAATCTATATATAAAAATGGCATCCTTCAGACAAATGTCACAACAATGTAGTTGTTCATTGCAGGGCAGTATACAAACATACAGCAATGTTAAATATTAGGGTTAAAATGCCACAGATCAAATGATCCAGCCATATATATATATATATGCAATATGTTGCCCAGCAAATTAATTGTGATATAACTAATAACTGGTAGAAATGTGCATTTGTTTTCATCCGAATGCATTTTTGTCAGAATTTTGGGGATTTTTGAGTTGGTTTTAACAAATAATAATGAACACGCAGAATCCGAAAGATCAGAAATAAAAAAATGCTTTATTTTCATATCCATTATATTTTCTTATCGTTGCGACAACAGTTTGAAATAGATAGATAGAAGATTTGACATGATGGTAACAATAGCGATCTGTGTCTATCAAACCTGTGGTTGAATGTGCCTAACTTAACTCTATTAGTCCAAGATTATTTGACAAAAAGATCTGACATTATAGAGACATGAAGACTTGATGAAGCAGCTAAAAACATACGATCGCTGTGAGTGGACATTTACTGTCAACTGCTCCACCCATAGGCTATAGAAGAATTCTAATGTTGTTTGACTAGTAATAATAATTAATAACTATTATTATTACTAGTCAAACAACATTAGACTTCTGCTATAGCTTGTGGGCAGAGCAATCGACCGGAAATGTACAATCATAGACACCATAAGCCTTCAATTGACAGATTCAACCTTACTTAATTCAGATTTTTGGATGAATGCATTTTTTAACCACTTAAGCTCCAGAACATTTTGCTGGCCAAAGACTAGACCACTTTTTGCAATTCGGCACTGCGTCGCTTTAACTGACAATTGCATGGTCATGCGATGTGGCTCCCAAACAAAATTGATGTCCTTTTTTTCCACAAATAGAGCTTTCTTTTGGTGGTATTTGGTAACCCCTGCATTTTTTATTTTTTTTGCGCTATAAACAAAAAAAGTCAATATTGAAAAAAAAACACATTATTTTTTACATTTTGCTATAATAAATATCCCCCAAAAATATATAAAAAACATTTGTTTTCCTCCGTTTAGGCCATTTACATAACGGCCCTTCTACATATTTTTGGTAAAAAAATTGCAAAAAACGTTTATTGATTGGTTTGCGCAAAGGTAATAGCATTTACAAAATACGGGATAGTTTTATGCCATTTTTATTAATGTTTTTTTTTTACTAGTAATGGCAGCAATTAACTATTTTTATTGTGACATTGTGGCAGACACATCAGACATTTTTGACACATTTTTGGGACCGTTGTCATTTATACAGCAATCAGGGCTATACAAATGCACTGATTCCTGTGTAAATGACACTGGCAGTGAAGTTGTTAACCACTAGGAGGCAGTGTAGGGGTTAAGTATGTCACGGGAAGTGATTCTAACTGTGGGGGAGCATGGCTACATGTGGCACATCACTGATCTCTTCTCCCGATCACAGGCAGAAAGGGGAGATGCTTGTTTATATTAGCATCTCCCCATTCTTCCTCTCCGTGAGACGATCGCAGGTATCCCCATGAACATCGAGTCTGTGGGACCCACGACCTGACTGATGGAGCTTGCTGTGGGTTAGCGCGTGCTGCCTGCAGGCCATCTCTTAAAGGGCAATGTATAGGTACGTTAGTTTGCCTGTATGAGCCCTTCTGCCAACGTATATCGGTGTGAGACGGTTGGCAAGCGGTTAATGAAACAAAATAAATAAAAACTAATTTCAGGAGTAACAAAATTAATTACTTTTTCAGACGAGACTGAAATTCCGAAACAAAATATTTCAGTGTGCACATGTCTAATAACTGGGCCCATAAGCATGCCCCCTTGTTTTAGAGTTTGTAGGATCAGTCCATATATAGCAATAAAATAAAAGAAGGTAGCTGCGCTGACAGTGACACCCCTGTTTTTGAATCAGAGGTAAATATTAAGATAATTAAATAAATTAAATTAATATGTGGACAATCAAATGTGAAATACCCTCAACCAATATTGTGTAAATGAATAAAAATGTAATAAAAATTAATATAAATGAATGAAAATTATATCTTGAGTGATAAATAAAAAAAAATCAAGTATTAGTCCAAATAATGAAATGTGAATGTGATGAATTCATGCAATCTTCCGTCACCAATAAGTGTTGACCACCATAAAGAATGCACGCTTACCAGAGGCAAGCATCAACCAGCTTGCTCGCTCGTCCCCACCCCCTTTCCTGGCCGGCTGGGTAGCCTGCTTGGATAAGTGTCTGATATGGACCTAGGGGGGACCCCCACGCCGATTTTTCAGCGTAGGGGTTCCCCTTTAAGTCCATACCAGGTGACGGGGCAAGCGACGCCTCCTTTGCTGGCCCTGGCTACCTGGACACGCGCTCAAAATGAGCGGACTTTCCTCCGCGTGTGTGGTTGAGTCCGTTCATTTCAAAAGTACGGAGGATAGTCCAGCAGACTTAGTACGCCATATTAGTCCGCTGAAAAAGTGCCGTGTGTGGGTAAGTAGCTCATTCAGAAAGTCCGGCGGACAGTCCGGCGGGAAGTCCGCCAGACCAAGTCCGCCAGATAGTCGCCTACGTGTGTACGCGGCATTATACTACTATTTCCCCAGACTGCCAATGCTGCTGTCCAATAATGTCTGCTTTACCACTTCATCCAAAATGCAGACACCCTAAGAAAGGCAGTATGGTACTGACTAGATCATCAGGTGAAATAAAAGGAAAAAGCCTAATAAGGAAAGCTAAAGATTGGTAAGCTGCCATATATTGCATTTTGTTTTTGGGTTTAATAATGCCTTAATTTCACAGCCTCAGCGGAAGCTTTTTAACAGTACATAATACCAGATCTGGAACAAAAAGTGTTAAATCTTTGTCAAACAAAGGAGGTTTTATAATTTGTAAAATTTGTAAATATTTTTTTTCCAGGTTCAGATACTGAAAAATAATTTCTTGCCTACCTACAAAAATAACAAAATTAATAACATCTAGATTAGACAGCAGATTGGGATATGATGCCCTAACAATGGAAAGTATAAGAGAACAGGATGATTGATGGATACTGATTGTTTTTTTCCTTTGCTTTTTTTTTTTTTTTTTTTTTTTTTTTTTTTGCTGTTAGGTGTTAGTTGCTAGTGTATCAGCAGATGACCTGATAAGTGGCTGCATATAGAGGATTCTCCTGAAGGTACATAAACAGCTGTGATGTAGCAATTTTCTTAAGCCGTTGTCTGTATACAACTGTATGAGCATTCAAAAAAGTGAAGTATGAATCACAGAGTCATCTTAGAGCATGTATTCTTATACCCTTTCAATTTACAGATGCATTTAAATTGTCCCCTTCTTGATTTCTGATGCAGTTCTGTTTGCAGCATCTTCTACCCATACAACATATTTCCACAGCAAAGTATTGAAGTGAAAATGTATTCACAGTTACAGATGAATGCCTTTAGAATACACCAATCTCAGTATATAATGACCTTGAGAAAATCTATGGTATGTGTTCTTTTGTGCTTACCTAACTTTAACAGCATATGCCTTACTGTTACCTATAGATCTGTTAAAACTAAGAATTCAACAGTTTGAAAGAAAGTCCTTGAATGAAATTATTCATGGGTTGTAATAAAAGAGGGACAATGACAGGAACCATTAAAGTTGTCAAGTACAAGCTATGTTCTATCTTATAAGTTTAAACATATAGCATCGGATAATGAAACATATAGCATAGAAAAATGACACCGGTCATCTGTCTGTTAGGAGCAAAATAAGACTGTAAAAAAAAGGCATAACTGTATTCCTACACCAGTGGACTGTAGTTAGTTTGACAATACAGTTGACTGGGCAATTGTTCACTGAAACTGATTTTTAATTTCAATCACAGCACTTGCCAGTGATGTCCTGCATTCAATAATAATAGTTGAAACTAGTTACCTGCACCAAATATACTGATTGTAGCTAACCTAATTGTAAGCCAAAGCTCCAGTAAAGCATGTTTTTCCTTCCAGATCCCCTATTTGCGATTGTCTATTATGCACCACTTTCATCATCCTCTTCTTGTCTTTCTTTTTCCTCTTTTCTTCTCTACTCTCATCTACCTCCTGCTTTCATTTTTTCATTTTCTACCCATCTTGGAAGAGTATATGCTAATGAACTTTAAATTAAAGTGGACCTTTGCTCAGCAGTGAAAGAAACACTCATCCTCCACCCACCCCGCAGTCCCTAACACATTTGATTGTTTCTTTTTTATGTGGAGCGAGTACTTTTTTTGACAGGTAACTGCATATAGGTCCTCAATTCTCACCTACATGGATGACATATTTCATCCACCATCCCCCTCTTTCTGTGCCTGCACCATCCCGGGGCAAATCTCAGGAGGCTTCAGGTCTCAATGCACTGTACTATGTCGCACATGTACAGTGAGGAGTGAGTTGTGATACTTCAGGAAGCCACAGCCAGTTCCTGAATCCAAAATGGTGGCACCAATTATCCACAGGAGAAAAAATAAGCAGGGATGGGAAGACAGACCAGAAAGTACCTTCATTTTTAAAGCTAGCAACTACACTTTTTGAATCTGCTTTTATTTTATTTTTTTAAAGGGTGAAGTTCCTCTTTACATCTCTTGTCATTTGTACTTTATTTTACAAGTCTGCATGACAATACCAATGCAGGAGCACCAACGGGAGACAAAGACGGTGTTGTTATCATACACCAGTAAGTGCCTTTACAAGAACCTTCATGGCAAGATCACCAGATATTCTTCTTATCAAACATGAAGAGTTAAAAATATTGAAAATCATTTACAAATTATGTTTTATGTGAGATTCATTTTTTTGGGGGCGGGGTGGGGGGGATTTCAATGATTTGACATTTAATTATTTTAAGTATATAGATAGCCAATTGATTTTTGTTTTTTTTTTGTTAACTATAGGGTAGAGTATAAAAACATTCTATCAGAAAATAATGAAAATGAAACATCAGATTACAAAAAAAGATCAAATTGTATTGGCCATAGAAACCAGAAGTTATCAGTTATACTGTTTGTCAGTGTGGAATAAAACATAAAGCATAAAGTAGCTATATTTTGCTCTTTCCAATTATTAATCAGTCCCAGGCATCAGCCCAGAGACAGCTAAATAACAGTGATTGCCTCACCCAACACATGTGATGAATAAGCATAGGCATGCCTGCTAATCTGGGTAGAATGCTGGTCATCCGACTGAGGACAATCTAGTGGCAATAAAATTATTGTGGGGAAAATCCCTCATTTCAAATTCAAGTTTATTATTGTAGAAAAAAATGGCTTTGTTATTTTTTGTTTAATGGGTTATTAATTTGTATCCTGTTATGTTTGGCAGGAGACAAACATAACAGTCACAAACAGTATACATATTGCTTTTTAATGCCATATATTCATTCAGACATTCAAGCTCTAATTGCTTTACTCTTTTAATTTACTTATGATTTTGGATTGCATACATGATATGTTTTTCAAGTAGAAATCTGGCAGCCTTGACTCTGCAAAATGACTAGTGCCAGCTATATTGGCCTAGGAATATTAGCTGAATTTAGGATATTAGCTTTCTATTTACCCTAGATAGGAAGTGATTAGTCCTTCTGGTCTCTTGGAGCAACTTCTGTCTTCTTTAGTTTCTTTTGGATGGCTTTATAACTAAAGATAGTAATGGATTGCAGAGAAATTTGTGGGGAAATAAAAAACCTTGCATTAAATCCTCCAGTATTGACTGGTGCAAACAACAGCTGTGCTTATTAATTGTCATCTGTTTTAGCTAAAAAAACGAACACCATTTAATCTTTGTTCTTCCATGATTATTATTTATATACCCTTCAATGAAATGATCTTCATGCTAACACACTTAAATTATTCTATACTCATTAATCATATTCATTTAGTATTTCACATCGTGGAATGTCCTGTCAAATTCTTAAGTCCCTGTTATCTTATGCTTTTTTATTTGTAACACTGGGATTGGCTTTCCAATCAGTTTGCAGGATTATATGACAGCCAATATGAATCCCATCATTTTAACTGAGATTACTATGGCAAAGTAGTAAGTGTCCGATATATTCTTGAATTTCCTATACTGATACCATAAGAAAGCTCTATAAAGTGCCCTGTGTGAGCTCTCTAATTCGTGTTCCAGAAATTTGATTCTGTTTTAGACTTTTTTACTGTAAGAATACATGTCATTCTGTTATTAAGCTGCAGTCTGGCCACCCGATGATGCCATTGTATTTCAGATGAAGGCATTGTGACAGAAAAGGTTCACTCTCTCAGACATATCAGTTCAGCAAATGGATCATAAAGCTTTAGAATGAGCTCCCTCTCTCCTGCCAGTTTTCCCATGCATTCATGTTTTAAAACTTTTTTTTAAAGAAGATATTTTAAACGTCAGAATCCAGTGATGAGTTGGAGAGCTAAATTTAAAATTCAGATGAATTTGCCTTTTTTTTTAAAAAAACAAAGAAAATGAAATACCAGGGCATTTTATCTTAATTAGTTTTGCTATTGTGAGCAATCTAGATGATTGCAATTATCTCAGGCTATGACCACATATTGTTATCAAAACACACAATTTTATGGGTGTACATAATTTATGTACAGTGACAAACTAAAAATCTCTTAAGCAGATACATTGGACTTTTTTTTTTATAAAATCATGTTCACACTACTAATAAGGGTGATCACTGTTCTCTCTCCTTCATCTCATCTTCACAACTGCAGTGCTCGGGTAGAATTTGTGGAGAGGCTTCCCACAGTAACTGAGTCTTCCAGAGAAGTGGACAGTGGAGGGCCATTCACTTTCCAGCATATCACTTGCTCAGCCACCTTTGCCTCATTAGGTGTGGTCTTTATGAGATGCTGAGGGAGGATAGCAGAGAAAACTTTTTTATCTTTCCTGGGCGTGGGGAAACCTAGAGGAAAACTGAGTTAATGGGGCCGGTGTTCTGGCATATTCAGTCAGGCCATTGGATACTGTCCGCCCCGTACTGCGCAGGTGCAGTAAATTCTTCCACCCCCCTGCCCCCCTTGATCTCCTATGGGCAATAGCAGTACCAATCTGAAAGTACAGGACTCAGCTTCATTTGTGCTAAATATATTATTATACAGTATATGCTGTATTAACTCTTACAATGTAACATATTGCAATGCTTTAAAAATGAAAAATAATCAGTGCTAATATTAAATCAGGTAAATAATATTAAATGTAACAAACACACATAAAGTACAGCAAATCAGTGCATATAAGGTGAAATTGCAAAAATACAGACCAACCTGGTCAAATTAAAGTCCATTTAAATATAAACAGTCCATTGGATAAAAATCAACAATAAAGGTGATCCAAAAAGTGCAACGTGCATTAAAGATTAAGAGAAATCCACCACCAGTCATTAATTGTTGACGCCTCTTACCAGATAAGTAGGACAAAAAGTTATAATGGTCAAACACTCATGTATCTCAATAAAGAGGACTGTGGCTCAACAGCAGATTGGGATATCAGTCCATGGACATGGTGGCTAAATTAGATGTATTTGCTCAGGCTAAGAACAGGTTCAGCAATTACTGGACATACCTGTTCATTGTACTAGAAAATCAATGGAAGTCAGGCAGTTGATTCCATGCATCTTCATGCAAACATAAAGGCTGCTCTGTGTGCGAAGATGCATGAGATCAACTGCCTGAACCTGTATTTGCTGAAGTATCCACTACTGCAGGATCATGTAAATAATATTATAGTCCACTAAAGCCTGGCATTTATAATAAACCAAAGCAAATTTTGGTGAAAACGAAGTATCCAGATATGAAAATCACTAGGGGACTGACAACAAGAAGTTCCATGTATTCTTGGGTTAGGGGCACTTTGGCTAGAACTGACAAGCTAGAGGTGATGCCCTGCAGGTTGCTTAGACTGCCAGAAAAAGGCGAAGGGGAACTACCAACAGCACAATGTCTTGGAACACACCAGTGTGTAGCAGGGCATTGCTATGACAATGCATTGGGCGCACATGAGCTTTATTAAGTCTTTTTAGCTCTGGATTGATAGACTGTCATCTAAAGTTTATCAGCACCTTTGAACTGTTTCATAAAGGGTAGAACTCAAAACAAAAAAGCATATCCATAGCCATAACTGCCTGTTATTTTTTCCACTTTTCTCTGGCAAAAATACCATTTCAGCTTGATCGATTGCTGTTGTGAAAACCTGGTCTGTTTTTCTCTATTTTCATGAACCCATCCATATTTTGTATTTTCCATTTCTTCATTCTAACAACGCTGTCATATTTTTTGTTTTACTGTATTTTCCCAGAATCACTCTTTTCTTTTTGTTTACAAGCATTTTTGTTTATTGAAGTATATGCATGATACAAACTTTTTACAGTATACATAATAACATTGACGTCAATAGGACATCTTTGATATCAAAAATAAAGAAAAATTCTGAAGCATACAGAAATGTCATTAGAAAATACTGACCGATTACTGTCTAAAATAACAAATATATAAAGAAGTAGAGGGGAGCTATACCTGAGAGTATTGCTCATGCAAAGCCTGGTAACTTAAACTGGTATTTAGTCCTGTGATAGCAAAATATGGGCTTTCCACGCTTCCCATATACACTCAAACAGGTGCATTTTATCCTCTCCATTATCATAACCATATCATTTCTATCTAGAATATAGGATAGGGGTACTATGGGGGACTTCCAATGAAGAGCAATAGCCCTTAAGGTAGATACCCAAATAGTGTAAGACATTCCTCCTTGCGGAAGATACCTGGGATTGATGCTCTAAGTGGACACATTGAGATTGTGAGCTGTAGGGGAGTACCAGAAATCGCAGAAGCAATAGCAGTCACTTTTTTCCACACTGGAGAAAATAGCCCACAATACAAAAGTGTTTAGAGGTACCTGGAAGCTGGTATCCCCTGAAACATAGTCCAGATGTTCTTGGGAATATGGACTGGAGTCTGGAAGGAGTATAATACCATCTGGTCAATTACCTTATAGGCCGTTTCCCTAACTGCCAAGGATTTTGTAGATTTGTGTTAACCAGCATTGTATCCCAATCTTCTGGAGTGAACTGTTCATCACAGTCAGACTCTCGTGTACTCCTATATGGAGGCTCACCAGAAAAACATAAAGCCACGCTGTTTTGTACTGAAATGAGGCCCTTGCCTCTGGGGAAGTCACAGCAGATCTGTTCAAAGGATGTAGATGGGGAGGATGGGGTAAGACTAAAATGGGAAATATAAAAGTGTCTTATTTGTAGACAGCGATACTGTTCTCTAAGTGGGATTTGTTTTTGTGCACATATGCGATCAGTCATGGAGAATGTATCTCCTAGTTGGAGATCTGCTAAGGTGACCAGGGAATTGGATTTCCACCATGAGAAACTTTCCGGGTGGTTAAACGCTGTGGCAAATAATGGTTCTCCTAAAAAGGACGAACCTTGGGGTGCTGATTAAATCAGGCCAAGTTTAATTTTATAGCAGTTACGGAGGATGAAAGATTGTGTTACAATAGAATTAAGGGAGGTAGGTTTGTGTGCAGAGTTGGAGGGTTACCATAATATATATGGGAGGCAATAAGGTATGATGGAGTTTGATTCAAACCTGACCCAAGGTACCCTTGAATCCAAGATATTCCACCAAGATATCTGGGAAAAGTGAGCTGCTAAGAAACAAAAACCAAAGATTTGGTAGACCTAGGCCCCCTGTGGTTTAAGATGTATATAAAATGTATCTGGAAAACCTGGGACTTTTGTTCTGCCAAATAAATCTATTAACATTCTGTTGTAGCTTGTCAATAAAGGATTTGGGGATAGTGATAGGGAGGGCTCTAAACAAATATAAGAGTTTTGGTAACAGGGTAATATTGACTCCCGTGACTCAACCCAAAAATGCCCAAGGAACTCCAGACTTTAAGCTAATTCTGAAGTCGGGACATACATGCTGGATAGTTTGCAGCGAAGATGTAAGACAATTGTGGTGTAATGTAGATTACAAGATAGGGAATTTTATCAGTTGACCATTGGAATGGGAAGGATCCTCACAGTGTATCACACTGAGCAGGGGGTATATTAATGGGGAGTGCAGTGGATGTTGTTATATTTACTATAAGTCCAGAGATAGAGGTAAATTTAGATAATATGGTGAATAAATTGGGTAGGAAGGTTCAGAGTTGGGTCAAAAAGAGCATAACATCGTTCGCATACATGCAGAGATTAAAGTGGGAGGATTCAATCGGATTCCCAGATATGTCCGTGTGTTGTTTAACCACTTTCAGCCCAAGGGCATCATATGACATCTTTGAATTTCAGTGGGAATATCTAAATGATGCCTGCAGCTACAGGCATCAATCAGATATCCTTGTTTTCAGCCAGTGATTCTGTGCACCATAAGAATGATCATAGTGGCAGTTCCACCGCTTGATCATTCTTACAGGCAACGACAGGGGACATTCCCCCTTTCACCACCATCTGGTGCTTCTCCAGGCTCTCCCATACAATCGGGGACCTGGAGAAAGAATCGGCAGCTGCAGGATGATGACCATAGAGATTTCCAGTGACCAAACAGTAATTTCTATGACCGTTGGAGGCCGAGGTGTGACATTATGATGTCAGGTCCAGGCCGCGGTTGTAAACAAAGCCACGATCATGGCTGGTAAGCGCGAGATCATGGATTTTTTTCTGATCTCATTTCCAGCCTGGAGGAGAGATGTGGGGTCTTATTGACCCCACATGTGTCCATAAAGAGGACCTGTCACAAACCATTCTTAAGGGATGTTTACATTCCTTGTAATAGGAATAAAAGCAATCACAAAAAAGTAAAACAAAGTGTAAAAAAAATCAAAAAATAAAGTAAAATTTTTTTTTTTTATAAAAATGTAAAATTCCCCCGTCCCCTGTTGCTCGCTCTCAAAAGTGAACACACATGTAAGTCCCACCCACATATGTAAACACCATTCAAACCACACATGTGAGGTTGGGTGAGTAAGTAGTTTGGAGTAGACGTTTTCAAAATTATGCAGGACATCTTTAGGGTGTGTAACCATATTACCGGAGGTATTGCAGAGTTTGCATAGATGGGGAGGTGCAAGGTATGATTACGTTTACGGAGGATGCCGTGTTGCTATGTAGGAGAAATTTGGCTTTGGACCAACAGAGGGTCTTTTCCACCTTGGCCGATAAAAGGGTATCTAATGCTAATGTCTTCTGAGCTACTATTCATTCATTGGATAGTGTCAGATTCCCTATTTGTATTTTGTGTAATTTTTCTAATTCTGTGGTTAACGCATACATTTGTTGCCAGCATTCTTTATTTTTCCTTGAGGCTATACTAATGAGACAGCCCCTTAAAACTGTCTTTTGGGCCACCCACAGAGTACTAGGGGATATGTATAAAGCCCTGCACATTATATGTAATGCACGTAATTACCATTTATAAAATTTATCCCATTTAGACTCACCTGAGGGGTGAACATCAGTACACCACCAGAATTCTCCAACACAAGGGCAATGCCCATCAGGGGATACCCTGCCGAGTACACAGTATTATGACAATTGCAATTTATGCTTTGACTGATATGCTTTAATAACAGAAAGAATAGAAACAGTTGCAGAGATTCATATTCCCTGAAGAGATCATTGTGAGCTATACTGAGTTCATCATGCTTGGTTTCTAAGTGGTCAGTATGGGCTCCCAAAGCAGAAATCTCCTGTGTCAGGGTATATGTGCTTTTGTGTAATTCTGTTTGGAATTTGGTGGCTATTTTGCTGTAAATAAAGTCCAGGCTTTTATCTAAAACCTCTTTTGTGAGGGGGGGGGGGAGTGTACTCATTGTCATATAGAGGAGCAAAGACATCTTGTGAGAGCTGAGATGAGTGAGAGGCAGGGCATGCCTGCGCCATCCTGTGACATGCTGAATCTCTCCTGTTTCTGCAGCACATAGTTAGTGAAAAACCTCTGTGTGGTCCCCTTGGCTTTATTTTTCTTTGGTGGCATGCACACTGTGATCCTGTTGGAGGTGGCTGTGGTGACATTTTTGAGCTTCGGGCCCCAGGAAGCAGGCTAATCTGAACGAGTAATGTGGAGCTACTCAGACATGCAGCCGGTCCCTCGGAAGTTGCGCAGAATCACTCTTTTCATATTCATGTCCGTCATCACTGGGCTTAGTACAATTTAATAGCAACTCCTGTTTTCTGTTTTAGTCATTGTTATTAAAAACAGAAAAACTAAATCAAAGACTGATAAATAATAATCAAAGCCTGATGAGTCTTGTAAGAAGCTCACAAATGTACTTATGCATTTGTTTATTATTTACTATTGGTATTTATATAATAGTGAGAATTTATCCAGCACTTTACACATACTAGGGCATATTTTGTTTTTAAACTTAATCTGCGTTTTGCTTATGCAAGCAAATAAACTAGTTTATTTTAATGCAGACACAAATTCCATATAATTTCCATCTTTTTGCCCCCTGACACTCTATTCACCCACCAATAGGGATGAGCCGAACACCCCCCGGTTCGGTTCACACCAGAACCTTCGTACGAACTTTAGAACCCTATTAAAGTATATGGGACTCAAGCGTTTGAAATCAAAAGTGCTAATTTTAAAGGCTAATATGCAGGTTATGCAACAGACAACACCAGCAATAAGGGGTATCTTCAGGTGTATACTGTGCTGTGGGCACACAACACCCACTTTAACTCCTGCAGATGCCTGTATTAGAGAACACCAGCAATAAAGGGTAGATACAGGTTTATTCTGTGCTGTGCTGGAGGCACACAACACCCACTAACTCCTGCAGATGCTTGTATTAGAGAACACCAGCAAAAGAGGGTAGATACAGGTGTATACTGTGCTAGAGGCACACAACACCCACTAACTCCTGTAGATGCCTGTATTAGAGAACACCAGCAAAAGAGGGTAGATACAGGTGTATACTGTGCTGGAGGCACACAACACCCACTAACTCCTGCAGATACCTGTATTAGAGAACACCAGAAGAAAAGGGTAGCTACAGGTGTATACTGTGCTGGAGGCACACAACACCCACTTTTGCCTTATAAGTTTATGTGAAATTTCCATTAATAGCTCTAAAATATTGTAATTAGGAATATTTAGCCTGTACCTATGCAGTCAAGAACATATTATCTTCACATATATCTCTAGTAAGACCAGGCATGTCTGTGCCTGGGCTTGGGTATACAAACAATGGGATCCAACCCTCATTGTTTTACACATACTCACTTCAAAGGATCCCATGCTGGGATATGCAATGAAGGATGGCCAACCCAAAATCAGTACTTAACTTCCCAGGAATATTAAAGTTAATCTCCTGTTCAGAATAGCTCACCAATCAGAGCCATGCTATGCCAACCAATGAGGCATCAGCCTGTATTGATATACACAGACTAGATGGGAGGAAAACACTTCCTTTTAGGAGAGCATCTATCAGAATGGAACCTTGGTGAAAAGGGTAATTATGGAAAAGATCTACCCTTTACTTGCAACTAAATATGTTTGTAGATTAATGTTTTAAGGAATATACTCTGTATTTCGTCATGTAATTCTCTTATTTGAACCTAATATTTTCTTTCTTGGTGTAGACTATGGATAGATGGTTGTATATTAGATAGACTTTCAACTACTTACCAATAAGACACCTTTCACACCACACCGCTGATAGCGGCGGCGGTAAAACGTCGCTATTTTAGCAGCGTTTTACCGCCGGATTTGCGGCGCATTTTGGCCGCTAGCGGGGCGCTTTTACCCCCCGCTAGTGGCCGCGAAAGGGTTAAAACCGCCGGCAATACGCCGCAATAGCGGCGTTTTGCCGGCGGCATTACAGCGCTGCCCCATTGATTTCAATGGGCAGCAGCGGTGGAGGAGCGGTAAACACACCGCTCCTTCACCGCTCCAAAGAAGCTGCTGGCAGGACTTTTTTCTGACGTCCTGCCAGCGCACCGCTGTAGTGTGAAAGCCCTCGGGGCTTTCACACTACACACAATGGTGCAGCTTCTTTAGGGCGTTTTGCAGGCACTATTTCTAACGCTATAGCGCCTGCAAAACGCCCTGGTGTGAAAGGGGTCTAAATGTTGTTATTGTGTTAAAGCTTTCACTCTTGGTCATAAAACTCTAATTTAACCCAAATTATATCTGAGAGATATTAAATCTTAAATGTAGTACATGGGTAACATTGTAAATCATTGAAAGGATTTTTTAAATAATAGTTTCAGTAATAATAAAACTGAGATTTCCATCTCAGTACTTTTTAGTGACACTAGATTTCCTTACTCTGATGTCTGATAATCTCTGAGCCCATGTTGTTCTGGACCCACCCCAGCCTATTACTGATTAGTGTAGAGCAGTGGTCGTTAACCCTGTCCTCAGGGCCCGCTAACAGGCCCGGTTTTATGCATTACCTTGGGGAGATGGAGACTAGAATACTGCAATCACTGAGCAGTTAATGCTATCACCTGTGATATTTTTCATTTATCTTGCAAACCTGGCCTGTTAGTGGGCCCTAAGGACAGGGTTGATGACCACTGGTGTAGAGAGAAGAAGAAAAATGGTGAGCGCATCTCTCTGTCACTCTGCTCTCTCCTCCTATCAGCATGCTTCTTGACTGTACACAAACTGACTGGCTTCTTGTACTGCTTTCTTTCTCTCACACTCCAGCTGTGCTGTAAGTGGACTGCAAGAGGTTATCACCATGTAAAATTTAGGTACTTACATTGCCTACATTTGAAAAATACATTTAAAGTGGAAGTAAACCCACTTTTTTAACTTTTACCTACAGGAAAGCCTATAATAAGGCTTACCTGTAGGTAAAAAAAATATCTCCTAAACCTGTACGGTTTAGGAGATATTCCCCTCGGTATGCGCCGCTGACTGCAGCGGCGCATGCGCACAAGGGGGTTCTCTCCGCGAAAATCCGGCAGCGCTCGTCCGGCCGGATTTAAATCTCCCGCGCGCATGCGCGGGAGTGACGATATCGCGGCTCCGGCCACTCACAGCGCCGGAGCCGCGATACCCGGAAGAGACGCCGAGGGAGCATGTCGGCTTCCTCGGCGTGGATCGGGCGAGATGTCGGGGCCTCGTTCTAAGGTAAGTATTTCATAATGAGCTAGTATGCGGTGCATACTAGCTCATTATGCCTTTTGCTTTGCAGGTTTTAAAAAAAAAAAAAAAAAATGCGGGTTTACTACCGCTTTAATGATGTATTATTCATTTCAAACATGCATTCATTTGTGTCTTTTATATTGGCCTAGAGTTCTGGTGACACTTTTAGGATCAAATGCACATGAACATTCCTTCCTACCTGTGTGGATAATTTCATAATATAGAGAAAATACATTTTCAATTTCAGAACTATCAAGCTTGCAATCTAATTTCACTTCAAGATCTTTTTTTTTTTCATAAAGTGAAGTTTATTTCTGAAATTAACACAGCAGGAGATCTAAGTGCTTATGTTTGAAGTATGTTGAATAAGAAACGGGAAAAAAATATCCTGCTTTAATGTTTTTCAGTGGATTTCTTTCTGTTTTAATTGCTTTCTGCATCTCAGTTTCTGAAAGCAATCTTTGATCGTGAATTTAATTTCTAGCTCTGGGAAGCGGCCTATTGTAGTTATGCAAGAATGAGCACAATTCCCCATGAATCAGACATTCTCATCATTTTGTGACCTTTCCCAACTACACAACAAGTGTGTGTTTGATAGGAACATTTTCTTTTTACTATTTGTTTATGTTTATGAAATATCTGATAGCTGTTTTACAAACTCATGCACGTATTTACTGAAATGCAATCTATTCAAGACAAAAATGACCAGTATATTAATGTAAGACTGTTTAATATACTTCTTAGTTATTGCATGCATTGGAATGACCAGCAGGAAGAATAACCTCTACAGGTTCACTTAGCAGTGTCTTCAATAACTAAAATCAATAACTAAAATCTTTCCAATTTCCAGACAACAAATTAAACTATCATTCACACAATGAACTCCATTTACTAATCTACTGTACATGCATAGCATATTAGTTATATGCATTTTAGCTTTATTCGTGTGCATTTCATTGGGTCACTTGTAACAAAACATTGTACCTGTGCATTCTGTGGTGCACTTTATAACAACAAGGGGCATAAAAAGAACAGTATTTTAATATACGACTAAACAACGAACTGGGATTACACTGTTCTAAATGAACATCAGCTGGATAGGCTTCTGGATCATAAACTTGCTATCTTATGTTCATTGTTTATCTTTGCTCTTCTTTATTTCAGTAAATCTGCCTCAATATAGCCACAGATGAGCTTTAACTACTTCAATACCCGGCACTTTTACCCCCTTCCTACCCAGACCAATTTTCAGCTTTCAGCACTGTCACACTTCGAATAACAATTGCACGGTCATGCAACACTGTGCCCAAAAGACATTTTTATCTTTCTTTTAGCTTTCTTTTGATGGTATTTAATCACCACTGTTTTTTTTATAGTTTACTAAATAAATATAAACAGACCATACATTTTGAAAAAATGAATTTTTGTGTTTCTGTTTTAAAATCTTGCAAATAAATCTTTCTTCATACATTTAAGTCAAAATGTATTCTTCTACATTTCTTTGGTGAAAAAAGCCAAATCAGTTTAATTATTTATTCTGTAGGAAAGTTATAGAGTCATATATATATATATATATATATATATATATATATATATCTGAAAATGTATCAATCCTCCAGATGTACTGACAAACTATCTAATTTCTTGAGGCCTGGAAATGCCAGGACAGTAAAAATACTGTAGACAGCCCAAGGTATTTAGTAAGAGGCATGCATGGCAAGTTTTTTGAAATGACCATTTTTTTCTCACAATTTGTTGTAAAAAAAAGAAATAAAATAAAATCACTTTTTTTTTTTACATATTGTTACCAGTGAAGTACAGAATTACTATATAACTGGTGTGGCAGTGATCAGGGACACTGACTGGTGACAGTATGTTAAAAAAAACACACTGTGACCAGAGAAATACTTTGTGACCAACACTCTACTAATCTGGGGAAGTGATTAGGATTTTTACATATTATGATTGCTTATAACAGTGAATTTTAATTGCTATAAGCAACCATTTTTACTGAATGAAACTGGCTCATTCGGTGTCTTTTGTTGTGCTTAGCTGTGATTGGCCAAAACTAATCACATGGTACAGATGGGCTGCGATTGGCCTTGTTTGTACCATGTGTTCACTGTGATCGATCACAGCTAGCAACACAATTGTATACAATGAATGGCATGAAAGGAAGACATTCATTGTTTACAATTGTCATGTGATCTGCTGTGATTTGTCACAGCGATCACATGGTACTGTGAGTGGGCTGGTAGAGTGATCAGTCATCAGTTGTGTCCAGTGGAAACAGTCGGTGATGCATTCTGAGAGGACAAGACAAGTGCCTTTGATATAAATTGTTTTTTTTATGTCATATCAGCAATATTTCTATTCAGGCCAAATAGTCAAAGAAAGGCAAGTATTTGCGTTTTTATCTACCAGTAATAAATGCAAGCAAAAAAGTAAAATATGTAAATTTCTTGTTTAATTTTACCATGTTGCATGGAAACCTCTTATGTCAATGCATCCCGAAGGTAATTAAAATATCTCTCTACTGAGGATTTACCAAGAGTCTAAGACAATGCTCTATATGGAAAAGAGAGATTCATTATCAAGTGGTTAAGTTCAAGAATACACACATGACCTTATTCAATAAAAAAATTGTTGTTATTTAGAATTTTGAAACACAGTAATGCTAGCAAACCATTCATAACCCTTCTGTCCTGATTTGACTTCAGTAGAGTTGTTAGATCTTCCATCACACCCAATATCAGAAGTATTGGCTCTGTCCAAAGGGTAACATTACAAATATCATTCAGAGCATCAACCACCAACTCCCAAAAGGAACAGCTAAGGGGGGCATAACCATATCATATGTATGAATGTACCAATGGAAGAATTGCACCAAGTGCACATAGAACTCACTGTAGGGTAAATGTTAGCTAATCTCTGAAAAGTATATTAGAGCCTGTGAAGAAATTTAAATTGTATACATATGTTTTTAGCAGAGATCATGGTAGTGATATGGGTGGTTATAATGTCCTCCGAGTCCTCCTCAGAAAGCTCAGGGATATCCACCCTCCACCTCTCAAAGGTCTGAGTCAGTTTAGAAGCATGGGCTACAGAGAGTAGGAGGGAGAGGGAAGACAACGGCTGCCCAATCACACTTAAGGTAAATAGACACAACACTCCATGTGTGATTTTTAAGGACCCTTAAAAATCCCACACAGAGGCATGTGTCTATTTGCATTAGAATAGGGATGTGGGTATTCTCCTCTCCAACAATATAATCCTTATTTTCATCACACTCAAGGTAAACAGGCATTTAATGGGGTCAGACTGTAGAGTAATGGGTCATTTAATTGGGTGTTAACAGTATGTCTCAGTTGTAGATACCTAAAGTACATAGTATTGGATAGAGAGTATTTGGACTTCAACATCACCATCAGAAATAATGTGCTTTAGGGTTGTAATCCCTCAGGCAGTCAACAATTGTGGGTCATAGATTCAATAAAGATGGGAAAGCAATGTATTTAACCAAAGGGGAGGTGAGGCCAGAAGGTGGAATCTGCTCCATAAATCTCCCTAGCTTGGTTCTATACTCAGATAATCATTCACATAAGAAAAGTAAAGCATGAGTGGGCCCAAGGTCCCCAAAACACTCAAGGCTGCATAAGAGCCTAAGAGCGCTGTCTCGAGAATCATTGCCAGGTCATGGTCGGGTGTTTCTAAAGAAATTAAATCATTTAAGCAAGTTTTACCAAATTTACTCTACCAACTGGGGTCAATAGAAGAGACATCCAGGAGTTACATTGCCACACAAATTGGGTAACCAAGGTGCAAATCATGCTCAAATAAGCAGCAAGCACCCTAATAATCATTACTCCCTAATAAGTGAATTCTTTAACCCCTTGTAATGGTGTATGTGTCACAAACTGGGAACTAGAACAGATGGAGAAGGACAGCATTGATTTATCCCAGTTGAAGCAAATTCCAGAATAATGTCTAAAGTGGTCTACAATTTCTAGTGCTGATTGCAGAGAGGAGGACACATTAGCCAGGTATAGCAGTGGGTCAGTGGCATATAGTAGTTGTTTAAACAATACATAAATAAATAAATGAAGTGCTGCACTATCCCTCAAATCATTAAAAATGAAGTGAATATGTAAAAACACCCTCAAATAAATATATATAAACAACATAAATAATTCAAAAGGGAAAATCAGTATATATATATATATCTTCACCAGTGCTCTTAAACACATAAGATATATGGGAATTTATGACCAGTGTTAAAAAAGTCTCTGTGACTATATAACCAATACT
Organism: Lithobates pipiens; assembly: GCF_037356315.1. Lineage (NCBI taxonomy): Eukaryota > Metazoa > Chordata > Amphibia > Anura > Ranidae > Lithobates > Lithobates pipiens. Next base: position 397,931,099 of record NW_027507758.1, on the reverse strand, counting down.
TAAAAGCCCAGATGATGTTTTAACTGTGAGTAAACTTCTTTTCTTCTACCTCCACTCAAATTGGAATCTTGTTACTCTCGTATTTAGTGCAAGAAAAAAACTACACCTGATCCAAAAAAACACCACATGCACCTTGTACATCTACCACTGCAATGCACTTACCAGATAATTATGATCCCTGGCTGAGTAGAAGGAGCATTATTAGGATGCTTGTAAATATCCATATATTGCTATATACAGGTCTTATTTATTAGCTGTTTGATCCCAGTGCCATCTTATGCATGCCCCACAGTACATATTTAACCACTTACAGACCGGACCATTTTTGCGATTCGGCACTGCGTCGCTTTAACTGACAATTGTGCGGTCGTGCAACGTGGCTCCCAAACAAAATTGACGTCCCTTTTTCCTACAAATATAGCTTTCTTTTGGTGGTATTTGATCACCCCTGTGGTTTTTATTTTTTGCGCTATAAACAAAAATAGAGCAACAATTTTGCAAAAAATGCATTATTTTTTACTTTTTGTCATAATAAATATCCCCCAAAAATATACAAAAAAACATTTTTTTCCCTCAGTTTAGGCCAATACGTATTCTTCTACATATTTTTGGTAAAAAAATCGCAATAAGCGATTATTGATTGGTTTGCGCAAAAGTTATAGCGTTCACAAAATAGGGATAGTTATATGGCATTTTTATTAATAATTTTTTATTATTTAATTTTTTACTAGTAATTGCAGCGATCAGCGATTTTTATTGTTACTGCGACATTGCAGCGGACACATCGGACATTTTTGACACATTTTTGGGACCATTGTCATTTATACAGTAATCACTGCTATATAAATGCAGTGATTCCTGTGTTAATGACACTGGTAGTGAAGGGGTTAACCAGTGGATGGCAGTGTAGGGGATAAGTGTTCCTAGGGGTGTGTTACTAACTGTGTTGGGGCTTGGCTTTCATTTAGTGAACACTGATCTCTGCTCCAATCACATGTGCCTGTGTGTTAGTTAGTGTCAGTGTAGTGTTTGATGCAGACTTACTGTGTCCTCTCCTCGTAGTCCGGTCAATAAGACCGCCCCGAGGAGAATGACATCACTTCCTCCCTGCCTGTGTATACAATACACAGTGGGAGGAAGCTTCTCATTCGCCAGGAGCGATCGAGAGGGGATGGCCAGAAACCAACGGCCATCCCCTCATCCCGGATCGCTCCTGAAGCGAACCGGACCACCGCATCCAGCAGGAGGGGGTCAGATCGGACCCCCCATCCGCTGGAAGGCAAGCACGTACATGTACGTGCTTGTGCCTGTACATGCCATTGTGATGACGTACAATGGCATGCAGCGGCCGTTAAGTGGTTAAACAGGGAGGCAACAATATGTGGTAGTAAAAATATTGATAGCGTTCTTGATTAGAAACATTTTTTTTAGTTTTTCTAACATCTAAACCTAGCTGGGGAATCTGTTTTTTTTGTGGTAAAAAAGTAAGTAAAGTAAACCTTAACTGGATGTCCTCTACCTGTCTTTGAGTATCCAGATAAATAGCTAGAACACCTGAAAAATATCCCACCATATAAAAAAATTATTTATACAAATTGAGTGTGTCCTGCTTGGTAAGATAAAATTTGGAACCCCTGTTTGCACTAAGCATTCTGACCCACATGACTGATATTTCTTTATTCTTCTTTTTGACTTGGCATGCTCATTGAAGCTTTTGCCTCGGCTTTTTCCTTTCATCAATTTCTCTCAAGGTTTGTGTAAATGTGGTGGAAGACAGTGGGAAGTGTGGGAACAACATGCTTATTGGCATATAGGTTTGTCTCTGGTGGTTATTATTCTGTATATCTGATGAGGGATGAGCCGAACACCCCAGTTCAGTTTGCAGCAGAACATGCGAACAGGCAAAACATTTGTTCGAACACATGAACACCATTAAAGTCTATAGGACATGAACATGAAAAGTCAAAGGTACTAATTTTAAAGGCTTATATGTAGGGATGAGCCGAACACCCCCCAGTTCGGTTCACACCAGAACCTTCGAACAGACCGAAAATTTGTACGAGCTTTAGAACCCTATTAAAGTCTATGGGAACGTTTGAAATCAAAAGTGCTAATTTTAAAGGCTAATATGCAAGATATGCAACAGACAACATCAGCAATAAGGGGTATCTTCAGGTGTATACTGTGCTGGAGGCACACAACACCCACTTTAACTCCTGCAGATGCCTGTATTAGAGAACACCAGCAATAAAGGGTAGATACAGGTGTATACTGTGCTGTGCTGGAAGCACACAACATCCACTAACTCCTGCAGATGCCTGTATTAGAGAACACCAGCATAAAAGGGTAGATACAGGTGTATACTGTGCTGGAGGCACACAACACCCACTAACTCCCTCCTGCAGAAGCCTGTATTAGAGAACACCAGAAAAAAAAGGATAGATACAGGTGTATACTGTGCTGGAGGCACACAACACCCACTTTAACTCCTGCAGATGCCTGTATTAGAGAACGCCAGCAATAAAGGGTAGATACAGGTGTATACTGTGCTGTGCTGGAAGCACACAACATCCACTAACTCCTGCAGATGCCTGTATTAGAGAACACCAGCATAAAAGGGTACATACAGGTGTATACTGTGCTGGAGGCACACAACACCCACTAACTCCTGCAGAAGCCTGTATTAGAGAACACCAGAAAAAAAAGGATAGATACAGGTGTATACTGTGCTGGAGGCACACAACACCCACTAACTCCTGCAGATGCCTGTATTAGAGAACACCAGAAAAAAAGGGTAGCTACAGATGTATACTGTGCTGGAGGCACACAACACCCACTTTAACTCCTGCCTGAGTTCGGCCTAAGAAAAGAACACACTGTCTCTGCCTATCTTGCTCTTTCCCTGCATGCCGGAACACACTACACAAGGCCACCGTGTGGGGCGTGTACTAAACCCCCTGAGCTATTAATGGCCACAGGCATCCTGCCTGTGGCCAATTATGGCTCTCCTCGCTGCTGGCAAAGTGATTGGCCAAGCATGCGGGGTCACAGTGCATGCTTGGCCAATCATGAGCCAGCAATGCACTGCGATGGTGTAGTGCATTGTGGGCTGTTCATGCCACACAAATTTGGCGTGAGCGGTCCACAAAGTTCTGAATTCGCCGAACAGACGAGCGGCCGATGTTCGAGTCGAACATGCATTCGAGTTGAACACCGAGCTCATCCCTACTTATATGTAAGTTATTGTCATAAAAAGTGTTTGGGGACCTGGGTCCTGCCCCAGGGGATATGTATCAATGCAAAAAAAGTTTTAAAAGCGGCTGTTTTTTCGGGAGCAATGATTTTAATGATGCTTGAAGTGAAACAATAAAAGTGAAATAATATTTCTAAAGAAAAAGGTCATTTAAAAGTACGCGGCTATAATTAATTGCCGATCCTGGCATTACACATAAAAGTCATTGAATAAAACGCCATGGGATTCCCCCACAGGGGAAACCCGAACCAAAATTTAAACAAAATGCATGGGGGTCCCCCAAATTCCATACCAGACCCTTATCCGAGCATGCAATCTGGCAGGCTGCAGGAAAAGAGGGGGACGAGAGAGCAGCCCTCCTCCTAAACCATACCAGGCCACATGCCTCAACATGGGGAGGGTGCTTTGGGGTACCCTTGCCCGGTGATTGTGGGGTCTGCAGGCGGGGGGCTTATTGGAATTTGGAAGCCCCCTTTAATTAGGGAACCCCCAGATCCTGGCCTCCCCCCTGTGTGAAATGGTAATGGGGTACAAATGTACCTCTACCATTTCAAGACATGACTTGGGACAAGTCCTTTATTAAAAAATAAAAAAAAAGTGTCCCACGAAGCTGTGTCTTGTTTTTTTAAAATTTTCACACTTTTTTTGTGAAATGATAGGGGTACATTTGTACCCCGTTACCATTTCACACAGGGGGGAGACTGAGATCTGGGGATTCCAGATTCCGATAAGTCCCCTGCTCACAGACCCCCACAACCACCAGGGAAGGTTTGCGGGGATGAGGCCCTTGTCCCCATCAACACGGGGACAAGGTGTTTTGGGGTACCCATGTTGAGGGCATGTGGCCTGGTACGGTTCAGGAGGAAGGGTGCTCTCCCCCCCCTCTTTTCCTGTGGCCTGCCAGGTTGCATGCTCGGATAAGGGTCCAGTATGGATTTTTGGAGGGAACTCCAAACCATATTTTTTTTACATTTTGGGGTGGGGTTCCCCTTAAAATCTATACCAGACCTGAAGGGTCTAGTATGGATTTTGAGGGGGATCAGCACTCATTTTTTGGGGAATTTGGGGGACCCCCACACATTTTTTTCTACATTTTGGTTCGGGGTTCCCCTGTGGGGAAATCCCATGCCATTTTTTTCAAAGAATTTTATATGTATTGCTGGGACCGACAATTCATTATAGCCGCAAGTACTTTGAAATTACTTTTTTCCTTTAGAAATGTAATTTTGATCTTGGACTGTTTGAAACATGGGAAACATGTGGCACTTTACAGGCATACTATAGACACCCCCAGGTACGAAATGTAAAGGAATATTTCACTTTTATTGTTTCACTTTAAGCATTATTAAAATCACTGCACTGCACAGCAGTTTTTAAAACTTTTTTTGCATTGATACATGTCCCCTGGGGCAGGACCCAGGTCCCCAAACACTTTTTATGACAATAGCTTGCATATAAGCCTTTAAAATTAGCACTTTTGATTTCTCCCATAGACTTTCAAATTTGCCACAAACACCCTACATTGTTCGCTATTCGGTGAACAGACGATCCTGATTATGACTGCGTATGTGATCACTTGTACTTAGTATTGTGTATTACTCTTTACTGAAACCTGTTTTCTTTACTTATTAAACTAATATTTAAGATAAATTAAGCTGGATTAAAGACCTATCGAGGTCACTTAATACATCCACTATCTCAGCTATTAACCACTGCAGTGCTACACTTAGAGCATGACTGGTTAATAGTAAGGCTAGTTTACAGTACTTTTATTTTGCTGTACAAATATTTCAATCTCTTTTGCTCTGACTAGATGCTATTTACAGATATGAGCAGTAACAGCATTTGGCTAACTGGGTACTTATGTGAAGATTGCTTTGAAATAACCAGATGTTTGTAGTCCTAGTTTCTGTTTTAAAGGGAACTGGGTAAGTGGACAGGTTTTTTAGAAGATAGAGCTTGGAAGTGCACATTGGGGTTTATTTACTAAATGCAAATCCACTTTGTACTGCAAGTGCACTTGAAAGTGCAATCACTGTAGATCTGAGGGGGATATGCAAGGAAACAAAATGCATTTTTACATGATTGGATGATAAAATCAGCAGAGCTTCCCCTAATTTCAGATTTTCCCCTTTGATCTACAGCGACTGCACTTCCAAGTACACTTGCAGTGCAGTGCACTTGTAGTACAAAGTGGATTTGCCTTTAGTAACCCCATTGTGTATATGTGTTGTGTTATGGCTTCCAGCCTCACCTTTGAAACTATTGAACTCAATCATATACTCTCAAACATCAAAGTACTGCATATGGCAGGTGAAACTCATCCCAGACGTTTACCAATATTTTTTTATTTATTTTTTTTTCGAGGGGATTTAGAGTGGTTTGTGAATATCACCAGTATCACGGTCACTAATATCACCAGTAAGGTTTCATAGGAAAGTTAATATTAAAAGCAAGCTGCATTGGCAGTTCTCAGTAATGATTTCACTGTGCTGTGGTAAAGATCCAGAAATGACAGTTGGTTTCTGATAACACTTAAGCACTACAGACTGTCAAGAGATGACTTATTTTTACACATGTCAGACTGCTTGGACTGCTTGGTCTTCATAAATTTCTATGAAATACTTTTGCCACTTGACCTGGTTACATTGAAATGGGACAGCAGCATACTAAAGTAATGAACTGGTGGGTTAGATAAACAACTTCAAAGGCATAATCTTAGATTTACCACATGATCACGCTAGTGCTTTCACCTGGTATAAATTTTATTACTTCAATATTTGGTGTCATAAACATATTTACGTGATATATTCAGTGAGATAATTTAATGTGCAATAACAGGAATGAATAAAGGAAAAACATTTTTCTAAGTTTAACCAGGGCAAAATGGATACTATTTTATCTGTAAAAGGTGATGTTTTTACTAGCTTAAGGAATACATGAATTTAAAATATCATAGCACCTTTAACATATCCAGGCAAATTAAGCATGTCAGCACATGCAACCTTTAACCTTTGTATCTTCCTTTGCTTCTGTACTCACATAATCAATGAATGTGTCAGTTTCTATTTCCTGTTAAATTTTCATGAAGATACCTGCAGACCCTGAGATTTTTTCATCTCAAGATATTTATAAGATCCTGTTAGAAGTGCAGACTCCCTAGGCTAGCTCAAAGTTGTCTGGCAGGGATCAGCAGAGGGGCGTACATATCTAAAGGGATATCAGGGAATGTATACTTACATATAACACCAAAAAACATATTTTCAAAGACTGTGTAGATGTTATTATTTCTACAGAATTGGTAAATAGGATTAAGCCTACTATCTTTAAAGATATTGAAATATCCAGATTTGAAGGCGAAGAGTAATGTAACAGTTAATTGGTATTTTTATCCCAGAGACCCATTTATTCTTTAAATAATACTGGCTACAACTGCACATTTATTGATTGGAGTATTGACAAAACGGCTGATGAAATGATGTTTGGCCTCAAGATGAACTACATGCCTGGAAAAGATCTATTAGAGATTATTTAAATCACTTTTGAATGTATTAATCAAATTACTTTTTCGTTATATTTTGAAGTCATCACATAACAGCTGACCCTAAAGCGACATTTATCAATTAATTTTATCTCCTGATTTGGACATCCCTGTATTTTAGATTGAAGTCTTCAGAGATTGAATTTTTCATCTAAAATATGTATTTTAACTCTAAACGCGTAAAACAAAAATTGTTTACAAATGTATTTTATATAAAATCTATATCTAGCCAAAATGTTTCTTTTTAATTTTGGGGATTTTGAAATGTTCACAACTCCTTCCTTTCTTCCTTCATGTTTGTGTACCGTTGTGGAAATGTAACTTCAGCACCTGTATTTCACACAAAATAGCAAAACACCCAATCAATGCCCATAATGTATGAACAATTCTATACATTTGGTGTCATACTCCTTTTCTTCTAAATATTCTATGGTCTATACCCAGGTCCCATTTTAGAGGCTGTTCTCACGTGTATTTGAGCTGCCTACCTAATGACACTGTACTCTTCAACAAGTAACCAATCATGTATAGCCAATTAATATCAGGATCTGGCACATCATATCTATACTCCTCTTTCTCTGTGCAGACAGGCTGCAGTGAACACAGTATTTTACAGAGTGCAAAAAAAAAAACATTTCAAAAAGTCTTTGTGACTTTTGTGAAATTAGATTAAAACGAATCATTTTTAAAAATGCATTGTTTCAAATCGTGTTTATTTTTTTCCCATTGTAATTAAAAAAAGACTGGGCCTTATATGTCCTTAAAACAATGTAAACATTATTTAGGTAGACAATTAAAGGTGAGTACACAAGGGATGAAATTTGGCTGAAAATGGTCGGTTTGGCAGGAACAGGCTGATGTTTGGCTTGTGCATACAGATGTCTGTTCTACAGAAGTGGGTCTTATGACCAGCTTCTGTCAAATTGCCATCCCAGGAAAACCAGCATTCAACCCACATTCAATCAATATTGGCAGCCATTGGTTGCACATATTAATTAGTGTGTTCTGGTGGGGGGGCAGTCTGGCAATCAGAACACAAAGGTACATCAGGGGAGATCGCCACACTAATATTGCTTGTGTTAGTATGGTGATCTCTAAGCCCAGCAGGTTCAATGAAAAAAAATAAACTTTTATTGTGTATCCAGCCTTAGTCATAGGGTTATTTTAAAATTAAACAATGCGTACTGAAACTGATAAGAGCTTAACAACCTTTACACAAACATATCTTCTTAGAACTTTAAGTAAACATCCCTGGGTTGTAGGGTTTAGTATATATTGCAGTCAAAATGTTTTATTGATTGACTGGTAAATAAAATACTATTGATGAGTTTCTGCCAGCATTGCAATTCCCTAAGTAACAAGAATAAAGTAAAGGGCAAAAAACACAACAATTTGTTTTATTGCCAGTACCCTAGAAAATGTAAAGAGTATAAGCTGTTCCATTTGAACCATGACCAAAGGTAGAAAATGTTGTCTGAGTTAAGGAAAGACATGCAATAAAGTCTGCACCTTGCTCATTAACGTAATTTTGTCTCTGGGATTAACCTACTGTTCTGGAATAAAATAGGGAGAGTTTAGTGGCTCTTTTGCCCCACCAACCCAGAAATCGCAGTAGGATTCACCTTTGCAATATGGCAACATAGACTTATTTACCATGGGAAAAGCCCTTCCATTTAAATTTGTGTGAAAATCACTTGTTACTCTGAACAGTTTCTTGGGTTTTATGATATTTCCTATGTGGTATACCTCTCAGTTGTGGGGCTGTAGTTCTGAGACCAAGGACTAGAGTATCATTGTCTGGTTTTTATAATGGAACAGAGGCAAGGAGTCATATAATTTAGGGAATATTTGCCATCTTCCAAATGTACAGAACGTTTTCAGGTTCTTGTTAGCAATGCATACAATAATTGTATCAGTTTAAAGTGTTTCCCAATCCAAAACCAAAGCTTTTATTTGTTTCAGTTTACCAGTAATTAAATGTGGTGGCTGCATTCATTTTTTTTAGATTTTTTTTTAGGCCCTTTATTTTCTCTTGATAAACCTGCCAGTAGCACCTTTCCTGTCCTAGGACTTTAATATGCATAAACAGTTCTGTATTTATGGAGGAGCAATGGTGTCATCTTAGCTGTGCTCCTCATTTGGACTATATACACTTTCTCCTCTCCTCTTATTTTTACATAGAAGGTAGATGGTTTGTAGTTCACAGAAAATAGTTGGGAAGGCAGATAATAATTATTAGGCTGCCAGTTTATATCACAGAAAGTTACAAGAATGTAAAATTTCTGCCAGGAGCAACAATATTTTTTCTGTACAGATAAAAGCCTGAAAAATTTAAGATAATGCAGACACTGAAGTAAAAAAAAAATGAACAGAAATAAATTATGTTAGACACTGCAAGAGATACCACAGAGCAAAAAGTATTTTTTTTTAGTCATTATTTCCTTCAGCCTTGCCCAAAACAGGCATTTACCAATGTTAAATATTAGAAATTTGGAGAGAAATTGTAGAGAGAAAGGAGCATGGCCCAGGAAGTTATTAACCCTCTCAATCAATAGAGATACATGTTTCTGAAAGTTCAATTAGCAACCCCTGTCAGTTGTATATAAGATTTCATCATAAGGGAGCTGGGATAACCAATTTTTTAGAACTTATTTTATCGGCAATCAAGAATGGAAGGGATTGCACATTAAAAAAGGGTGAACACTGCATTTAAACATGGAAATTATTTCATTCCAGTAACAGAAACGTTTTGGACTTCTCCATCTTTCCTATACCTATTACATCTGAATTCAGCACACAGCCCATAATTAAACAAGAACAGAGGTGTGTGATATGTCATGTATAGATTAAACTGTTTGTTGAATCTTCCACACAGAGATATTTTGATCAGCATATTGTTTCTCTGAAATAGTACCTATATCTTGTTGAGTAAACGTATTCATTCATTTGATAAGGAGATGATTGGATATATTTGATATTATACCACTGGTGTTAGTTGCCTGGACCAAAGTATTAAGGCTGGGTTTAGGGTCCAATATGGTGTAGCTGTAAATATTGATAGAAGGATTTATTTCAAAATTCAAACTTAGTTCACATATGGTTGAATGATTTAGGATATGGTCCATGTATAATATGGATACCATGTCATTCTTTGTCTGCTGTCATTGAGAAAACATACCAAATATATACAATTCTGGGAGATAGTCAAAGCACCACATGGTGGTGTATTTAGAGAAATTCATAATGCCTTTTTTTGAGCTTAAAAGTATTCCAAACGTTCCCCATGAGGTATAAAATAGGGTGGTTGGCATAAACTTTGATGGTTAATTTTCAGTTGGTAACGTTTTTTTTTTTCTATTCAGATAGTAAGAAACAATATTTTAGGAGGAAGAGGAACCAGTATTCACTTTCTAGTCAGCCGCCTGTTGCAACTGGAAAGCTAGAAAGTAACCCCAATGGTTGAATGCTGCAAGCCCTGTAAGGTCATAATATTAATTATATGGGCCTTCTCTTCCATATTAGGTCTTGAAACAAACCATTAAGTTTTTTTTTTTAAAAAGGTCTGGGGGATCCAACATAGGAAGTTATGAATAATTCAGAGTATGTGTGGCATACAGAACATGTTTACACCAAACCATACATTTACTCCTAAATTTATGTAAATTTTATATTGACAGAAAGGTTTTCTGTGATATATCTAGATAGATAAAAACACAAATATTTTAACAGTGTTGTAATATATGAGACAGTTCACCAGTGGTTACAGTAGAGGATCTCTGGGCAAAAGAGTAGACACCTGTTAATCATTAAGCCAGAGAGCAACCAAATTTCCCAATTAAGGGCATGCCATTATGATATTGGAAAGGGAAGTATTGGTATTAACCGAGAACAACAAAACATCATTGCCATATAATGCAGGGTTTTGATATATTGTAATTGCAGTGCAGGACACTTCTGTATTGGGATAGGGTCTAAGAATACATAGTAATTTATTATGACAATGATTACAGGGAATCTTCCATCTAGCATTAAATAAAAGTATTCTGTCAGTTGAGCCCCACAAAGCTCAATAAATAGATTGGTTCACATGGGTAGATGTAAATCCCAGTTTCTGAAAATAAATTTGCCCCACCTTGTTTCTTCTGAGGAACTTATAGTACCAGGAATCTATATTTGTATGTATGCAAATTCCCTTTTGTCTATAAACCTAGTTATTAAGTAGTTGCAAAAGACAACAGGGTACATTTGGTGTTTATGGGAGGGCAGCATTTTGCAATCTTGTTAGGGAGTGCCTTGGGTGCTATAAAAGGACACCCTAGAAGAATGATATTCATTACCTATTAAGATAACATGTATGTATCTCTTTTACTAATATGACCATAGCCTCTCTGTTAGCTATTCTTAACTCTAATAAGTACAAATCTTTAGTATAAGGAACACCATTAGAGCAACGTTTTAGCTATTGTTTGAAATCTATGCTCAGAGTCCACAAATGACAAACATTTGTAAATTTTAGGGAGTGAGATGACTTACCAAGGCATTTATATTTAGACAGCATCTTGTATCTGACTTCATCTAATCCAAACTATCCTTTTGTTGTCTTGTTACATAGTTACATAGTTTGGTTGAGGTTGACACACACAATACATAAGTCCATCAACTCCAACCTCTGTGTGTGCTTTATGTTTATATTACATTGTATACCCATGTATGTTGTGGTCGTTAAGGTGCCTATCGAATCGTTTTTTGAAATTATCGCTGCTCCCAGCTAAAACCACTGCTTGTGGAAGAAAATTCCACATCCTTACCACTCTAACAGTAAAGAAAACTTTACGCAGTTTAAGTTTGTTATATATATATTTTGTGTGAAAGGTCATCACATTTTTTAAAATTGTGGGTTACTACTCACAACAGTGCAAACAAATTCACAGTTACAAACTGATTGATTTGCTTCTATAGTGGAAGAATAACATTATATATTATACATCGTCTAATTACCAATATGCACAAACATTTCAACATAAATTCACACTGCCAATGCTTGTTTAACTACCTCATGCATGTATAAGTTATAGCCTTTTTGCAAAGTAGTGAAATTGTATCCAATGAATGATGATCTACAGAGAAGCTCTATACTATGCCTTGAAATGATACATATCTTTTTAATTTAAGTTAGACATACTATGTGCTGATGTAGCTAACAGATAGCTAACAGGTTTGAATTAAACTATGTTAGGGAGAAAAACTATTTATTGTACTACACTGTGAAATAGGAGAAGCATTTTTATATTTTTACAAAAAGATTATAAAGACTGAGGCAGCCCCTACTTCAGCAATGATACTTTGTATATAAAATTTAGATATTTTTCTCTACATAAAAAGTTGATAGACAAAGAAAGCTAATACTGTACATATATAATTACATTTCCATTATATATTGTGCCAAAATTGATGTCTACCCTGTCTGCAAAAAATTCATATTTCTTGATGTCTAGGCAGACTGTCTACCACAGTCAGTTCAAACACATTGGATTTTACTGAATATACCACAGTCAATTGCCCAGCCTCCAATCACAAGACCAGAAACCCACTCAAGGCCCACTAAAGTTGGGGGCAAATATGCTAAGAAAAAACGTTTTGCCCATTTATTGTCAGAACACTAAGAACTGTCATACTACTTGTTCAGTTGTAGGTGTATGGGCCCAGAATCGTAAGTAAGTTGGCTGTATGTGTGTACTTAGTTCTAGCTATTTTACTGCTCCTCCTCTTTGGTTACCATCAGCCAATAACATTCATCATCATCATCATTATTTTTATTTTACTTCCCCCACCCAATTCCAGCAGTAATCTTTTTTCTCTCTGTCGAATATTTTCTCTCTCTGTCGAATCTTTTCTCTCTATGTCGAATATTTTCTCTCTGTCCAATCTTTTCTCTCTATGTAGAATAATCCTGGACTAATAGAGTTAAGGTTAGGCACATTCGACCACAGGTTAGATAGACACAAATTGTTATTGTCAGTGTCATATCGAATCTCCTATCTATATCGAACTGTTGTCACAACGAAAATGAAAATAAAGCATTTATTTATGGCGGATCTTCTTTTTTTCGGATTCTGCATTTTCATTATTGTTTGTTAAAACAATAACGAAAATACCTGAAATTCAGACGAAAATGCATTCGGACGAAAACGAATGCACATGTCTAGTACTATAAATAATCTCTTTATCACTCTTTTTTTGTCAAAATGTGGAGACTATTGTAATATACTAAACTACATCATTATAATTTTGTTACACACAAGTGTGATTTCCTCAAAGAGGCCATACATGGGTCAATATTTGACTAGTTCAGCAGGCACCAAGCTAACTGTTGATCCCTGTAGCAGCAGGCTGGTTGTACAAAAGTCGATCTATTGATCCACTTCTGTACAACCAGCCCGTCTGTGTTTTACTGATCAATCAGTGCCATCAGCTATAGCCGGCAGCACAGATCAGTGTAATATGTTGATGGAGAAGGTTCCTTGCTGTCGAAATACAATAACACCTTGAGTGTGCGAATGGGGGGGGCAATATGTTTTCATTCAACTCGCTGGTTGAATTAATTTTTTTTTATAATTTATGGGATTCCTAAGTGTAAGCTTGAGCTCCTATGTGCAATAATTACCTTTTGGTGCGTGGAACTCCATGTGTTATAGGAAAATTAGACAGCTCTATTGTATATTACAACTTTTACTTTGTCACTATATTTGAATGCACATGAGATTTAAATTACATGTTTGCAAAGATTTAAACAAATTTTTTGCAACTACCTCAGTTGAAAGTAATGTATTAAATATGTACATTTCCACACTTATGAACAATTAAAATCTCAAGAGTAGTTAAGTCCTTATTGATAAATACAATAAACTGTGCTAATAATACTGCCCCCTAAGATAGTCATGAAAGACTGATTGGACTGTAAGTTCTCAGCATGCTTTGCTGGCTGTTGCAGAGTTTCTGAATAGCCACACTGGGGTTGATTTACTAAAACTGGAGAGTGTGAAATCTGGGGCAGCTCTGCATAGAAACCAATTGGCTTCCATGTTTTATTGTCAAAGATTAATTGAACAGGCTGAAGTTAGAAGCTGATTGGCTATGACACACATCTGCACCAGATTGTGCACCCTCCAGTTTTTGTAAATCAACCCCAATTTGTCCAGTCTTGAACTACTAAATATAATGTATTAATCAGGTAATAGAGACAAACTCATTGTTAATTACATTATAAAAAATAGTGAGTGTTCTTCAAATTGTGAACACATATCCAGGTATTTTAATATAAAAGAAAATCATTCATTAGAAAAAGCATTTTAATAAAAATAATGTTGTATTAACATGTAAGTAAACAATATAGAGATATCTCCTAAATGAAAGATGAATGCTATGTTATCTTACTTAGGGTACTTACTTCAGGTGAAAACAACCCTGTTTTCTATTTGCCAAACATACTGATGTATGTGTAGCAATAATTCTTGTAGAACAGTGCCATGAGGGAATTCACTGTGCTTAAGAGGATAACTTCATTATTTCACATATTTCATACATTATTGAATCTCATAATGAAGCTAAATTAACATTTTACTTAAAATACTCTACTCAGCAGTCATCCACTTTAAATGTTGAGGAATTTTGCTGACTTAAAAAGGAAGAAATTATTATTTTTGTTTTCAAAACATTATGAAACTAGACAAAGAATTGCAATGCCTTCATTTAGATTCTGTTTGGCCGGTAAACACTGTCTCTCTGACAATTTCTTGAAATGACATTCTATTTGCTTGTGATTCTGCTTTTCTCCTTCTGTTTCCATGTCTTATGCTACGGCATTGCCTTCTGGGGTGCCTATGGCACAAGACAGGCAGAAGAGAGCTGATTCACTTGTGCATATAAATATGATGTGTTGAACCATAATAGAGTTTCAGAGCATATATTTGAAAAAAAAAATAATCCATTTTCTCAAGCCTAAAAAAGGAACATGAACACATATTTTACATTAACGAGGAACCCTGAAGATTTGGAATTGCAAATATTCAGAAAAATAAAAGTCTATCTATTTCTATTGTGACTAGTTATAGAATGATTCATTTTGTGACTAGACAGAGATGTAAATCATATACATATAACATTTTAAAAGTGCAGACAATTTTTTTTTTCCTTAGCAAGGTCCTTTGGGCATACCTTACACACTAGTTACTATTGAACTGGGTTGATTTACTAAAGTAATAGATGCTGTTCATGCTGGAAATGTTCACTTTGATTAGAAAAAAATAATGTGCAAAAAAAAACATTGTATTCCCTCACACAGGATTAAGTGGGTGAACACAGCGTCATGTTCTTTTTTAACCACTTAAGGATGGCCCCACACATATATAATGCGCAAAATCATGTACAGGTATGTGATTTCATGCAGTGGGTCTGTCATCTTTGCTGGACAGCATGGTCTGTTATTGGAAGCTTAAAAATAACAAACATACTTACTAGATCACCAGGTGAAATTAAATACATAAAAAGTCTAAAAAATAAAACCAATGTACTGTATATGTAAAAATGTGTAAACTAGAATATATAATTTTTTGGGAAGTTTAAAAACACTTTTATCTTTTCTATCTTAATAATCCAATTGCATACACCTCTATAAAGCTTCACATATGCTGTCTGTGCAGAACTGCAGCCTTTTATTACATGATTCTTTGCTGGACAGACTTTTTATCCAAACATAAAATATACTTGATCCCATGTGATCTGAAATGTAAATGACAAAATGGTATGTGGGACAGAAAAATCACTTTTCCCTATGACTGACAGCAGAGGAAGGTAAACAGTTGATTCGTGAATATCATTGTCACATTCAGGATACTCTGAATTATAAGAGATTCAGAGCTGGGACCATGGCTGTGGTTAGAATACACTTTTACTAAGCCTTTCCAAAAATGAAGATTAATGACAGATGCTAGATTACACTTATACTGGACCAGGGCAGATACTGTAATACAGTTTTACTGAGTTTTCCAAAAAAGGAGATGATTAAAGAGGTTGTAATACCTAATATAAACAAAGTATAATCACTAGGCTATGCACTATAATGTGTAATGCATACACCACAATCACTCTCTGAATAAAGCAGATCAATGGAAGGGGCTTAGCTTCTGGGAGTTAGGAGGTGTGGAGGTGGTATCACAGAAATCAATGCCCACATACAAACACCACTTAGAAGTGCACACATCACATTGCTACCTTGCATCTGCATGCATATGAAAGAAAAAAAAATAAGTTTGCCAAGGAGGCTTGTGCATGTGTCTCTTCCACATGTCAAGGAAAATCATTTGTAAAAACAAAGAATGCTTACTGGAAGATAGGTGCAACCTAGATGCGATACTAAATATACAGGCTTAATTCGGGCATACATTATTCAATGGTATGAATACCATTCCTGTATGTTTTTTAAGGTCTACAACCACTTTAACCACTTAAGGACTGCCGCATGCCAATGTACGTCATCACAATGGCATGTACAGGCACAAGCACATACATGTACGTGCCTGCCTTCCAGCGGGTGGGGGGTCCGATCGGACCCCCTCCCGCTGGATGCGGCGGTCCGTTTCGCTTCAGGAGCGATCCGGGATGAGGGGATGGCCCTTGGTTTCTGGCCATCCCCTCTCGATCGCTCCTGGTGAATGAGAAGCTTCCCCCGCTGTGTATAGTAAACACAGGCAGGGAGGAAGTGATGTAATTCTCCTCGGGCGGTCTTTTTGACCGGACTACGAGGAGAAGAGTGAAAGTAAGTGTGCACCAACACTACACTAACATGTAGGCACACATAGGCACACAAACCCCCCCTGATCACCCCCCCGATCGCCCCCCGATCCCCCCCGCCCCCCCTCCCCCTCCCAGTCACAGTGTCACTGATTGCAGTGATCAGTTATTTTCTGATCACTGCATTCAGTGTCAGTTGTAAAAGTAAAAACTGTCAGGGCAGTTAGTGTTAGGTCCAGGGTAGCCCCCTACCCCCCCGCAATAAAGGTTTAACCCCTGATTGCCCCTAGAGTTAACCCTTTCCCCCCCTTTTGCCAGTGTCACTAAGCGATCATTTTTCTAATCGCTGCATTAGTGTCACTGGTGTCGCTAGGTAGCTAGTTATTTTTTTAGGTTCATCACCAGGTTTTTGTAGCGCTAGGTACCCCGATATACTACCCAATAATGGTTTTAACCCCCTGATTGCCCCTAGTTAACCCTTTCACCCCCTTTTGCCAGTATCACTAAGCGATCGTTTTTCTGATCGCTGCATTAGTGTCACTGGTGCCGCTAAGTAGCTAGTTATTTTTTTAGGTTCACCGCCAGGTTTTTATAGCGCTAGGTACCCCGATATACTACCCAATAACGGTTTTAACCCCCTGATTGCCCCTAGTTAACCCTTTCACCCCCTTTTGCCAGTGTCACTAAGCGATCATTTTTCTGATCGCTGCATTAGTGTCACTGGTGCCGCTAAGTAGCTAGTTATTTTTTTAGGTTCACCGCCAGGTTTTTATAGCGCTAGGTACCCCGATATACTACCCAATAATTGTTTTAACCCCCTGATTGCCCCTAGTTAACCCTTTCACCCCCTTTTGCCAGTGTCACTAAGCGATCATTTTTCTGATCGCTGCATTAGTCTCACTAGTGCTGCTAGGTAGCTAGTTATTTTTTTAGGTTCACCACCAGGTTTTTATAGCGCTAGGTACCCCCATATACTTCCCAATAATGGTTTTAACTCCCCGATTACCCCTAGTTAACCCTTTCACCAGTGATCACCATATAAGTGTTACGGGTGACTCTGGTTAGTTTGCTTTTTATAGCATCAGGGCACCCACCATTTATTACCCAATAAAGGTTTAACCCCCTGATCACCCAGCGGTTGATATCAATTAGGTTTTAGGGTCAGGGTCTGCGTCGCCCCAGGCAGCCCTAGGTTAGTGCCAGTACCGCTAACACCCATGCGCAAAGCATACACCTCCCGTAGTGGTATAGAATCTGAACAGATCAATATCTGATCTGATCAGATCTATACTAGCGTCCCCAGCAATTTAGGGTTCCAAAAAATGCATTGTTAGCGGGATCAGCCCAGATACCTGCTGGCACCTGCATTTTGCCCCTCTGCCCAGCCCACCCAAGTGCAGTATCAATCGATCACTGTCACTTACAAAACACTAAACACATAACTGCAGGGTTCGCAGAGTCAGGCCTGATCCCTGCAATCGCTAACAGTTTTTTTGTACCGTTTTATATTTAAATACAGAAGGCAGTGCTTGATTTTTGGGTTCCCGTACATGGCTAGACTCCCAAAAAGTCCCCCACATGTGGTATCCCTGTACTCGGGAGAAGCAGCAGAATTTATTTTGGGGTGTAATTTCACGTATGCCCCTAGCATGTGTGAGTAATATATCATTTAGTGACAACTTTGTGCAAAAAATTTTTTTTTAATATTCCTGCAACTTGTGGCAAAATATAAAATATTTCATGGACTCAACATGCCTCTCAGTAAATAGCTTGGGGTGTCTTCTTTCCAAAATGGGGTCATTTGGGGGGGGTTTGTGTTATTTTGGCATGTTATGGCCTTCGAAACTGTGATAGGTATTGAGGAGTGAAATCAAAAATGTGCACCCTTAGAAATCCTGAAGGCAGTGATTGGTTTTCGGGGTGCCGTACGTGGTTAGACTCCCAAAAAGTCCCACATATGTGGTATCCCCGTACTTAGGAGAAGCAGCAGAATATATTTTGGGGTGCAATTCCACATATAACTATGGCAAATGTGAGCAATATATCATTTAGTGACAACTTTTTGTAAACTTTTTTTTGTGTCATTATTCAATCACTTGGGACAAAAACAAAATATTCAATGGGCTCAACATGCCCCTCAGCAATTTTCTTGGGGTGTATAGTTTCCAAAATGGGGTCATTTGGGGGGGGTTGTACTGCCCTGCAATTTTAGCATCTCAAGAAATGAGAGAGGCAGTCATAAATTAAAAGCTGTGTAAATTCCAGAAAATGTACTCTAGATTGTAGACGCTATAACACAAGACATGTGGCTGAATAAATTTTGCCCTAAATGTATGACTAAAATTTAGTTTATTCGATTTTTCTTATAACAAAAAGTAGAAAATATATTTTTTTCTCGAAATTTTCGGTCTTTTTCCATTTATATCGCAAAAACTAAAAATCGCAGAGGCAATCAAATACCATCAAAAGAAAGCTCTATTTGTGGGAAGAAAAGGACGCAAATTTCGTTTGGATACAACATTGCATGACTGGGAAATTACCAGTTAAAGCAGCGCAGTGCGAAATTGTAAAAAGACCTCTGGTCCTTAGGCTGTTAATTGGTCCGGGGCTGAAGTGGTTAAGATTAGGTGATTTGTTTCTGGAGATGTATACAGGGATGGAAAATATTGTTCGCTATTGTTTTGTAAAAAAGATAATGAAATCAAATTATCACTAAAGGCAAAACTTTTTTCTTTTTGGGTTCTTTGGTGTCCTATTGTGGAAATTCCCCTTCCGTTTCTGTCCTATAACCAAAACAGGAAGAGAGAAGAAATCCCTCCAACATGACAGAATCATGGGGTGTCACCAGTGTCACCAGAACTAGTGCCCCTGTTTGAAGATTTCCCCTCTATTACTGTTTCAGTGTCAACCCAGAATGTGAGATATTCTTTTACTTTTACTTTCAACAATAAGAGCAGGCAGGATAAATAGAGGGAGTACAACTCCCTAATGGGGGAACAGTAATAAAAGCTGGCAAGTATTCTAATCCCTCCCCACTTAAATGAATTTGTTGAAGTTTAGAAAAAACAAATATAATCATCTATTCCTTCCAAGAGTAGAATGCTACACTGATTAATTTGTAATCGGCCTTTTACTCCATGTAGTTACAGTTGGGTATGACATTAACTGTGTGTTACACCTATAGGTACCGTTCATTAGTTTAAACTGTGTTCACCATAAGAATCAGGTAATTTACAAGATGATTAAAAATATTTTATGATTGCCTTATGAACCATAAAACCTTGCACTGTTAATTCTTAATGTTATGCTCTGCACCATTACATTTTTTTATTATACCAGGTGCTCTCTTTCAACATTTTGGAGTAATGAAATTTTCTTCAGGCTGCAGGTGACTGCAGAGGGAATGGGTGTAAAATAAACAGGACCAGCTGGTTTCCCTTAAAAATACTGTAACACCCTTACAAATATCCAGTTCTATTTAAAATATATTAATATTCATTTAAAAAAGGGAGCATGGTGTTTAAAAAATAAATTTTGTGGTGTTATGTGGGGAATATTCTATTTTATTGGTTTTTAAGTAGACTACTTTTCAATTATATTCATTTCTACAGGGACCTTTTAAAAAAAATCAACAAGCATCAAGAACATGTTTAAGGTCCAAAATATACAGTACAAGTCAAATGCAGTAACCCATGGTCAGTTTTCATTAGTGTTCCATTAGTGTTTAGTGAGCTCATTCCTGTAAAGTTTCCATGTTTTTATTTTTCTTTCTGTATGAAAAATTTCATCATATTATATTTTATAATAATTACACTTATATATTAACGTAGTTCATGACAAAGTTTGGGGTGATGCATTTTCAAATTTCACCTAGCTAAAAGGGTTTCTGATGTTTGATTACTGCACAAAGGCTACTGCAGTTTCACATATCAATCAAATTCACCAAATAACAAGCAGGGCACCTTAACCATCATTCACAGAACAATGGAGCAGAAGGAAACTTGGCTATGCATGACATTTGAGCATTTTATTTATAATTCTTTAAATTCAAGTAAAAATACACATTTCTTTCCCTCTAGGTGCCACTTCAGATGACCTCTCAGTATTGTGCCATTTTGATGGACACAATTCTAATGATGCTGGACAATGGAAATGTGGAGAACATAAAGGTATTAAGCATAACATATATCAACTTTTAAAACTATAATATATAAAAAAACATATTCACCACTTTGCAGATTACTTGGAAAGGTGAATATGGATAAAACTATGTCAGTACTATAGTAATAGATTTAACACCTTCTCAACAGGTAAAAAAAAAAAAAAATCAATCCATACAGTATTTAGTAAATGATAAAAAATAAAAGGGCATCATGAATAATAATAAAACAATTTTACAAGTTATTTGTAAAACTAACAATGTGCTCTTGAATTGTAAAGATATTGAAAAGAAGATGCCATAAACTTGCTTGCTAGACTGTTAAACTCTAGGTATACAACAAAAAAGCCTTACCTTGATTTATTCTTTAGACCTTAGTTACTAAAAAAAAGTAGCCCCATGAACAGGGAGAAATTATTATAATGATAACAAGGACAATTTTCGTGTTGGTTTACATAAACGTGCAGATGTACACAGACCCAGTAAACTCAATGCTTTACGACCTAGTAAAGTATACACTCTTTTTCATGGCCTATTTTGCAATCCATATTTGCAGTGTGAATCTGACATCCAACAAAAAGATATTTTGCGAGTCATATGCAGATATGCTGCAGAAATGTGTCTGTAAAGATGTGGCTTAGAGAAAAGAAGACACCACAAGTTTTGGTGCGACAATATCTAGGATAGCTTACAAAGGTATAGAAAATTCACAAAGGATTTTTTTTTTAAAGTGAAGAAATCAATTTGCAGCTAGGCTAATTACAAACTGTTTTTATTTCCCTAAATATTTTGGGCAGATGTATTCAACTTTCAGATAATTGAACAATTTATAAATCATTAGAGTATGTAGCCTGACTTGCACAAAAACCTGCATGGAAATAGGCAAACTGAAAATGTAATAAGCTAGTTCTCCAGATTTTTAATATGTTGTAAGGTTTCTGATTTTGAAGTTAGACATTTTTTGTTGCCACATAATATTTGTTAGTAATTGCATGCTCTCAATATACAATTCAAATATCACAAACTAATCTACATTCTTAAATACATTAGATAAAAAGTGCATCATGTATCTGTGTTAAAGGAGGTAATGAATATGTTTTAGCAGTCAAATAAAACATGAAATAATTTGGATAAGTAAGATGACATAAGATGATAAAAACAAAATACATGTAGCCTATTTTAGTACAGCAAACACTAAAGGTTTTTGGGTTTAAAATGTCGGTGTCATTAAGCACAGACATTTTTACTTTAAACTCTGGGCATAAAGTTGCTGCTGTAACCTGGAGTTGTCTAACGCCAAATGTAAAATGATGATTCTCTGAAGGGCTTTACATGGTGCATAAATCACTACCTGAAATATGATAGTCAGAGATTCTGCTAAGCAGTTCCATCCCTGTGTGAGTTTCACACAATCATAAAATGTACAGTATTTTCCCATAGGAACCCCAGTTTTTTTGTTTTGAATTTCTTGCATGTAGGTTTGAGTTTGAGGGCTCAATATAATTCAAACCTTGAAATCTATTTAGTTGTGAAAAAGAGTCTTGATATGACACAGAAAATGAAAATGGCCACCAAAATTGTGGTAATGTTGGAAAAACTGCCAGAAACTTTAAGTGCTGTATAAAAACACGAGCTTAGAAACACAAACAAAAGCTCCTTAATGGTAGGGACTGATGTGAATGCATAATACAGTATATGTAACGTGTTGCACAAATCGATGGCATTATATATGTGCCTGTACTAAAAATTATAATAATAATATATACAAAATATATATTGCAAAGGTTGGAGAGCACAGTCTTAGCAAAAAGTTAAACCTATCAATGATACTGCCCCAGTGATGTTTTCATACCAAATAGTGAGCTCTAGTGAGGGTATCTTATTATTTATAAATTGTATTATTATTTTTCTAATGAGAACCAGCATAATGATAAACCTTGAAAGGGAAAATTAGAAACCAACATGTGATTTTTGGGTGTGGCTCTTTGGCTTAGGCCATCCACTGTAGAGAGGCATAGTAAGTAAATAGTCTATAACACCAACCTAGTAGGTAGTATCACTAGGCCTCCTACTTGATAGCTAGTCAACCTTGCTCTACAATGGTATAAATAATTTCAGTTAACGCCAGCTTGAAACTAAAATAGACTCCATTCACCACTTGTCAGAAAACACTGGAAGGTTCAGTGTAGGGAAGGAATTCTTTCTGAAAGTCTAGTGCTACTAAGCGCCAGCTGTTAACAAATGACATGTTTCTGACTCTGAAAGTTTGCATTAGGACCCCAGTTAATCATGTCTTTATCATGTCTTACTCAATGGTGTAACAAAAATACTGTGCCTCCTTCAGTTGTAAGACATATGTCTTTGGATTTGCTATTAAACTTGCTTCTCCTATGGAGCTCAGGGAAACCTGTACTGGGAGATGACTCAGTGAGTGCTAAAGATCACTGCATTGTCTATGTTGGACTCAAGAAAGGGCTGACGAGGCCTAAGGATCTAATTTCTTAACCCACCATATTGTTTAACAGTTTAACAGAGCCTCAGTGAACCATCAGCACTGTGAACAAGAATTTCTGTGCTACACCATTCAGTGTTGCATTCTGAATTATCCCAAGTTCCAACATTCTGTGTACCTCCTCATTTATTGCTTATCTACAGGGCTTGTCCCTTTGAATACGATAGGGTGAACGTGAACCTTGGGGTTCATAATAATGTAATATTTAATTATATTTGTACAGCTTAGAAACTCTAAGAATATATCCTTATTCTGCCACAGAAACTCTCTCACTGTTTGTTGCTGGGATAAGGACAGGGACTCAGCTATGCAAAAAGCTACAAGGGTTTCTCTATCATGCCAGTCTTTAATTAGTTTTGATTGATATGTCTGCTCCTTTTTACAGCTGTCTGGCTGGTACCCCTGTAGTTTACTTGTAGTTTACCTCTATAACTCATTCAAGTTTCTCATAGGGTCCCTAGTACGAACTTACTTCCCATTGTGGGGATTAAAACCAGTATAGGATCCCTAGGTGGAAAGTTCAAACATTTGTAGACCTTTGGGGGTTCATTTACTAGAGGCAAATAAACCGTCCACTTTGCAAGAGAAGTTGCTCTTTGCAAAGGAATTTTCCCCAGAGCTTTGGGAATGAGGCAAAGCACTGCTGACTTCCATTATCCAATCATATGCAAGCAAACATGTTGTGTTTTCCAATTCTATTTGCAATGTGAACACTTCCTTCACACTCAGAATGTTTATTATTTTCTATATAATGTATATACAGCACCTACAGATCGACCATGTAACCCCAACATGCAGATTCAGCTCATGAATGCAATTGTTATTCTTGGAAGACTGTGTCAGTTAAAAGCCCTTGTGTGATCTTGGCCCTCCTTAAGCTGCTTGGGAGGATTTATAACTATATCGTCCTTTTGGATGAAGCAGATGCTCTAGTATACCCTTGATTAAATGTTCTGTAGCTGTTTTATTTACTCCAATATTTACCATCTCACTTTTGGAAGCAATTGGAAGCAAAACATTTACTTTTTTTATTTTTAGAGATTACCACCATTATTGTTAAATGGCTATACATCCTTTATTGCTTCTATTTAATAGTTTTTTTTATGTGCTTTGTATATGTATATACTTTTATATTTATTTATCATGATGCATACAGAATTCAGAGAAGTGCATAAAAGAGAAAAAAGTTTTGGGTCATATCACCAAAGTTTTCCAGACTATGTATAACCTCAATTATTTAATATGTTCAGTTTTCCTTATTCTTTAATGGCAACAAAGGTGAGAGATTGTGAGAGTCCAGGGAGATTGACGTTAAACAAATGTGTCACAAATGTATAATGCTTGCTAATGAGATCTGCTAAATGCTGATGAAAATAATTGCTTTATAGTAGGTACAGTATTTTATTTTAAATAAAAGTTTCATCTGTCACTCTCATTCTTGCAGGGCAAGGTTTAAACAGTACAAAAAAAAGAGATTTGTTATATCCCAGGGAATAGTGCAGTGCCTGTTTTGGTGTCCTTTATCAAGGTCTAATTCTTCGTTCTGACAATCTACCGAATTGCGTATAATAAAACTGTGTACATTTTAGACTACTTAAAAGGATTTCACTCACAGCATTACTTCTGATTCAAGGCAATTATGTCTCGTCTTTCAATTACGGTAAATCCTATTAAAAGCACTTTCATTATAAAATGCATCCTGTTAAACCAGGCTCTAGTAATGGGGGTGAAATACAATTCATAATTTATCAGAGTGTTGCTCCTTGACTATTGAAGAGCATCTATAGGTCCAGCTAAATGATTTAGGCCAACCTGAGCAATGACTTGATTCATTTTACAGTGTCCATATCTTCTGTAAAGTTTTTAAGGGTTTTAAGTTATAGAAAATTGGATTTCTTCTAGGCAGGATGTTAATTGAGAATGGATGTCATTATAATGTTTATGATATATGTAGCTTTGCACATACAGTATGTAAAATGTATGCTAAATTACTGATGTGCAGGGTGCGATCTAAAAAATTCCATCATTATATGTGAGGTTACAGTTAACAAAGGCTAGAGGCAACTGAATGGACTGTCTGCTAATAGAATCTAATAGAATAGAGCAACGTTTATTAATGTAAGCAGCCAGTGACCAGGTTTAAAGGAATAAATCAGGAAATTGCAAGTAGTTGCAATCTCAAAACACCCAATAAGAGGATAATATGCAACCAGTCTCAACTACATGGCATGTTCACCAATGCCAGGAGCCTGGTGGACAAGATGGGGGAACTAGAGATACTATTGTACAAGGAGGATTTGGATTTTGTGGGAATTTCAGAGACCTGGTTCAACAGCTCTCATGATTGGCTGGCAAACATTCAAGGGTATACCCTTTATCGCAAGGATAGAGAGGGTAAAAAATAGGTGGGGTATGCATATATATCAAGAATAATGTACAAGTGAATTTGAGAGATTACATCACTAAGGGAGCTAGGGAGGAGGTGGAATCCTTATGGTCGCATATTATCCTGAGTTGCCAGCTAGATAAAGGAAGGCCTGTAGATGTGGTGTATCTGGATAGCAAAAGCATTTGACACAGTTCCCCATAAACGTTTACTGTACAAAATATGGTCCATTGGCAAGGATCATAGGGTGAGTACATGGATTGAAAACTGGCTACAAGGGTGAGTTCAGAGGGTGGTGATAAATGGGGAGTACTCGGAATGGTCAGGGGTGGGTAGTGGGGTCCCCCAGGGTTATGTGCTGTGACCAATCCTATTTAATTTGTTCATAAATGACCTGGAGGATGGGGTAAACAGTTCAATCTCTGTATTTATGGATGATACTAAGCTAAGCAGGGCAATAACCTTGCAAAAAGATCGGAACAAATTAATGGGGTGGGCAACTACATGGCAAATGAGGTTCAATGTAGAAAAATGTAAAATAATGCATTTGGGTTGCAAAAATAGGACTAAAATCTATACACTAGGGGAGAACCACTGGGGGAATCTAGAATGGGAAAGGACCTGGGGGTCCTAGTAGATGATAGGCTCAGCAATGGCATGCAATACCAAGCTGCTGCTAACAAAGCAAACAGAATATTGGCATGCATTAAAAATGGGGATCGACTCCAGAGATAAAATGATAATTCTCCTGCTCTACAAGAGTCTGGTCCAGCTGCACCTGGAATATGCTATCCAGTTCTGGGCACCAGTCCTCAGGAAGGATGCACTGGAAATGGAGCAAGTACAAAGAAGGGCAACAAAGCTGATAAAGGGTCTGGAGGATATTAGTTATGAGGAAAGATTGCGAGCACTGAACTTATTCTCTCTGGAGAAGAGACGCTTCAGAGGGGATATTATTTCAATATACAAATACCATACTGGTGAGGTGACCCCCACAATAGGGATAAATCTTTTTCACAAAAGGGAGTTTAAAAAGACTTGTGGCCACTCATTAAAATTAGAAGAAAAGAGGTTTAACTTTAAACTACGTAGAGGGTTCTTTACTGTATGAGTGGCAAGGATGTGGAATTCCCTTCCACAGGTGGTGGTCTCAGCGAGGGGCATTGATAGTTTCAAGAAACTATTAGATAAGCACCTGAACGACCGCAACATACAGGGATATACAATGTAATACTGACATATAATCACACACATAGGTTGGACTTGATGGACTTGTGTCTTTGTTCAGCCTCACCTACTATGTAACTAAGTAACTAATTGGTCTATACATTTACCCACCCATCTCCCCAATCACAGCATCAGGGTGTGTGTAGTTACCTAAAACAAACTTTTTCTGAGATTTTCATTGTTATAATCTCATTTCCAGTATCGCTGGATGTAGGTTCCATTCCACGAATTATGCACTCTTATCACTATGTATTGCGAACAATAGGGTTAGTTAGAAAAGAACTAGTAAATGCATACTTAGCAAACCGAAACTGCACTCACTAAATCACTTACAT
The DNA here is from genome assembly GCF_037356315.1 of Lithobates pipiens. Lineage (NCBI taxonomy): Eukaryota > Metazoa > Chordata > Amphibia > Anura > Ranidae > Lithobates > Lithobates pipiens. The sequence goes on along the minus strand of NW_027507758.1, from coordinate 397,903,897 downwards.
GTATGATTATAAATCTTGTTTTTTTTTTGTAAATACCCTCTATTCACTATTTCTATAACAAATACACACCATCGAATGGATTAGTACTTACCAAAGTGCATACAATAGTAACAGTCAAGGAAATTAAGGTTACATTTCATCAATTCATTCATTATTTGGATACTTTTTTGTTTTCTTAAAACAGTATACAAACATGTTCAAAAGGTTCATTAGCCTAAACCAGCATTGTTGTTCAAACTCTTAAATGCTAAAAATTAAATGACCCTATAAAGGATATATTCTGAAACAAGTATTATATACATTTTACTTGTATCTATATTTAGTATATCAGACTACTAACATTAAACTATTAATATACAATCAGTGCGCAATCATGTCCATACTTGACATGACTGGCAGTCTATCATTGCTAGCAAATACCAGAAGGGCTCAATTATTCAAGTATCTAAGGGTGCTGCACTGCTCCAGTGCTGCACTGAATAAAATTGGGATCCTAATTTCAACATTAATGCTCCATTAAGTTAAGTAAAGTTTGGTTTAATGCATAGATACGATCTAACACACTTAAAGAAGTTTCAAAGCTTAAAAATGTTTTACACTAATACATTCCCTGCATTAACCACTTTAGCCCCAGAAGGATTTACACCTTTCCTGACCAGAGCATTTTTTGCAATTCGTCACTGCGTTGCTTTAAATGACAATTGCACGGTCGTATAACATTGTACCCAAACAAAGTTGACATCCTTTTTTTCCCACAAATAAAACATTATTTTGGTGGTATTTGGTCACCTGCGGTTTTTATTTTTTGTACTATAACCACTTAAGCCCCGGACCAATTTGCAGCCAAAGGACCAGGCCCCTTTTTGCGATTCGGCACTGCGTTGCTTTAACTGACAATTGCGCGGTCATGCGATGTGGCTCCCAAACAAAATTGGCGTCCTTTTTTCCCACAAATAGAGCTTTCTTTTGGTGGTATTTGATCACCTCTGCGGTTTTTATTTTTTGCGCTACAAACAAAAATATTTTTAACTTTTTGCTATAATAAATATCCCCAAAAAATTTATAAGAACAAATTTTTTCCTCAGTTTAGGCCGATACGTATTCTTCTACATATTTTTGATAAAAAAATTGCAATTAGCGATTATTGATTGGTTTGCGCAAAAGTTATAGCGTTTACAAAATAGGGAATAGTTTTATAGCATTTTTATTTATTTTTTTTACTAGTAATGGCAGCGTTCAGCTATTTTTATTGTGACTGCAACATTATGGCGGACACATCGGACATTTTTGACACATTTTTGGGACCATTGTCATTTATACAACAATCAGTGCTATTTAAATGCACTGATTCCTGTTGAAATGACACTGGCAGTGAAGGAGTTAACCACTAGGGGGCAGTGTAGGGGTTATGTGTGACGTTATGTGTTTTTTTTATTGTAGGGGGTGTGGCCTGGCATGTGATGTCACTGATCGTCTTTCCCTATAAAAGGGAACAGACGATCGGTGACAGCCACACTAGGAAGCACGGGGAGAGGTTTGTTTACACAGACCTCTCCTCGTTCTTCAGCTCTGTGACCCGATCACAGGACACCAGCGGCGAACAGATCTGCTGGTCCCTCGGCCATGGTCACAGAGCTCAGGACTGGGTTGGGAGCGTGCTGCCGGCTGCACGCTCCCGACCCACGGCTGGGCACAAGAATCACGTACAGGTACGTGATTGTGACCATCCGTGCCATTCTGCCAACGTATATTGGCGTGAGGCAGTCCTTAAGCAGATAAACAAAAAAAGACTGACAATTTTGAAAAAAAAGCAATATTTTTTACTTTTTGCTATAATAAATATCCCAAAAAATATATAAAAAAACAAATTTCTTCCCCAGTTTAGGCCGATATGTATTCTTCTATACATTTTTGGTAAAAAAAATCACAATACGTGTATATTGATTGGTTTGTGCAAAAGTTATAGTGTCTACAAAATAGGGGATAGATTTATGATATTTTTATTATAATTCTTTTTTTCACTAGTAATAGCGGTGAACGGCAATTTTTATCAGGACTTCAACATTATGGCGGACAGATTGGACACTTTTGACACTATTTTGGAACCATTGATGATTATACAGCGATCAGAGCTACAGATAGCCACTGATTACTGTATAAATGACACTGGCAGGGAAGGGGTTAAACACTAGGGGGCGATCAGGGGGTTAAGTGTGTTCCCTGGAAGTGTTCTAAATGTAGGGGGGATGGGCTCACTACAAAATGATAGAGATCACTGCTCCCAATGATAGGGAGCAGTAGATTTCTGTCACGTTGCTAGACAGAACAGGGACATGTCTTGTTTACATCTCCCTTTTCTGCCTCTCCTCGCTGCAATCATGGGTCACCGGTGAACATCAAGTTTTGAATTCATGACGTAACGCGTAGGAGACCAGAAGTGACGTCTACCCGCGAACGAATCGTTCGCTGATCTATTGTTTGCTGTGCGCTCTGCTATTTCATCAACTTTGTGAGTAGTTTACTTTTGTCTAATAAAGAATGAATTTTTAAACCTACTACACTATGGTGGATTCCCCTTTGTCTATCCCTTGAGCATATATGTACTAGTAATCTCGGAGGAATCAGATGATTGGTGGTGACGATAGAGAAATGTGAAGTTCCCTCTCCTGGTGTCTCTTGTAAAAGGTTATTTCTTCGCTGTGTACCTTACAGCAGTAAGGTAATTGCCTAGTGTGATCAGCATTATTCACACAGAAAATCACCTGTACGGAAGAGAGTTGGCTTGGCACATCCTGCACTTCACTATTTTGGTTGTGTTATTTCATCACATGTTTCACAATTGGAATATGTATGGGTCACTTTGATGAGATTTAATCGTTTTTGCTGCTATATTTTCTATATATATATTTTTCGTTGCTGTTGTTTTATTTTTATTTTTAATTATTTATATATCTGTTTTTTTGGTCTATTGCATGTATTTTACCCACATTGATTTCTGGATATATGCACCTTGTATCACAGCACTTTTGTTGGTGTCACGTATATGATACATTTTTTTATATATTTAATGTTGTACACATTTTATATATATTATGCACAGATGCACTTTTATTCACTAGTTCTTGTTTGCTTTAGCACGATTGCACTTTTTACTGTTAGTATTGATATTTTTATTTGAGATAGTCCAATATTGGTCTTTAATATAGGAAGCGCAACACACCCCCTTTTTTGTTTAAGCTCCCAAGCGTGCCACTCTAGGAATCAGCTTCCTATTATGGCACACCAAGATGAGGATCAGTGGGAAACCTAAGAATAGGAGGATCAAAGCTGCTCTGTGCAATTACATTGCACAGAACAGATAAATATCATTTTTTTTATAGGTACACAAAATGACTTTACAAATGCTTTAACAATACGTTGTTCAGAAGAATAATGTGTATGCATTGCTAATTTTGTTTGTGCACAAATAATTAATTGCTATAGGCATGTGTTCAAAAAATTTCTGTAGGTCGCTGCTTAATTCTTTTAGTTGAAAATAAAGATTCACAAAAGTAAATCAATATACAGACATGCAGTAGCAAAAAGGGTTGAAAACAAAATAAACTTGAAAGTGTCTTTAATGTGATATATTTATCAAATGCATCTGACTGTTTCTTGCAATAGAATGTAGATAATTACAATTCACTTTCATGTAATTTGATGTTAATATTCTCTGTAATGTTTTCTAATAACTCATCAGTTAACGGTGTCATAGCTCAGTAACATTTTTAATCATACATGCAGCAATAAATAATACTAGAGCCTTTTAACCATAATGAGAACTGTGGTCATTTGCCAATAGTATTAGATGCACATAATCTTGTTTTGAAAATCCCATCTCCATAACTCCAAACCTCCTGAACTTTGCCACATGCATTTAATAAGAAAAGGGCCTGTAAGCATATCTTAACATGTATTTTCTGTCTATTCATTTGAGGGGATCTTAAGCTCATATATGCAATCAGTCAATATATCCAGTTGCCTAAATTTGTTACTATAAACTTACACATGGGATTGACTAGCGATTTGTTTTTAATAATGAGACCATGTTGACATAATATTAAAGACATGATTTTATAGTTCTATGTTATGTTTAATGTTATATTTTAGTATCTGCACATCAATATACAATAGCCTTGCATGTACAAAAATGATCCTAGTATCTACTTACTTTGTTAAAGCCTTATTAATTGTACCTACAGTTAACAATCTCATTGCTTGCTTTATTTATTTTGCTCCCTCCAACTTCATTAATTACATTGATGTACTGCTATTTTTGGTAGCAAGGTATGAATTGTAAGTGAGTGTTAAAGTGGTTGTGAATGCTCAATGTTGTTTACCTTCATGCATTCTATGCAGGAGTGCTCTTAGCCCCCCTAAAACATACCTTAGCCCCATCTCGATCCAAGACTGTGCACAGGAGCCTCGCCCTCCTGGGTCTCTCCCTCCTCATTGGCTGAGACAGCAGTTGTAGCCATTGGCTCCAGTTGCTGTCCATCACACCCAATGAGCCAATAATGAGAGAGAGGGTGGGACCAAACGATGCTCCATGTTTGAATGGACACATGGGGCAGTGGCTCAGGAGCAAGCCTGCTCAGGTGCCCCATAGCAACGCTGGAGGGAGGGGCCAGGATTTCCACCAGGGGACCCAAAAAGAGGAGGATTGGTGCTGCTCAAGTATGACATGTTTGTTATTTAAAAAAAAATTATTCTGTCTTTAATATTGCTTTCAAGAAGAGAAAACAGGAGGACCATTTAAGATTTAAAGTAGATGTCTAGAAGTGTCTGCACATACCAGTAGTAGCCCCCAGTAGCCCCCAGAAACCTTAGCTACTGGGCAAGTCTATCAAGCACTTTCTGATAGTTTCAAAGTTTGTCCACCCTTCATACCCCCTCCATATTTCTAGGGGCCAGTAAGACAGGTCATGGTGATGGGCCAATAGAAAAGGGAGAAGGCAGTAGCAAGTTTTGACACTCCCAGGAAACATGGGACCTTTCCCCTTCAAAAGAGCCAGACATTCAAATGTTGCAGGGCTCTTTATGTTGTTTCATGTATGTGCAGACACATCAAAGTGCCTGCAATTTATATCTGGAGCAGTTTTTGTTCTAATTTCTATGCAAATGTAATTGTTGATCTTCTAAACAAAGAAAACCATCCAATCTGCCCATCACATAATAAAACTGCATTTTTACTGTACTTTGCAAAGAAGCCAAAAGGTACATTGATAATCAACCATCAAGCTTATTGGCCCTCAGTAAGGTATATAAACAAATGTGTTGTAAATTCTTAATTTCTTGCATGTTTAAAATGTACATGCAGCACAGTGACATGAAGGAAAATGTTAGCCATGTCATGCAGCAAGTGGATACCCCTATCTAATTACAGATATCAAAGTTTATATGCTATGAATTGATTCCATTCATAGATGACAAATGGACAAATGCTTTTAGAAAGCAACAGGATATCTTATGTCACAAATGGATGAGCTGATTAGTTGAGACATGTTATGCTAATGAATCTGCACCTTCACAGATTCCTTATGTACTGGCAATAGAAACTATAAAAAAAAATTGAAATGTGTGTATCAAATAGAGTTTCTTATAAAGAATTATCTCTCTAAACAAAAGACAGGAACTGTACATACATGCTATACATATGGAAGTAATGGCATTACAGTTTTAAACTGAAATCTGCAAATCTCAAAAAAACTTTTGAATATTCACAAGTATGAAACTCAAAAAACATTTGGTATTGTTTTTTTTTTTGTACTTGATGAATCAATATTACATCAAAATCAAATTCAGATGGCTATTTCACAGTTTTAATGTTTGTTTTGTAGACAGTAACTGCAATGTTTTTGGTCAGGCCATTTCATATCTTGTAATGAATATAGAAAGTTGATCTTGACCGCATGTATCGGGCATGATTTACCAAAAGAAAATAGGTTGTTCACTTTGCAAGGGAATTTGCCCCAGAGCTTAGTGAACAAAATTAAAATTCTGTCATCCGATCATGTGCAAACATTTTCCTTGCATGTGATTGGGTATTCTAAACTTCACTATATTCCATAAGTTCCCTTGCAAAGTAAACAGCCTACTTGGCTTAAATAAACCCTATAGAATATTTCATAGGTCATAATACTTCTAGCAACTATATTTTCAAAGTTATTGAGCTGTAATGAAATTTATACTGTCATCCACTGAAAATGGTTCTTCACTCCCTCTTTTTCATTGCATTTTAGCAAAGTATTAATGTTTTTAATGTTTAGAACCTTTAGGTTGGGTTCACACCTCTGACAGATGTAGCTCACAGCAGGTGTTCGCTGAGTCCCTGTTCTCCATTTCAGGGACTAATCAGGGCTGCATTTTTGCCTGAATTTGGCCCTGAAACAGAGCCAAAGATACACGGCACTCCTTTGAAAGCCACTCCACAGGCCCAACACAGAGATATGTGATCCGGCTCCATAGAGAGCCGGTCACAATCTCCAGTCACGCAAATTGGATGTGGGGAAACCTTTATCCAATTTGCATATGTGCATACTTAGCCTTAGTCTATTTTAGGGTGTGGAAAGATATAGCACATTGCAAGTTTTAGTAAATATGGAAATTTCCCTGATAATATAGAATACAAGAACAATTAGAATTCTTTTTTATTCACTTTATGTAAGATTGTGAAGTGCAGTTTTTTGACTTAATCGGCCAATCGTCAGACTTGAACACTGCCACAAAACGAGAGGATGATAGCATTACCTCTTTGTAGGCGCCAACACCATCTTACTTGAAAGTAAAACATTTCACATACTGCTCCAGGTAAGACCAAGCTACACACTTTGCAATCACATCTCTACTCTAGTGCTGGCTCAACTTGTCTCCACCAAAGCATTCAACCACACTAGCATCAAGAATGCCACAGATAGAGATGCAAATAATATTCTCCTTTATTAGAATACCCAGCAAGAACAAGTTTAATTTTAACATGTTTCTCCCTAGGCACAGCCCTTTCTCAAAGAATCATGAAATGTCAAATCTGCAGTATTAGACCCTAAACCTTTATAGAATTTTATTCGTGGATGATGTAGTGGGAGAGTGTAGGGAAGGAAGGTATAAATTAGTTGGCTAGTAAGAGACCACTATCACTTTGCCCATAATAGGCCATGTGAAAGAATCTGTTTAATGTGATGTATATTGGTGTTATGTCTTCTTTGGCTCATAAAATCTTCCAAATCCAAAAGTAACCTGAAATACATCATTCTTTTTTTCAGTTCGTTCAGAGAATAGAATTCCACTTCAAAATATACACACACAGTATTTTTGCAGTGAACACAAATGCAATCCAGGATGCTTTCCATTTGGGCAAAAGATGTATTGTTGTGCCAGTAAAGGTTATTTCCCCGTCTTGAAATACAATACTATTCAAAAGAGCCATATTACAGCATAAAGAGAATTGTTAACATACAATGTTTTGCTGGCAGTTTTTCTTATTAATGGCATAAATGTGATAAATGAATAGCTCTAACTCCAACCTTCCACAGCAGATATCACAATGTCAGGACTATAAAACATAGAGTAAAAATATTTTAAAATGCAGTATATTTATGCAATCATACAATTATCTCAGTTCTCATTTCAAAATACTAAATCAATTCCAATAGTTTTAGTTATTTCAATCATTTAAAGTCAAGTTAATGAGGCAGATGATCCCATGCAATATGTTTTATGTTCAGGGTTATTACATTTATTGTTTTAATAAATTAAAGTGTAAGGAGTATGCCAATCAGTTCACTAGTGTACCACTACTTCTTTCACTGTCCAGTAACAGGGTGGAGGTGGGTAGGAGACTTGTAAGGATTACTCTAATGCAGTAGACAAAAATCATGTTTCTTCCCCTGCCAGACAGGGTTATGCTGTCTGCTTAAAATTTGATAGCCTTAATGACAAAGCATTTGGCAGACAAACAACTCTTGTATAAGTATTTCACCTCATTTGTTGTTTGCCTGGAAAAAACATAGGTTATATAATTAGAAAAATATATAATGCATGTCTTTTTTTAAACATTTCTATTATCTATATATTTCAAGCACTATTGGGGGGTTATGAATATGCTTAGGTAGATATAAAGACTATAGGGATGAATTCTCAGCTCAGAAATAATTGTTGAGATGCAAAATATTCTGTAACACTCTTTAAATAGATCCATGTGGCATTAACCACTTTACCCCCTTAATGACCAGAACATTTTTTTGTGATTCAGCACTGGGTTGCTTTTACTGAACCCTAACAACATTGACATCCCTTTTTCCCTACAAATAGAACTTTCATTTGGTGGTATTTGATCACCTCTGCGTTTTAAAGTTTTTGCACTATAAACAAAAAATTCTGAAAAAAACAATATTTTTTACTTTTTGCTATAATAAATATCCCCCAAAAATATATAAAAAAATGTTTTTCCCCTCAGTTTAGGCTGATATAGTAGAAAAAACGATCAAAAACAGCGCATCAAAGGGACTAGTAGATTGATGTGAAAAAGACTTTAAAATGTCATTTATTAAATGTAAACAATGAACACAGACATCTGATCCCTGCAGGATCTAAAACACATAAAAAGCACCAATCATAAAACGGACAGATGTTTGATAATGAAAAGCTCCTCAGATCTCTCAATTAAAACTTTGGAAAGGTGAAAACCAAAGACCAATGTGTACAGCTATCGAATGCCTAATGAATGCAATCAATCATCTGAAAGAACCCAGAGCGTTGTATGAAAAGTCAGTGTAAACGAATGGAACAACGTTCCTAGGGACACTCACTTCATAGGTGTTCAATGGGCTGCAGAGCTGATGAGTCCAGTCTGATGACCGAGGGGGAGGTGTTTATTTCAGCTCCATCTGAAGCGTTCGGCTTGGAGGCAGAGGTGTAATGCGCTCCTGTGCTTTGTCAAAGCGCAGGAGCTTGAAACATGTAAGCAGGAGAGTCGGCATAGCAACCTTCCCCTTCACAGCCTTCCACGTGACAAGCCTCTCATGTGATCCACAGCCGCTCGGACAAGCGGCGCTGCAAGCAGTGCAGCGTTCTCTAAGCTGCCTATGTGTACAGCTGATATCATCTGGTGACTAAGCTTGATCCTTACCACCCAGCGTGCAGCATTACACCTCTGCCTCCAAGCCGAACGCCTGGCCACGTAAGCATATGGATGGAAAACAAGCCTTATATTATTGTGTAAATATGGCATATGGCCACAGGATATTTGGGCAATGATCTCACCACTATGCCACCCCACTCCTTTATATAGCCAATAGCTAATTGAATGTGTGCATTGGACCTTTTTTGATTATTTCCTGGGAGACCTCACATTTTTTTTTATGTGATGATCCCCCTTAACCACTTCAGCCCCAGAAGATTTTACCCCCTTCCTGACCAGAGCACTTTTTGCGATTCGGCACTGCGTTGCTTTAACTGACAATTGCACGGTCATGCGATATTGCAACCTAACAAAATTGATGTCCTTTTTATCCTACAAATAGTGCTTTCTTTTGGTGTTATTTGATAACCTCTGCAGTTTTCATTTTTTGCGCTATTAACAAAAAAAGAGTGACAATTTTGAAAAAAACACATTATTTTTAACTTCTTACTATAATAAATATCCCTCAAAAATATATATAACATTTTTTTTTCTCAGTTTAGGCCAATATGTATTCTTCTACATATTTTTGGTAAAAAAAATTGCAATAAGCGTATATTGATTCGTTTTTGCAAAAGTTATAGCATCTACAAAATAGGGGATAGTTTTATGGAATTTTTTTTACATTTTTTTTAGTAATGGCAGCAATCTGCATTTTTTATCAGGACTGTGACATTATGGCGGACATGTCGGACCCTTTTGACACTATTTTGGGACCATTGTCATTTATACAGAGATCAGTACTATAAAAATGCACTAATTACTTTGTAAATGACACTGGCAGTAAAGGGGTTAACCACTAGGGGGCGATGAAGGGGTTACGTATGTCCTAGGGAGTGATTGTAAGTGTGGAGGGGTGGGCTACTAGTCACATGACAGCGATCCCTGCTCCCGATGAGTAGTGATTTCTGTCAAGACACAAGCCAGAATGGGGAAATGCCTTGTTTCCCCATTCTGAGGCTCCGTGACATGATAGCTGGGAGACCAGGGGACATTGAGTCCACCGGTCCAATGGGCAAGGTCATGATGTACGTGGTGGGTGCACGCTTGCTATCCCCGCCTATTAAAGGGGGCGTACAGGTACCTCCATTTGCCCACCACTGCCATTGGGCTGACATATATTGGCGTGCAGTGGTCGGCAAGTGGTTAAAGTTCATACCAGAATCAAAGGGTCTGAAATGCATTTTGGGGGAACTCTATGTAATTAGTGTACTCTTGCTGTAGGAAAGAAAATAAATGTAATTGGGAAAATTACAGCATATGGCATTCATTGCCACCTTTCAAAAAAAAATTAATAAAAAAAGAAAAGCAGCAAGAAAATCTCTCCAAAGTGTCCTCCAAATACACAAAACACACTTTGGGGGGTCTGTCTGCTGTTGTTTTTTTTTTCGTTTTTTTTCAAACAAAGAAGCTGGCAATGACATCTGTCAAAGTTAGTTGCTAGCAATTTGTTTTTTTTCCATTTTGAATGACAGTGATAAAAAAAAAAAAAACACTGTTCCTAGTTGCATGCAATATTTCTATAAATAATGTAATTATTTTGTCAATATAATGTATAAAAAAACAAATAGTATATGGCTTCCTTTAAAAAGTGAACTTACAACTAATAGATGCTAAAATATGCAATCCCTGACATTAAATGTTCAATGCTTGGAAAGAATAGATATGATTTGCATAATTTGCTGGATTTGAATTTGACTTCAAACATTGTAAAAAAGTCACAGCCTAATGTTTTTGTAACACAAATTATAAATGGCGTGTGTCAAACTGAGCTCATTCCCACATGTTTTTCATTAATCTAAAGGCAAAGTGTACAGATTCAAGAGGAGCTCACATTTTTCAAAACAGAGAGAATACAGAATGAGCTGGTGACCTTTATAGCAGCACATGGTTTTTTAATGTTCAGAAAATATTTATACCTATCAGAAATTAATGTGAGCCTGTTGAATAACTTAAAAAAATGAATGCTTAAAAAAGGCCTCATTTACTCTCTAAGTTACATAAAGTGCCAAAAAAGAAATCTAATACTAATGTGAACACATCAACTACTACTATTCAGCTAATACTACAGCTGTCACCACTGGGGCTGCAGTAGTAGTACAGCAACTGGATGTATTATTTCTACTACTAATATAAATAATATTAACATAATAATAAAAGTCACGCACAGTACAAAAATATGCCTGATCAGGAAGCTATAAACACTACATTTAATTTGTTAATTTAAAGCCCAACTTAAGTGTGGAAAAAAACCCTATATAATTGAAATTCTCCCCCCCCCCCCCCCACACACACACACGCACACGAACACACACTTTAAGGGTTCAATTCTTGTTAATCTAAGGGGTAGAAGAAGAGGCTGTGTTACTTACAGTATTTCTCTCTCCTTTTTTTCCTGGTGCTCCCTGATGTGGATGGTCCCTCTTCATCATCATGTACAATGCAAATTCAGTCTGCATTGTATATGAAGAAGTACTGTAAATGAGTGACAGTGGGCTGGAGTACCTTAGGGAGCAGGCTTTGAAAGATCAGTCACAAGATGGAATTATCCTGGCAGAGTGAGGGATATGTTTTGTACTACACCTTATTGCTCCACTACTAAACTAGCATTTAATCCTTGTATTGTGAAGGCCCCACTGCAAGGGGATTTTTTCTTGTGCTCAAAGTTATATATAATTTTGGTATTTTAAGTTATTGTTTTAACTATATAGTTAAAATATAATTGCAATATAATATGTAAATAAACACATGATAGTGTTTATTACATATTTTCTGTACAAATAATTTTCTAGGTAAGGTAAACATTTATGAGACGTTAAATGTACACTATGGGGAGGATTTGGTAAATAATCCCATAATTTACAAGCATGCAATTCAATCTATCACTGGGATCAAGGGAACATTTGAGAATTAAACTTTACCCTCAATTTGATTGAATATTAATATTAAGATTGTTTGTGAGTTGTTGTTTTTTTTTATTACACTGTAAGTCAGCAAACTTTACAGAAGTAAAAGATAATCATAATAATTCAATTATTTTTTAATTCTCTATATTCCTTACAGATCAAAATAGTGTATTTTTCTGTGCTTTAGCTACAACAGCAATAATACTGCTGAGTCAGTGATAGATGTTATTAATACAAAGCAATAAGACTATATATCTCAAAACGTATGAATGCCAATAATGATTAAACAAGTCAAATGTTCAATAGTAGATATGTCTTTATTATAGCTTTATATTTGTGTGATATTTAATGTGGCAGCTATCCCCAAAGGGAAGATGGCTGATACTCAACAAATGAGAAGTCAGCATGCAGGAAATAAAGAGGCTGACACTGGTGTTAAAAGAGATCCCAGGAGGAATAAAAAAATGCACTGCTAATCCAAGCAGTTCTTCCCTTCCATAGCCACAGAGGTTTTAAGGCAGTTTATAAATGTATTAACAATATGAATAATGTAAAAGATGAGCGTATTTAGCACTTATTTTCATTCTTGTCAGGTTTAAGTAAGAAACGCATAATTTATTTAGTGAACCTCATATAAACAAAAACAATAGCTGTATGCCATTATATTGTTGTCATATAGTGAAAGGATTTATTCACCTTCTGATAAGTTTAATGTAATGTCTTTCAGATGCTGCCCTGCATGCTTCCTAAATTAATTGACTGTCATTTTGTAATTCAATGTATTTTGTTTCGCCAGAGGCATATTTGGTGAGTAGTTTATTTGTAATATCAGGGGATGCAACTGGTGCTCTTTGCACAGGATTTTATTGTATCCAGAGAGCTTTATGTTCTATCCTAGGGAAAAAACTATGAAACACCTTAGACTAAGAATAGAAACACATTGCAAAATGTTTCCTGAGAGTATTTTTACTAACATGTCACAACTTTCACGATTTTAAAAACACCAAGATAGAGCATTTATCATAAACTTTAGCTTTGGTTTGACAAGGCAGAAGATGCTAGTGGACAGTTATCCAAACCTGTATAGAATAGGGAATTCTGATGTTGTCAGATGTTCCTCACAAGGAAACCTCCGATCCTGCTCAGGTAACAATGTTGACACATACATAAATACAAACATTACAGAGTTCCCCATCCTACTAAAAAGGGTGTTGCAATACTCCTCATTTTCTATACCTCATATCCTGTTTTTTACTGTGACAACAAATGAGAGGAAATCATCTCGATGAACATACAATGCAACAAAATGAAAATCATTAAGCCTTTTGCTCTCATACTATTTAAAACTGGTCAACACATTTTAGTAGGATTTATGATTTCTTGGCCCCTGTACACACGGTCGGAGATTTCGACAACCAAATCCGTCAGATTTTCTCAGTCGGATTTTGTCCGTCGGATCTTGTCCGAAACTGTTGCATACACACGGTCGGACTAAGTTGTCGAAAAATCCGATCTTTCAGAACGTGATGACGTAGATGGGACTACATTCAGGCTAGTAGCCAATAGCTTTGATGTAGGAATTTGATCTGAGCATGCGTGGCACTTGGTCCGATCAAAATTCGATACACATGATCGGAGTATGTCCGACCGGCCCAGTTGGTCGGGAAATATTTCCAACATGTTGGAAAATTGGGTCCAACGGATTTTCCGATGGAATCAGTCTGATGCATACCACACACAGTCGGATTATCCGATGACACGGTCCAATAGGACACATTCCGACGGATTCTCCGACCGTGTGTACAAGGGCTCGGACTTCCCACGTCATATGATACCTACTGGTGCAAAGCTACATGGGGGGTTATTTACTAAAGGAAACTCCACTTTGCACTGCAAGTGCACTTGAAAGTGCACTTATCTGAGGGGGACATGCAAGGAAAATAAAAAAACAACATTTTAGCTTGCACATGCTTGGATGATAAAATCAGCAGAGCTTCCACTCATTTCAGATCTACCCCTTAGATTTAGAGCGACTGCACTTCAAAATGCACTTTCAGTGCACTTGCAGTGCAAAGTGGATTTGCCTTTAGTAAATAACCCCCTATAATCTCTAACTAGTTAACAAATAATATCATTTTTAGGAATATTCCTTTAGGCCTGCGTACAGAATATATTAATGGCTCTCAGATATATACACAATGTAGGCACCTTTGTGCACTTTAGGAGTTTGCAACTACATTTATGTGCATAAAGAAGCTTCCAGTGATCTACCAGACTTCCTGGGCTGTCATTTCTGGCCTGATAGCAACCATTTTTCTTTACAGTTTAACTTGTATCAAATGTTTAAAACAAGGCTTTTAATGCTCATGTCTCTGTCACATTTTTTCCATTACTAAAGACAAACCAAATAAATTCCTTGCACTAGAAAATAAAATATAAATAAGGACTGCTGCATCCACTGCACAATTTAGATACTAGATGTAAAAAAGCTATTTCAACAAAGTGGGCATGCTGTCCCTTTAAAATACATTTTCCATTAATTAATGTTATTTAAGTAACATAAAACACTGGTTCTGTTGATTAGGAGACAATATTTGTATTTCCTTAACAGTCAAAACTATCCTGTGAATAAACAAGTGACCATTAATAACAACAAGGGCCTAGAATTGGAGTGAAACTCTTACTGGAGATTATTTTAATATATTTATTGACCTGCTGCACAGTGGAGGTTGTAATGTAATTAGATAAGATATACCAGTAAAGTTGTTATAATTAGAATAATAAAGTTATATTTGTATTTTAGGTTGAATAAATGTTCTAAACGTATCATTCTGTATGTTGGAATTCTTATACAAATAGTTTCTTAAAGTAATACTAAAGCTTTGGATTTTTTACATTAAAATAATAAACATGTCATTCTTACTACTCTATGTAGTGGTTTTGCACAAAGCAGCCCAGATCCTCCACCTCTTCAGTCTCTTGCTGGCGCTCTTAGCCCCTCCCTCTTGTTGAGTGCCCCTAGAACAAGCAGCCTCCTTTGGGAACACCCAGGCAGGCTCCCTCCTGAGCCACTGCTCTGTATATCCATTCAGACACAGAGCCGAGGCTTGGTCCCACCCCTCTCTCCTCATTGGCTCACTGGCTGTTATTGACAGTAGTGGGAGCCAATGGCTCCTGCTGCTGTCTCAGCCAATGAGAAGGGAAAGTCCCCAGAGAGCTGTGGCTCTCGTGCGCAGGGCTGGAAAAAGATGGGGCTCAGGTAAGTATTAGAGTGGCTGCTGCATAGAGAAGGTTTTTTACCTTCATGCATGAAATACTTGAGCCTTTAGAATGACTTTAACATTAAACTTTTCAGACCTATAAAGTTAAAAAAATACATAATTGCACATAGGTATAGTAAAAATATATTTAGTTGTAGTTTAATAAGAAGTAAAACATGGTAATGTGGTTATTTTGCAAATCAATGCAAGACATAAGTTAGGTATGTTTATGTAATTAAATAAAATGGAGAAAAATAATAAAGTACAGTTTCCCTGTAAAAGGTACAATGTTGGGAAATAGATAAACTTCTCATCTCTGTTTCCAACAAAGGCAACTGTTTGACCTGTCCTTCAATACCATTAAAGCAGGTCTCACACCTTACTTAAAATAGATTTTAATAGAATCCCTTGAAATAGCTTGCCTCAGTCTCAGAAAAGACACATGCTTGGGGAATAAGGCTACTAATACTGTACAATAAGTTTGGCATTAACTGTATTTTAGAGGTCATAGCTAGTTTAATTATTCTGACTTTAGTATTATAGCACTATAAAGAAGTACAATATAACCATAGAGTCAACGTTAAACCTATGGTGTAAATGAGAATTTTGCAAATGTTTGCCTTAATGTGTAACCAATTCTATTTACTGTAGCCAAGTTAGCTAAATGAAGCAGCCATAAAACAAAGCTGCAGACATGGATCAAGGCTCAAAGTTTTTTTTTTATATATAAGATGTAATATAGAAAATTAAGTATAATTGATTCATCAGGATAGTCCTCTTTATATATATATTATATTTTGAGAGTTGTTCACTAGGATAGTGACTCAAAGAATGTTTTCTGGACATTTGTCTATCTGTAGTTTGCAGAATTTGCCTATGGAAAGAGAATTTGCCCTCTTTGCCATCATTTTTAGAGAGGATTCATCCATTATATTTAACACGTTTCACCCATCAGCAGCCAATTACAACATTATAAAGAAATTCCAAAAAAACAAGATTCAACCATTTATTCACTATTTTCGAAGAGGACTCTCCCTATGTGTAATGCTACAGCTGATGGATGAATTCTGTTTGTTAGTGAAATCTTTTTATTATGTTGTACACAACTGCTAATGGTGAGTCTTCTTAAATGTGATAGGTGACTCTACAAATTCTGAAAATACAGATGGATCAATGCCTAGCAAACATTCACTGTGGAAATTGCAAACAGATCTTTTAAAAATAGGCCCCATGGAGTAAATTCTACAAAGCAACATAAAATTAATTTATATTATATAATCACAATACAGATTATATAATAATGTATTACATTGCTGCAAGCATCATACAACTCCTTAAGAAAGCTTAAAGTGATACTAAAGCCTATTTTTTGGTTAAAAATAATAAACATGTTATATTTACCTGCTCTGTGCAATAGATTTGCACAGAACAGCCCAGATCTTCCTCTTCTTGGGTGCCTCTTTGGTGCTCCTGGCCCCTCCCTCCTGTTGAGTGCCCCAACAGCAAGCAGCTTGCTATGGAGGCACCCGAGCAGAGCCAAAGCTCCGTGTGTCCATTCAGACATGGAGCCGCGCCTGGTCCTGCACCCTTCTATATTTATTGGCTGACTGACTTTCATTGACAGCAGCAGAAGCCAATTGCACCACGAAGAATGATGAAGTAGCACGCATGTTACGCCCTAGCATCATCAAACCGTGACCTGGGACTCCACAGACTGGCGATCCTTGCTGCGCCTTACTGACTTTAGCCTGGGACACTGGAATCCACTGGCACGTAAGGAACACCCCCCCTGGAGCCCTATCACTCATCACATTGTCCATCTGGACCTCTCCATTACGATGTGCCTGTTTTTATCCAACACATTTCTACTGCAATCAATAAAATGTGTGTTATATTACTGAACTTAAGCTGGCGCTGCTTGTTTCTCTTTTTGTACAATCAATCATGAACTGAAAAAGTAAAGACAGTGAGGCAGTGTATTTGAAGGCTGCCTTTGGCACAAAACATGCACTAATACTAATATGCGTTAACATTAACACTAATACTAATATTTGTTTTATGTGTTCCTTTTTTGGAAAAAGTTGTATAAATAATATGATGATCATATAAAGTGAAGCAATTGAAAATAGGCATATACAATATTTACAGAAAAATATGCATGTTCTTGTTGTGCATAGAACAAGTTCACATAGTCTTGCCATTGAGTTTTTTCTCATGAATAAAGACATGCTGACCAGTTCACATTGTAATGTCTTTGTCTTTATGCTTTCTGTGTCAACTAATGATGAGTGGATTAGGATCAGGTGAATAGTGGGCCCCAATGTGGGACTCTTTTGTCTATAAAAACTCAAGGGTCTGCCATTTCATTACTTGTAAAGACAAAAAGCTGCATTGAAAATAAAAACAGCATTACTCTTGAAAAAATAATTTTTAGATTATTTCCGGAGTTACTAAAATATGTTTTTAGACATTTTTAACCCTCTTTGTTATCCAGTTGAATATTTATGAAATGGGAGCACCAATGTAATATGGGTAAAAATAATTTTTATAGCTCCTTTTTGGATATAAAAAAAACAGCTTGAAAGCTACATTAATGCAAGTGAGAAATTAATGAAGAAAATAGCCATTAAAATGCTATGCTTGACTAATGAGGAATTAGAGCCACACTAAATTTTCAACAGAAGGCAAACAAATAAAGCTCTGCTGTCATAGATTTCATGCTTGTGTTTGATTAACCTTATATGTCTTTTGATGGACAAAACTTGTTGAGAGCATGAATATTTTATGTCAGAATGCTTTGATTATAATTTTCAGTGTTAAAGCCTTTTCTAATTACTTTGCCATTGCTGTTCACCTAGAATATTTGTTGTAGTTACTGCCAATATATCATGAAAAAGTGGTCTAAATGTGCTAAAAGATTTAATTAAGCACATTTCATTCAAAAGCTGACTTGAAGAAAAATCAATATTAACCATATTAGTTCTGATTCACACATTGCATTAGCATCTAAAAGACTTGTTACAAAGGTAATTAAAATTTTAACAAACTCTTGAAGTTGCAATGGTTTTCCATGATCTGTGATCCAATGTTTTCAGCATATCTTGGATGGGCATTTCTGAATAACAAAATACCAGCAGAAGCTTAATTTACCACTGTTGATAATCCTTGCGTGCTTCCAAGCCGATACTGTCATTATTATGCAACTTAACCTCAGCTCCACAGCAACTCCAAGCACATTCTATCTCCCTAGAGCTTGCACATCGATCCATAATAAAGAAAACAAGACTGGAGTATAAAAAGATCAATTTATTTAGTGATAGCAACAATAATAAGTTGCATCAAAGCAGAAGAATGTTTTCTTGTAAGGGAGAAAGTGTGTTTTATGCCTATCGGACTTGCAGTATTTCAGATAGCAATAGTGCGTTGGGGGGTATTGTGCACAAAATGATGCCTAGCAGACTTTCAGAATGTTATGCTGATGTTATTAAACCTGATCGCTGACAACAGAGAGAATATTAGAGTGTTAGCAATACCTTTAACATCATGTATTTTACCGCAGCATCAACAGGTACAAAAATAGCAGAAGAAAAGACAAGGTATCAGTTTATTAATCTGTGTATTGAATTCTCAGTGAGGCCTGTTTATTTTGAGATAGCAAACAATCACTCATGCTTGCATGAGGGGATGAAAAATCAGACTTAGTTATATTGTGTATCAAAAGTGCTGTACTTTGTATTTTCGATTTTTACAATACCCCAATGCATTTATCCTCTAGAGGACTAGGGGGCAACCAAGGGGTTAACTGTGTTCCCTTAGCCTTTTCTAACTGTAGGGGATGGGTTACCAGGGACATGACAGAGATCGCTATTCCCTATCACTGGGAACAGTGAATCTCTGACATGTCCCCTGTCAGAACAGGGCATTACCTTGTTTACAAAGGCAGTTCCCCATTCTGCCTCTGTAATAGGCGATCGCGGGTCGTTGTGTTGAGTCCGCCTGACCCGCGGGCACGCTCCCACAGCATGTAGCAGGAGCAAACCGTCAGCAGAGCGTGCACCCACCTGCAACCGCACCTGGGTGACCCGCCGTACCGATTCATGCAGGAGAGCCATCCTGCCACAGTATATCTGCGTGAGCAGGTTGGCAAGTGGATAAAGAGCTATTTTTTGTATACTCTTTATTTCTCCATTATCAGTATACAAACAAAACAAAAAATACAAATACACACGTTCCCACCTGTAATACAAACTTTACCTTAGATCACCAGATGTGTATTTATTAATGAATAACGAATTACACCTTAAAAAAGAAAAAGTTAAGAAAGAGAAAAAAAGGGTAAAGAGAGAGGGGTGGTCTCTTGGTTATCCACACAATATAATAAAATAAAGAAAAAAATTCAAATCAAATTAAACCAAAACATAGATAACCCCCAACACAAAATGCATGGCTATTTAACTCTTGCTCCCTGTTCGGCCCCACACATGAAAAAAGCCCCCTTCCCCTCCTCCAGAGTCGGTCCATTTACTGCCGGAGGTTGCTGCCTGCAGCGTCTCTCACATAGAGCACAGCTTGTGCTCACAGTCCCCCCCCCCCTCTGCACAGACAGGAGAGCAGAGTGCTAGAACTGGTCAGCCTCCTGTGTTGTGACTCCAGATACATTTGGAACCTCTAGATCAGTCGGATTGTGGTTTCAGCTGGCAGACCCAGCTATATTCTGCATGTCCTGGAGGAAGTGAAATTACGATACCAAGTCTCCTCACTGTCTCTCCTTTCAAATCTCACACCCCTGCTTTCACTTTGTTTCTCCTATCTCCTGTTATCTGAAATAGGGATGACTGTCTGATAATTAACCCTCTGTGTCCTTGGTGCTAGGGGAGGACTGTGTTTTTCTTCTCTGCATCAATGGACACATGTACACTGATGCTTACATATATGGTTAACTCTTTACAGCTCAATATCTGCAGTCTGGTGCTTCTGGAATCAATGCCATTTAACATCTTAGGCTACTTTCAGACTGAGGCATTTTACAGGCACTATAACGCTAAAAATAGTGCCTGTAAAGTACCTCTCCGGTCACTGCGATGTGAAAATGCCACTCCTAAAGCGCCACTGCCTTTGTGGGAGCTTTTAACCCTTTTTTGGCTGCTAGTGAGGGTTCCCCAATAGCCACCGTAAAGAGCCACAAAAACAACAGTAAAGTGGCACTAAAAATATTGGAGACCCTTATTGGGTACTGATGAGGCTGTGCTGATGGGTACTGATGAGGCTGCATTGATGGGCACTGGGGAGGCTTCACTGATGGTCACTGGTGAGGCTGCATTGATGGGCACTAATGAGGCTGTGCTGATGGGCACTGGTGAGACTGCATTGATGGGCACTGGTGAGGCTGCATTGATGGGCACTGATCGGGCTGCATTGATGGGCACTGATGAGGCTGAGCTGATGGGAACTGGTGATGCTGCATTGATGGACACTGATGAGGCTGTGTTGATGGACACTAATAAGGCTGCTTTGATGGGCACTGATGAGTCTGCCTTGATGGGCACTGATGAGGCTGCACTTGGTACCCACTTTTAATGTACAGAGAGGTGTTGTTTACAGATGACATGGTAGGTCTTAAACAGGAAGGGGTGGTACATTGACAGGAAGGGGTGGGTCAAATTTAAGCTAGGGGTGCACAAGTTTAGTCATGCCTAGGGCAGCACAAAACCTAAATACACCACTGGTTTCATTAACTACTCTCAACCACAAGATCTATAGAGGGAGTTTGTGACTTTAAAAAAAAATGGATTAACCCCTTAGCAGCATCTAATAGATGGAGGACTAAATTCTTTTTATATGCCCTGAAAGAGCCGGTGCCATGGTAGAAGAACTGCATGGGGTCATCCTGGTTTAGGACCACAGTAATTTTGAAAATTAAGTTCCAGATCTGGGCCGAAATGGTCTAATCTTGGGCAGTCCCACCATGGGATCGATATATACCGCAGTCCCTCCAACATCTATCCAAAACTGAAGGGTATGCAACTGCCAACATCTTTGGAACCCTATAGCACCTCAACATAAGTTTGTAGTTGATCTCTTGAATCTTTTTACAGATAGAGGAAATTATGTGCCAGTCTTATGTTATGTCTCTGTGAGCCTGTAAAAAGACAGTCTAACTCTGTCATACATTCCCTAAGGAGTATCAAGCCAGGGATGTCATCATGTTTGTTCAATAGTTTATAAGAAATACATAATTCTCTATCAACAGGCTGCCTAAGCCATAAGGATTCAAAGCTGGTGAGAGAGTCTGCTGCTATAATGGCCCTTAGATGAACAGTACAAACATGTTGCTATTGATAATATCTCTAAGTATCTAATGGGAATTTACCATAAATCTCCCTAAGTTCCCCCAGTAGGCATAGTTTCCCCTGGTGTTTTCATCAACCATCCAAGTCTTGAAGAAGGACAGTGACTCACCAGGAGAGAACCAACAAAAACCACCAAAAGGATGTAAAGGAGATATTGGTGGGGATAGGGCTCCTTACTTGTTCATTCAATCCCAGAGCTTTAGAGTATAAATAACAAGGAAAAATGTGGAATTAGAGAGTCCCCTATATAAATACAGAACCCAGAGGGGTCCTCAGATTAGGAAGATCCAGCCCCCCATTTGATTTAATCCTTGTGAGGATAAGACACGCTAACCTGTGTTTTGACTTTTGCCATACAAAGTCTAAAAAAGATCTATCGAACATTAAAAAAAGACTTTGGAAGCCAGGTATCATCTGCATAATAAATAACATTTTGGGCAGCACACTCATCTTTATATAATATTAATTCTTCCTTGCCAAGAAAGTTTAGCTTTAGTCCAGCCTACCAGAAGAAGTGGGATGTAATTTTCTTTATATAGCTTAGATAGATCTGCTGTCAAATCGATACCCAGATATTTATTAGATCATTTTCCATATAAAAGAAAAAGATTGCTTAAGAGAATCCTCTATAGACTGGGGTAAATATAATTGCAAGTTTTCAGATTAATTATAATTAATTTTAAGGTTGGATAGGGCCTCAAATTACTATAAGTCCACTATTAGGTTAAGTAGTGTTATTAATGTGTCAGGGTTATAAAATAAGATATCATCCGAATATGCAGATCATTTATGCTGTATAAGACCCACCTTGAACCCATGGATGCTGGAGTTCCCTCTAACCTTACATGGTAGCTCCTCTATAACCAGTGCAAACAGCAAGGGGGACAAAGGATGAGTGCCATTCTTATTCCAAAAAAGGTAGAGAGGTTACCTTTAACCTTGACTCTGGCTCAGGGCTTCCCATGTAAGGCCATAATCATGCCCTAAATTTTAGGCCAAAGACCTAAGGCAATTAAGGCCTCTTCTAGAAGTACCCAGTCTACCCTTTCAAATAAATTTTCCGCATCTGTAGACAGAAGTAGACTGGGCATATGCCTTTTTTGCATGGAGACCCAATGGGCCAGGTGGAGCGCTCTTACTGATTTATCCTAAGCTTCCCTGCCCCTCATGAACCAAGTCTGGTCCGAATCAATTAGGGATAGTAGGTACAGTTGCAGCTTAGATGCTAATACCTTTGCTAACATTACATCTAGATTTAAAAGGGATATTGGATGATAGTTTGCACATTATGTAGTGTCCTTATCCTCTTTAGGGATGGCAGTTATATAGGCCAAAAAGGCCTCTAGTAAGATGGTGTTATGTTTAGTCAGAAAGTTAAAATAATCACACATATAAGGAAGCAAAAGTGGCATACATTTTCCATAGTAGGTGCTATTGAAGCCATTTGGTACAGAATTTTTTTTTCAGGGAGACTCTTAACAGTGTCTTCTATTGCTTTTTGTGTGATTGCTTTCTCCAGTGAAGCAACTAGTTTCAAAGATAGTTTAGGAAAATTGTATCTCTGCCAAATAGCCCTTGATCCTAAACCTGTGCTTCAAAGAGGCATATGTCAGTTTATCTGGATATGAACAATAAAGATTACAATAAAAATCATAAAACGGCTTGCCTATCTTAGTTGAGTGGAAGACAAGTTATCCATCTGGAGAAATCAATTTATGAACATGACACATTTCCCTCTTCTTTCTCAGGGCACTAGCCACAATCTTCCCAGATTTATTACTGTGTTCATAAAACCTATGGGCCCAATACCTCATTTTTTTCTTAACCTGTTGATCTAGGAGACGTGACTATTTATTGCTTAATTTGTTGCAATGACTTTCAGATTCCGGGGAATGAGAACATGTATATGTATATTTTTCTAATTGCTGTATCTCGGAGATCAATTGCCAGGGGGTGTCCTCAGATCCACCTTGAACCTTTGGTGATCAAAACCCCAATATTAACTGCTTTAGGTCCTTCCCATAATATCTTATTGAAGACTTCATCTGTGTAATTAATCTCAAAATATGATGTAATATTATCAGAGACTGCTGCCAAGGCCATAGGGTCATCGAGAATGTTGTTATTCATGTGCCAGGTCAATTTCCTCTTGATTCTACCAGGAGATCTAATTGTAATTGGCACCAGGGCATGATCTGACAATGTGATTTGTTCAAAAGATGCTCCTTTTATAATTTCTATATTCTAGAATATATCTTGTGGACCTTAGAATAGTAGTTGTATTCCTTTAGGGGAGCATGCATGTGACTAGATGGTATGATTGCATAGCCTTGTGAAATTTTTTTAAGGCCACATGAGATAATACTCCCTTTCCAGCTGATGTCTAATTTTGGATCTAGGATGTCATCTTGAAATACAGCCCGTTTAGAAAGAACCCCATCTATGTATGTTATTTGGTAGGTATTGGAAGCATATATTTTAGCAAAGATAAGTCTGACCCTGAATCTGACCTTTCACAAAGGCAAAGCGACCCTCTGAATCTATACAAAAGTCATTAAGCAGAAAAGGGAAATGATTATGAATGGCTACCCCTCTAGTTTTGGGGCCAGTAATGTACGAAAATACCATTGACTAAACATATATAAAGGCAATTTAGGGGTAGAGGAGGGCATAAAATGTGTCACTTGCAATATTATAATCTGTGGATTCAGACACGTCAGTTCTAACCAGATTTGTTTTGTTTATTTGGGCAGCACATCCCATGTACATTATAGAAAATAACCTTGATAGAGGCCATCATAGATCAATCAATAGAGTGGAGATAATCTATATAGTATGAATAAAACTGGACCATGTCCCCTACCCACATAGATAGCGAAGAAAGAAAGAAAAAAGGACAAGAGGAGGAAAAATAAAAAATCACACTCTGCAAACAAGCAGTGCCACGAACCCTAAATAAATCCAAAAAGGAAAATATTAATCGTGAATATGGCCTGATTGAGAGAGACCCACTCATGCATTTAAGGTCCAAAATGGATCAAGCTCCAGACAGAGAAGCCATCCCTATAGGAGAGAAGGTAGAGTTATTAATAAAAGTCACACTCCCTCCCCCAAACCAAGCATACAAGATAAGCAAGAGAAAAAAAAATCCCCCCATTGCACCCCAACCACTTTAAATTAACTATACTATAGGACACCCTGATATTAGGTGGATGTACAGTAAGTGAGAATAAAAAATATCTTGCTTATGTTTGGGCTATATTACCTTGAGTCAAAGTTATTTTAAATCATATCAATATCTCCTTGACAATTTGATACTCTCCATTGCCTACTGACTCTTTTACATCATGAAGTCGACGGTGACAGAATTGGAGCAAAGTTCACCCTAGGCTCTTCAGGAAGTGTCACCTTGGGTAGACCCAAAACTTTAAAAAAAATCATGCCAAATCACTACACACTCTGTACACTGCCAAAATGTCCCCTTGCCTTGCATATAACCCAAAAAGAAACCTCAGTAATACAAGATATCTGCTTGATGTAAGGCTTCTAAAAGGGGTGGCAAGAAATGGCGTTTAGCTAGGGTGCACTTAGAAAGATCTGTGAAAAAATATAGATGAGTTCCATTAAAGTACAGGTATTGTCTACAGCTGATTCTGTTCGTAATGGCTTCCTCGAGTGAAAACATATTAAGCCTGCAGATCACGTCCCTAGGAATATCTGTGTCTGAGGTAGACTGCCTAAATGCTTGATGTGCATGATCAGTTTTTATTGGGGTACTAGCCTCTCATTCCAAGATTATGTTAAAGACACTCTGCAGTGTTGAATTAAGATTTGGAGCCTTAATTGTGTCAGGGAAGCCTCTAATTCTAATATTAGATTGCCTAATCCTATTCTCCTGATCATCTAATTGAGAAGTTAAAGATTCTATCTGTTGATCTTGGCAGGCTATTTTACTCTTTATAATATATCATACAATCCCATATACCCAATTCTATACCCACAGTTGATCCAGAGGAAGGCAAAAAACCCCAGCAGAGCATGATCCAATTTGCTAAAGCAGGGGAAAAAAATTCCTTCCTGATCCCCCAAGAGGCAATCGGATTTTCCCCGGGTCAACTTTACCTATAAATGTTAGTACCCAGTTATATTATGTACATTTAGGAAATAATCCAGGCCTTTTTAAAGCAATCTACTAAGCTGGCCAGAACCACCTCTGCAGGGAGTCTATTCCACATTTTCACAGCTCTTACTGTGAAGAAACCTTTCCGTATTTGGAGATGAAATCTCTTTTCCTCTAGATGTAAAGAGAGCCCCCTTGTCCTCTTTGTTGACTGTAAAGTGAATAACTCAACACCAAGTTCACGATATGGACCCCTTATATATTTGTACATGTTGATCATATCCCCCCTTAATCTCCTCCTATCAAGAGTGAATAAATTCAGTTCCTCTAATCTTTACTCATAGCTGATCTCCTCCATGCCTCTTATCGGTATGGTTTCCTTCTCTGCACATTCTCCAGTTCCCCAATATCCTTTTTGAGAACTGGTGCCCAAAACTGAACTGAATATTACAGATGAGGTCATACTAATGATTTGAACAGGGCGAAATGATATCTCTCTCTCTGGAGTCCATACCTCTCTTAATACAAGAAAGGACTTTGCTTGCTTTAGAAACCGCAGCTTGGCATTACATGATATTATTGAGCTTGTGGTCTACCAAAACCCCCAGATCCTTCTCCACTCTGGATCCTCCCAGTTGTACTCCCCCTAGTATATATGATGCATGCATATTTTTAGCTCCCAAGTGCATAACTTTACATTTATCAACATTAAACCTCATCTGCCACATAGTCGCCCAATTAGACAGAGCATTGAGGTTGGCTTGTAAATTGGAGACATCCTGTAAGGACATTATTCCACTGCATAGCTTGGTGTCATCTGCAAAGACGAAAATGTTACTTTTGATCCCACACCCAATATCATTTATAATGGTATTAAAAAGTAAGGGTCCCAGCAATGAACTTTGGGGTACACCACTGATAACTTTAGACCATTCAGAGTAAGAATCATTAACCACTACTCTCTGAATTCTGTCTTTTAAACAGTTTTCTATCCATTTACAAACTGATATTTCCAAACCTGTAGACTTTACCTTACACATGAGCCATGTGTGCGAAACTGTATCGAACGCTTTTGCAAAACCCAAGTATATCACATCCACCGCCACTCCTCTGTCCAAGGTTTTACTTACCTCCTCATAAAAAGAAATCAGGTTTGTCTGACAACTTCTGTCTTTCATGAATCCATACTGTCTGTTGCTTAAAATATTTTTTTCTTGCAAGAACTCATCTATGTAGTCTTTTATTAAGCTCTTCAGTATCTTCCCAACTATATAGAAGTTAAACTAACAGGTCTATAGTTACTTGGTAAAGACTTTGTTCCCTTTTTAAATATAGGCATCACATTGGCCCTGCACCAATCCAGTGGTACTATTCCTGTCATTAATGAGTACCTAAAAATTAGATACAATGGCTTTGATATTACAGAGCTCAATTCTTTTAGGATCCATGGGTGGATGCCATCAGGTTCAGGTGCTTTATCCACCTTTATTCTGCCCAAATATTTCTGGACCATATCATTTTTGAGCCATTGTGGATTTGGGGCTGTGTCACTACTACCTCCATTATGGACATGAGCTCCCCCATGCTCCTATACACAGAGCTGAAGAAAGTATTTAATAAATTAGCCTTCTCTTTGTCCCAAGTCACCCTCTCCAGATTATTTTGTAAAGGGCCAACATGCTCAGACTTGACCTTTTTACTATTAATATATTTGAAGATTTTTTTTGGGTGTTTGTCCTACTATCTTTTGCAATCTGTCTTTCGCTTTGAATTTTTGCATCCTTGATTTCCATTTTACATATTATGTTATATTCTTTGTAACATTTAAATGACACTAGTGTTCCTCCATTTTTATATTTTTTAAAAGCTCTTTTAAGCCACATAGGTTTTATTTTTAGCCTTTTAAGCATATTGCCCATGGGAATATATTTTGCAGTGAGTTCACAAACAGTCTTTTTGAAGTATTCCCATTTCTGTTCTGTGCCCATTGACGCTGATATTCTCTCCCAGTCTAAGTCCCGGAGAGCAGCCCTCATCCTTGGAAAATTTGCTCTCTTGAAATGAAGTGTTTTTTTTTTTTTTTTTTTTATCTTTCCCATATGTGATTTTTGCTTACAGCTAACATCAAATGAAATCATGTTATGGTTTATCTGAACATTAGTAATACGCTCTGCATGGTTTGAGATTACCAGGTCCAACAGAGCATCATTCCTAGTTTGGGCCTCAATAAACTGGACCATAAAATTGTCCTGTAATAGGTTTATAATGTTTTGCCCTTTAACTGTCCCAGCAGTGCCATTACTCCAGTCAATTTCTGGGTAGTTAAAATCCCCCATTATTATCACTGTCAAGGAGCTGAGTCTCCACCTTCTCATTAACATTGGGTTGTCTAAAAAAAACTCCAATGATTAACTTTGAACTACGCACATCTGTATGCAGTTCCACCTATAATGCTTCAGACTCATCACACTCTCCATCCACCAGGTCCTCTTTCACACTCGCTTTGAGATCACTTCTCACATACAGACAGACCCCTCCACCTTTCTTTTTTACTCTGTCTTTCCGAGTACATAGCCAGGAATATTAATAGCCCAATCATGTGAGGAATGAAGCCAAGTTTCAACAATACCGATTACATCATAGCTCTTCTGATGCACCAGAGCTTCCAGCAAGTAGAATATCACTCTTTCTAGTTTCTAGGGTCTTAGTCCTATAACCCAACTGTGTGGTTTCGGCTTTAAGAAAATCTATTTCCAGTTTAAAGGTGTTCTCCATTTTACTCAGCATAGTTTCAAAGTCTGACTTGGTAGGAAGGGATCTGATGTGTGCTCTAATATCTCAATCTAGCTTAGCAATAGTGGACATCAGAGAGCTTAATTGTGGTTGTAGCAATAGTTGTGACTGTGACTGTAGCAACTGTAGCTGTGGCTGTAGCAATGGATGTGACTCTATCAAAGGCTTCCCATGCAAGTGTGACTGCAGTTGTATCTATGATTGCAGCTGTGACAGCTGCAGTTGTAACTGCAGTTACAGAGATGGCTGTGGTGACAGCTGTATCTATGGCTGTGTCTGTGATGGCTGTGGCTGTAGCTCTAATTGCAGCTGTGCCTGTGGCTGTGGTTGCAATCATGACTGTAGCTATGGCTGTGTTTGTAGCTGTGGGTGTAACTGTGGTTGCACCTATAGCTTTGGGTGTAATTGCAATTGTAACTGTGAGTGCTGCTTTAACTGTTGCTGTGGCTGCATCTGTGGCAGTGGCTGTAGCTGCACCTGTAGATGTGACTGTGGCAATTGCAGCGACGGCTGTATATGTGACTGTATCTGTGGCTTTGACTGTGATTGTAGCCATAGCTTTAATGGTAGCTGTTGCTGTAACTGCAATTGTGGTTCAAGCTGTAATTGAACTTGTGGCTATAACTGTGATAGAGACTGTGTCTTCTCTTAAGCCTAAGAGGGGGATGACAAGTGTGACGGGGAAGCAGGGGTAGATACAGATGGATCAGAACTTACCCCTAGACTTCTGTCTCCAGCCTTCTCCTTAGTTGTGGTCAGCGAATGCTGAATGCCCAATGAGGCAAATGAGCAAGGGTGGACTGCTCCACTCCATGTCAGCTGAAGATGTATGTAACAGCAGCTACCCCTCAAAAAACAGAGGGCACTGAAGGAGAGCTTTTCACACACTCCTGTAAGAGAGGGTGGCTGATTCCAGGCTCAGCCCCACTGCCCTGCTGGCTGCACCATTGGCTTAGCTTGATTTGCCTTTCTCTGCCTGCTGATCATGTCGGTGGAGAACAAGGCTGCCAAGCTGAGCTGCTGAGCACATACAGCTTATATATAGCCTCAAGAGCAGTAGAGCAGGAGAAAGCAGCAAAAATAGTTAATAGATTACACACTATTACACACTATTAATTGCCAATAGCTGCTCAGGCATTCAGTAAAAAGCAAAAGCAAAAGCTGCACTGCCAAAAGCCAGATCAGCAGCTACCCCAGCCTTTTGTGTCTTTTTGGGAGTGTCTGTGTTCATTCTAACCAGCTGATGCCCTTGCAGTGGTCTGAGGAGGAAAGTTGCAGTGTCTGAATCCCTATAGAAGTAATTAATTATTAGGGAGTTTCTCACCAAAAATATAATTCTGATTTCAAAAGATGCCTACAATTTTACTTTTATATTTTACTTACATCTTGCAGGCTTCTGGGAAAATCAATGAGCCAAATAGGAAATTACATTTCTGGGGAAGTTTTGTACACCAACTGTGCACAGAATGCCTCCAGTTTGCCATATTGCATTGAGTCTTTACAGAAAATTACAACAGCTGTTGATTGAAAAGGAAAGGTAATTTTAGTAAAATTAATTACAGTATGGCTTGTGTAGCAATTGTATATGCTATATTATTTTTTATTTGCTATTTTTGTGACAAAAGTAAATTAATCTTTAATGGCCCTGCAATCTATTTTTAATTAAATTGTTTTTTACTGTGTTCTTTGTCCCAAACCTGGCCTTTTCCCCATCATCTTCTATTTGTTTGGAATGAATAGCACATCTTATTTGCATTCACTATTCTATGCACATTATAAATCCCATAGTCCATCTTGGGAGTGAACAATACAGGGTGGCTACATTCCTACATATAGTGGGAACATGGAGAACAAATGCTGTCAGCCTTTGACAGGAAGTTAGATCACAGCAGCAATAAAAAAAAAAGAAATTTGAGCTTTAATAAAGGCTGAAAACAATAGAAGGTACTTTTTTGATTTAAAATACTTTAATATACAGTACTTTTTGCTTAAAACCTGAGTATAGTGTCACTTTAATCACTTGCCTACCACCTACCACATATTTACTGCGGCAGGTTGGCTCTATTGCACAAAATCACATACCTGAAGAGTGATCACATGCTGATTGGGCACAGGGGATGCTGTCCACCCACAATCATTCCCCAGAGAGGCAGAACAGCAATCTGTAAACAAAGCAGATCACCATTCTGACAGGGATGAAGATGGAGATCTTTTGTTCCTGCTAAGCAGGAACACTGATCTCTACCTTCATCCAGTCAGACCATTCCCCACACAGTTAGCAAGCACCAGCTAGGAGCACACTTAATCACCTGATGAATGACAGTGTCAGTACAGTAACAGTCATATTTTAAGCAATGATCACTGTAATGCCACTAGTCCCCAAAAAGGTGTCAAAAGTGTCAGTTAGGTGTCCGTTTTGTCCGCTGCAATGTTGCAGTCCCGCAAAAAATTGCTGATCGCCACCATTACTAGTAAAAAAATTAAATAAATAAAAATGCCATAAAAATACCCCATAGTCTGTAGATGCGATAACTTTTGCGCAAACCAATCAGTATATGCTTATTGGGATTTTTTTACCAAAAATATGTAGCTGAATACATATTGGCCTAAATTCATATAGAATTTTTTTTTTATTATTATTATTATTGGATATCTTTTTTAGCAGAAAGTAAAAAAAGTTTTTTTTCCCTCAAAATTGTCGCTATTTTTTTGTTTATATCGTGAAAAATAAAAAACACAGATGTGATCAAATACCAACAAAGAAATCTATATTTGTGGGAAAAAAATTACATCGATTTAATTTGGGTACAGCGTCAGACAACCGTACAATTATCAGTTAAAGTATTGCAGTGCCGTATCACAAAATATGGCCTGGTCATTAAGGGGGTAAAACCTTCTGGGGCTCAAGTGATTAATATATGTGACCTGCATGTATAAATAAAATAATGAGGAAATTGACAACATCCATCATCTCCTTATAAAAAAAAATTATATTGTAGGCTTGGCCTAAACTTCATTTTTTGTCAAACAGGGGATGCGTTTATGCTAGTCTATATTTCACAATCATGAGTTTCATAAATTGCTACAAAGAGGTACAAATCCAAGAAATGTGTGTACTGAAAGGTCCTATGTATAAAGGGCAAATATTGTATGTAATGTATTCACAATGTAAAGAGATACAGTATATACTGCCTTGCTATGGCTGGCAGGAAAAGGACTATAGCAGTGGTGTTAGCCATTTGATTTTTATTGTCTTGTAACAAACAGTTCCCAAGTTCTCCAGTTGTCCCTATTACATATATCCTCTGCCATGTATTTTCTCAATGTAGAATGAACTATTTCTAAGTGGAAGTGGGTCTTACTACCTCTAGTGAACATACACCAAGACCAGGATTTATGGATGTCTACTGTATGTAACAAGAAAGTCCTAATTGTGCTACTGAAATATGGGTAAATGTTGGCAGATTGTACTAGATATAACCACTATTATATGCTGCCAGTATGGCAGACAAGGACACAGAGACCATATGTAGCTCGGATGCCTTTATTTCCTGATAAAACTTATTGAACGAGGCATGGTTTAAATGATGATGCCACCACAAACTGTAAATAGTTACCTTTGACAGGACTTTCAGGCAGAAGCCAAGCCCTCCAAATGCCCAAAAGTTGCACTTCACTCTACTGGAATTATAAGCATTTCAAAAACATAGGAGGAATACAAAACCCCAATGCATTTAGCCTCTAAAAGAGTTAAAGTTAAATGTGTAAGTTAAGTATTTAAAAATGAGCAGTGTAAATACTAAATATCAACTGTCTTCAGGTCAGTCTCATCACTCACATCCGCTTTCCAGCTATGATAGATGTCTTCTGAGGGAGGGGCCGTGGTCTCCCTCTGACGTTAGAGGAAGATCATGTGGCCACTCATCTCCTCCACAGAAGCCACCCATTGGAGCTGGGAAGCGGCTGCGAGTCACGTGACTGATATTTAGTATTTATACTGCTCGTTTTTAAATACAACTTACACATTGTGCTATGTCAGCTTTTAATAGTGAGGCTGGCACTGACAAATTTAAGATTTTAATATAAAATATTAGCGGCGGGGGTGGGACAGGGACAGGGCCAGAGTCAGACAGAGAGGGTGTTGACAGGGAGGAAGGAAGGGATGAGGGGGAAGAGAGGAGAGCAGAGAGCAGGCAGAGGGAAGAACTTTGACCATGGTGATCAGGGCTGATCGTGGTTATCGTAGTTTATTTAGAAAGGCCATACAGGAAGTGGTAGGTTTCGTTTTTTTTTTTACAATTTAGAGGGGGGCAGAATATATAGCACAAGTGCTGTGCTGTGTAATCTGCTTTAAGGGACTATTTTTTTTTGGGTTAACAAATGCTTTAAAAGAACTATTCAACTATTAAAAAATTATAACTTCAGAAAGAATGCTAGACAGCAAGAATGGGTAGAAGTGTTTCTAAGATAATATTTTAATTCAATTGCATTAGTGTACAGTATACTATATGGGATAAGAATAAAGTACATACATTTTTGTATATTCCCCAGCAAGAATATGAAGCTATGCAATCAAAATAAAAATCCTAAAAATATATCTATTAGATTATAAGATTATAAGTTCTCAGGAGCAGGCCCTCCTAACCCTCTTGTATTAATTTCTATTGTAACTATACTGTCTATAACATACAGTGCTACACAAATTTCTGGCACTATATAAATTCCTGTATAAAAATTATAATATTTAACAGCATGCAAGCTATAGAAAAACATAAAGATGTATCAACAGTAACATATTTATTATATTAAAGGCTATCTATCTATCTATCTATCTATCTATCTATCTATCTATCTATCTATCTATCTATCTATCTATCTATCTATCTATCTATCTATAATATAATATCTATCTATATAATAATATAATCTTTTCATGCTTTGTTACAATCCCAAATTCCACACCAATTAAATAATTATTCTCTCACCTTGAGAGTTTTTTAAATGAGGTAATTACATTTGTCTTTTTCACAAAACTTGTGTAATTACCCAAATCTGTCTTAATATTAGCAATGCAAGTCCCTGGTTTATTTGCTAAAGGCAAATCCACTGTGCACTACAAGTGCACTTGGAAGTGCAGTAGCTGAAGATCAGAAGGGGACATGCATTTTTGCTTGTACATGATTGGATGATAGGAATCAGCAGATTTTTGCTTCTACATGTTTTTTTTGCTTGTACATGATTGGATGATTTCTATCTGATTTTTATTTTCCTTGCATGTCCCCCTCTGATATACAGTGAGTGCACTTGTAGTACACAGTGGTTTTGCCTTTAGTAAATAAACCCCTTTGCCTTTGATAACTGATGTTCCTGCATGAGTTTGACAAGCTTTATTTTCTAGATGGTTTGCAGAGTTTGTTTTTCGAAAATATATTTATTACAATTTTAATACCATAAAGGTATTCCATGAGACATCATCCCACATTAAGAAACCAAGTAGTGGGAGATAGAGTAGTAAAATACGATACACAAAGAATAGATACTCATAACATGGAAATATGCCTATGTATTCACACCAGTGTATAAGTGAGTTTTCTTGCATGAATCATGAGGAGAAATCTAACTAGCGGCTTGGAGGACTCCTAGGTAAACTAATAATATACTAAGTCTAACCAAAAAATACAAATAAAAAGATAAAGCAGGTGGCAATGTATGTAAAAATCTAGCACCTAAGTATAGGTAAAGTATGATTTGTGTCACAATCGATAGTAGCTTTACATTGCTCAGAGAGTTTGTTAAATTTGCTCTATGTATGGCTTCCATCTAGTGAAAAAGTGATGGTGGGGGTGTAATCCTGCAATTCTTTGCCCAGGTTCTCCTTACATAGAAGAGCTGTTTGATCCTTTTTGACCAAAGTGAGTATAGGAGGAGATAAAACTGCCCAGGGTTTCAAGATGCTTTTTTGGGCTGTCATCAAACACATGTAAATCCATTGAGGAACATGGATTCTCGAAAACTCTGGTGATGCTTGGGGTGATGCCTTGGTCATAACAAAAGGAGCAAAAGGGGGGGTTGGATATACATAATCTGGTGATGCTTGCGATGAAGTTGATAATTTGTTCCCAGAAGAGTGCAATAAGGGGCAAAGTCAAAAGTAAAAAATAAAGAGGGTTTGTTGGAACCACATTGAGGGCAGTTAGTTTGCTGTGGTTGAGTGACATTTGAACAAAGCAATGGAATGAATGCCCTATGAACTAACTTGAACTATATTTCCCTCCATGCAGAGTTTTCATTGTCAGAAGTGTTGTTTTCTAAAAATTCTTTATATTTAATAAATATGTTTTTTTTTTACTGTCCCTAGGTACTGTACCTAAATGCTACAGTGGACAACCGAGTCATAGTGAATCTGATATACCAAAATTTCCCTAGTATTTATAAACATGTTTCTCATTGTTAAAAATAATATAGTTTACAGTATATAGTATTTAAACCATGATAGAACAGGTGAGTCATCATACTGCTTTGGTAAGTAACATAAAATATTTGAATTCAAATTTAATGAGGAACAAGAGTTAATTGAAGAA
Source organism: Lithobates pipiens (assembly GCF_037356315.1). NCBI lineage: Eukaryota > Metazoa > Chordata > Amphibia > Anura > Ranidae > Lithobates > Lithobates pipiens. Next base: position 397,868,670 of record NW_027507758.1, on the reverse strand, counting down.
GGAATCTGTTTAATTATTTATCAAGTATAATGTGGTGGCCTTCTTTTTCCATTAACAGTTATGCCAGAGGAATGCAAGAGCAAGAGGATCTGTCACATTTGAGCAGAGGTCATTTATCATTGGAAAAAAAGGATCTAATCACTGCACAAATATTCTAATGTAAAGTAGAATACTACATTTCGAAAAAAAAAATAAGTTAGTTTATAGTAGATTTAAAATCACTTTAAGATGTTTCTTCTTTTTCTAACTAGATATGTGTGTAGTTATATTACCTTTGTTGTTTATTTGCATTGTCTTGTAATGATGGGAGGTTGCTGCTACAGTTTGTTTCATGGCTGCTCGCTTTTCCTATGTCTATGTATTTATTCACCTAACTTGCACATATTTGCCACTTATTGTATTGTATCATAAATGTGAGCATGATAATGTTATGAAACACATCTCTTACTCTAATTGCTTTGCATGCTTGTGGCTATGTCACATCTAACTATTGTTAAGCTTTCACCAGGAACACACTAGACTAAGAGAATCAGGGGTTGTGTGATATGTAGCTCCTCCACAGGAAGTGTCAGTTCTCACATTATAGACAAAGGTCATGCATTAACCTATGCAGTACAATGCGACATGCTTCATCTTTGAACATGAACAGAAACTTCTGACAAAGGAATGCTTAGATTTTCTCTATTATAGCCTACGTGTACAAAGCGACAAATGACACCATGGAACTACATGGTGAATGCACATCTTATGCATGTCAAAAAACACAAAGTGCGGGATGGTTTACCATTCTTTTAGGAATAATGAGAACAGCAGAGCTACCTACCAATGAATAAGTAAATATATTTTATTTTGTAAGCTTAAAGTAGATGGAAGCCTCTCTCAACCACTTTCTGTTTGCATATATACACAATGGATGCAAGGCATTTCACAGGGCAGTTTTCCTGATATCATTAACAGTTGACAATGTCTGTGTAATGTGTGTTGCAACTGTCACTTGTTGTTTCCATTTGTAAGCACCTATGACAGTGTTACAATGCAGTTGCACAGTTAGGACAGGCGCAGAGTATAGTCACTCCATAAAAGGAAGTTCCTGAACAAGGTCCATTATGGAAAGATCACCAGGTAGTGTTTGAATAAAATATGCAGTTTTAAAAATGGCTTTTTAAATTAAAATAACTTCTATAAACGTAAAGAAAAAATTGTTACTGATACATACAGTGGTGTGAAAAAGTGTTTGCCCCCTTCCTCATTTCCTGTTCCTTTGCATGTTTGTCACACTTAAGTGTTTCAGAACATCAAACCAATTTAAACAATAGTCAAGGACAACACAAGTAAACACAAAATGCAATTTGTAAATGAAGGTGTTTATTATTAAAGGTGAAAAAAAATCCAAACCATCATGGCCCTGTGTGAAAAAGTGATTGCCCCCTAAACCTAATAACTGGTTGGGCCACCCTTAGCAGCAACAACTGCAACCAAGCGTTTGCGATAACGTGCAATGAGGCTTTTACAGCGTCCTGGAGGAATTTTGGCCCACTCATCTTTGCAGAATTGTCCTAATTCAGTTACATTAGAGGGTTTTCGAGCATGAACAGCCTTTTTAAGGTCATACCACAACATCTCAATAGGATTCAGGTCAGGACTTTGGCTAGGCCACTCCAAAGTCTTCATTTTGTTTTTCTTCAGCCATTCGGTGGTGGACTTGCTGGTGTGTTTAGGATCATTGTCCTGCTGCAGAACCCAAGTTCGTTTCAGCTTGAGTACACGAACAGATGGTCGGACATTCTCCTTCAGGATCTCTTGGTAGACAGCAGAATTCATAGTTCCTTTTATCGCGGCAAGTCTTCCAGGTCCTGAAGCAGCAAAACAGCCCCAGACCATCACACTACCACCACCATATTTTACTGTTGGTATAATGTTCTTTTTATGAAATGCAGTGTTCCTTCTATGCCAGATATACTTGGACAAACACCTTCCAAAGAGTTCCACTTTTGTCTCATCGGTCCACAGAATGTTGTCCCAAAAGTCTTGGGGATCATCAAGATGTGTTGTGGAGAAATTGAGACAAGCTTTGATGTTCTTTTTGCTCAGCAGTGGTTTTCTCCTTGGAACTCTGCCATGCAGGCCATTTTTGCCCAGTCTTTTCCTGATGGTGGAGGCATGAACGCTGACCTTAACTGAGGCAAGTGAGGCCTGCAGTTCCTTGGACGTTGTTGTGGGGTATTTTGTGACCTCTTGGATGAGTCGTTGTTGCGCTCTTGGGGTAATTTTGGGCGGCCGGCCACTTCTGGGAAGGTTCACCACTGTTCCATGTCTTCGCCATTTGTGGATAATGGCTCTCACTGTGGTTCGCTGGATTCCCAAAGCTTTGGAAATGGCTTTATAACCCTTTCCAGACTGATAGATCTCAATTACTTTCTTTCTCAATTGCTTCTGAATTTCTTTGGGTCTCGGCATGATGTGTAGCTTTTAAGGATCTTCTGGTGGACCTTACTGTGTCAAGCAGCTCCTATTTAAGTGATGTCTTGATTGTGAACAGGTGTGGCAATAATCAGGCCTGGGTGTGGCTAGAGAAATTGAACTCAGGTGTGGACAACCACAGTTATAGTATGTTTTAACAAGGGGGGCAATCACTTTTTCACACAGGGCCATGATGGTTTGGATTTTTTTTCACCTTTAATAATAAACACCTTCATTTACAAATTGCATTTTGTGTTTACTTGTGTTGTCCTTGACTATTGTTTAAATTGGTTTGATGTTCCGAAACACTTAAGTGTGACAAACATGCAAAGGAACAGGAAATGAGGAAGGGGCAAACACTTTTTCACACCACTGTACATATACTTTAATCAGACTAGTACATTTAGAAGTATATTTCATGTATTGTGGAACTGTTCTGCTCGGCATCCATTTTGACTAATCTTACAAGCATATAGTAAAGCCATACACAAAAGCTAGCAAAACCTTCCAGCACTAAGAGTCTCTCTGTGGTGGAATGCAGAAAGGACAATGGAAATTTCAAAAACTAGGCAGATGCAGCCCTCCTCAGACATGGTAATCCGAAGTGATACTACAAAAATAAACAAATAAAAAGGCTCAGGCACCTAGGGCATTACTGATTACTGTTTACAATCTCCTTTACAGCTATGTAGCTCAAGTGGCTGTCTGATTTGATACACATTTAATGGATTGGTCAGGTGGGTCCTCCTGTTCCATAGTTCTGGTATAGGAGGGAATGGACAGAGACACTCAGTTGTCAGATCCCGTTTGTATCTCCACAAAACAAAAACACACATTCCTTCATGCATTTGTTTTAAGTACTTTGGAGCTTTTTTACTCATTGTGTATTAGGCAACCCATTCACTTGAATGGGCTTCCCTACATGCAATGAACATCTTGAAGAAGCTCCAGACATTTTTTTGGAGCAGAGCATGGTGCATTACTGCAGTTTTTGGTGATTGGTGCAAATGCATGTGTGGAGAAATGCTGTGAAAACTTAGCTAATGGGTGAAGGGTGTGTGCTAATGAGGTTAGCTGGTAAACTCCTTCCTGTGTCTTACTGGTTTCTCTGTCTCAAATCTATACCAGGGAGTCTCTGAAGCTTTCTAAGAAACATAGCAAGTGCTAAGGTAAGGCCTTGTTCTCAAAATCAAAAAGGTTGTATTTTTCTGCAACCAAGGTAGATTAATGGTATATTGGTACATAGGGGAACATGATTTTTTTTTTTTTTTTTTTTATGTGAACTTAGCCTTTAAGTCCATTATTAAAAGCCTTTGTAAATCTTAAATAAAACTCTTCCCGTGTTTGTTTAACCATTTGCCTGAAATTGTGTGGTTTTGGACAGTATAGGCAGAGCAGTTAGTTTTGTGGGCAGGAATGTGAAACAGGGATGTCTGACTGTTGCAATGTCTGATTACCTGTCTATTAGTTTGTTTTTGGGTATGTGTAATTTGAAAAAGAGTAGGATTGATTTAGGTTCAATATGCATTTATTGACATTTCTGAATAATACTGAAACAGAAAGAAAATATGGATAATGTACAGAGACAATAAGTAAGTGTGTCACAATTTAAGTGGGCAGATGTTGGCATATACACAAAACAGCAGGTGGATTCATTGCAAGAAATAGCTGGGTGCCCAAAGACACCAAAGAACACAATAGGGCAACATGATGAGTAACACACAACTAATAACATGCATACGGGACTAAGCAAGGAGCAGAAGGATGGAGCAGATGGAATCTGGCATTGTACAGGATAACGCTACCTTTACACTTGCTTGTAATGGTATACAAAGATGTTTTGAAGTTCCTTGACCTTTATAAAATCACTGTACCTGCAGTGCTAACTTCTAAAAGCCTTATGCTGTGTACACACGGCCAGACTTTTTGGACAGCAAAGGTCCAACGAAACAAATCCGTCGGACAATTTGACCATGTGTGGACTTCATCGGACCTTTGCTATCGAAAAATAAGACTGACTTTAGATTTAGAACATGTTTCAAATCTTTCCGACAGACTTGAGTTTGGTCGAAAAATCAGTTTGTCTGTATGCTAATCCGACAGACAAAAACTGACACTAGGGCAGCTATTGGCTACTAGCTATGAACTTTCTTATTCTAGTCTGGTCGTACGTCATCACGGTCAAATTCGTCTGACTTTGGTGTGATTCTGTGTAGACAAGTCTGATTAGACGGAAGTCTGTCGAAAGTCCATTGAAAGTCCATAGAAAAGTCACACAGAATTCAGTCTGTCGAAAAGACTGGTAAGAATGTAGGTGGAAAATTAGGTTTCCTTTAGAAACAAATAGTAAACATACAATCCTATATATTGTTAGTATGTTAAAAGGAGTCAAACACATTCAGAGAATATTTAAAGGAGTAATAGAAGTACATGACCTATGTATTAAGCACTCATAATGACCATCACTTGATTTTAAATAAATACAATATACCTTAGCTGCAAGTAATATGTTTATGATTCACATTTGGGATAAGGTTATCAAATATACTGATTCTACTTCATATACATTGATATTAACCTTTGGTACTCACAGAATTGGCTAAATCTTATGCTTTTTCTCCCCAGGCATATCACAAATCTAATAAACAGATATGAGTGCTACATCAAACTGCTTGGCACAGTAAGAAGCAGGGACTCTATCTAGGGGATTTTTTTCTTTGTACCTAATAAAAAAATTCTGACAGCTGCCAAATTTTTCTATTTCATGCATTTGAACAGCTAGAGTTGAAAATTGAAATGCTTCTGTATTCATATTTTATGTAATTCTACAACTTCTTTACACAATTGCCTAAAACTATTTCAACTGCCCAAGGAACTATAAAATGAAATTGCCAACCAACCATTCTCTTTACTGTAAATTAATGGTGCTCTGCTTCAAATGAATGTAGTGACATATGTATTATAAAACTTATGAGACTAGAATCTATTGCAAAATACAATGTAGACTTATCTTTTATAGTTACATCTTTGTTTTTTGTTTTTCAGACTGCAGTAATTTTATATGCAAGACAAAACTTGGTATGTTGTAATTTTATCCTGTGTCACATAAATAAAGCATAACTATTTGTATAACCACAGAGAAAAATGTACATGTCTTTAAAGTGGTTGTACACCCTGTACAACCACTTTTACCTACAGGTAAGACTATATTAAAGCATGTCTGTAGGTGCTGAAAATGTCTCCTAAACCTCCACAGTTTAGGAGATATTTATAATAAAGCCATGCGCCAATGTCTATGGCTCATGTGCACTTTAGAAAGGGCAGATTGTGCTGTTTCTAAAGGGGTCATGCCGCGACTGGCGGCTCCCACGGGAGTGATGTCACGCGTCTCCGTCCAGAGCCGGAGTTCGCAGCCCCTGAAGGAAGAGGGATGAAGATGGATGCTCGCTGCTAGTGGAGACAGCGTTGACATCACAGGCTTCGGTTTCAGGTAAGTGACACATAATCGGCTACTATGCGATGCATTGTAGCCCATTATGCTTTACCTTTGCATGGAAATAAAGAGGAAGTAAAACCCCTCAGGGTTTACTTCCTCTTCAAAAAGTAATTTTCAAATAAAGCCTGAAATAAATACAGGGGAAGTGGCATTTTGGCTCAGGTTCCAGGGCTTAGTGTAGTGTACAGGCCACCCCATAGTTGAAAAATGCATTATCACTGGTAATCTGGTGCTCTGACAAAACATTTGCTGATGCATTTAAACCATTTACAGCTCAATTTTCTCTCACTCAGCCTGTGAGCTGAAAAAGGGAAAATCATTTGATCCCCCCATTCATTCTAAAAGTGTGACTGGAAGAATGTTCACTGCTAGATATGATATTGCATGCTGCATGCCACCTGTACCTTCCTGAATACAGTGGCGCTGCCAATTGCCAAACAATAACTGAACCTGATAAGATGCAGTAATTTTTAAGCCAATGATTTTTAACCTCAAAATAAATAAAACCAGCTCAATCAACCTAAAATATATTTTAATTAAATAAATCTGCATAAATGTGTGTATAAAATTGCTAGCAACTTGTTAGCAAATCTACAGTATCTCACAAAAGTCAGTGCACCCCTGACATTTTTGTAAATGTTTTATTCTATCTTTTCATATGACAACACTGAAGAAATTATACTTTGCTACAATGTAAAGTAGTGAGTGTACAGCTTGTAAATTTTCTGTCCCCTCAAAATAACTCAACACACAGCCATTAATGTCTAAACCGCTGGCAACAAAAGTGAGTACACGCCAAAGTGAAAATGTCCAAATTGAGCCCAATTAGCCTTTTTCCCTCCCTGGAGTCATGTTGCTCATTAGTGTTTCAAGGTCTCGGGTGTGAATGGGGAGCAGGTGTGTAAATTTGGTGTTATTTCTCTCATTCTCACATACTGGTCACTGGAAGTTCAACATGGCACCACATGGCACCTCATGGCAAAGAACTTTACGAGGACCTGAAAAAAAGAATTGTTGTTCTACATAAAGTTGACCTAGGCTATAAGAACATTGCCAAGACCCTGAAACTGAGTTGAAGCATGGTGGCCAAGACCATACAGCGGTTTAACAGGACAGGTTCCACTCAAAACAGGCCTCGCCATGGTTAACCAAAGAAGTTGAGTGCACGTGCTCAGCGTCATATCAAGAGGTTGTCTTTGGGAATTAGATGAATTAGTGCTGCCAGCATTACTGTAGAGGTTGAAGGGGTGGGGGATCAGCCTGTCAGTGCTCAGACCATACGCTGCACACTGCATCAAATTGGTCTGCATGGCTGATGTCCCAGAAGGAAGCCTCTTCTAAAGATGATGCACAAGAAAGCTTGCAAACAGTTTGCTGAAGACAAGCAGACTAAGGACATGGATTACTGGAACCATGTCCTGTGGTTTGATGAGACCAAGATAAACTTTTTTGGTTCAGATGATGTCAAGCATGTGTGGTGGCAACCAGGTGAGGAGTACAAAGACATGGTTGTCTTACCTACAGTCAAGCATGATGGTGGGGGTGTCATGGTCTGGGGCTGCATGAGTGCTGCCGGCACTGGGGAACTACAGTTCATTGAGGAAACCAGGAATGCCAACATGTACTGTGACATACTGAAGCAGAGCATGATCCCCTCCCTTTGAAGACTGGGCCGCAGGACAGTATTCCAACATGATATTGACCCCAAACTCACCTCTAAGATGACCACTGCCTTGCTAAAGAAGCTGAGGGTAAAGGTGATGGACTGGCCAAGCATGTCTCCAGACCTAAACCCTATTGAGCATCTGTGGGGTATTCTCAAACAGAAGGTGGAGGAGTGCAAGATCTCTAACATCCACCAGCTCTATGATGTCATCATAGAGGAATGGAAGAGGACTCCAGTGGACTGGTAAGCTCTGCTGAACTCCATGCCCAAGAGGGTTAAAAGTAAGACAGTGCTGGAAAATAATGGTGGCCACACAAAATATTGACAGTTTGGGCCCAATTTGGACATTTTCACTTAGGGGTGTACTCACTTTTGTTGCCAGCAGTTTAGACATTAATGGCTGTGTGTTGAGTTAATTTGAGGGGACAGCAAATGTACACTGTTATACAAGCTGTACACGCACTACTTTACATTGCAGCAAAGTGTCATTTCTGCAAGTGTTGTCACATGAAAAGGTAAAAGGTATAATAAAATATTTACAAAAATGGGAGGGGTGTATTAACTTCCGTGAGATACTATATATATATATATATATATATATATATATATCATAAAGTGCAATAACTAAGTTAATAAACATTTGCATATGACATAAAGTGCAATCGTGTCAAACAGTGCAACAATGTAAAATCCCACGTGCAATAGTGTCAAACAGTGCAACAATGTAAAATCCCACAGTTCATTCAAAATAACATAATAGTTCAATGTAATACAGTCTACAAAATTCAATAATCTTTAACAATATAGATCAAAGGGAAAATACACCTGAAGTGTCTTCAGATATATATTTCATCCTATTGTGCTCATCCTTCACCAGGTGAATAATCTGCTCGCCTCAAACATGAAAAGAAATTGCCTACGTTATATCATGTTTCGGGTACAAGTCCACAGAGCTCAACTTTTTAATCCCCTTAACTGAGCTCCCGATGGTTCTATCCTCTACCAGCATGAGTCACATTTCCCCCACAGGTATTATAGAAGAAACAAGAGGCACAGACATAGTGTACTCCCACTTAAAATACTTTTTTTCCTGCATTTAAAGGCATACACTTACTAAAAACAGAGCGTGACAAAAGTATTCAGTGTCATCACTCTAATACCAACTCCTTTCCTGGGCAAGTGCACAGTGTGACTTCACAGGCTCAGCTCCTCCCTATATGTGCTGCTCCTCTCGTGATTGGGCCTCCTCCATTTGTGGGAAGCCAGTCCAGGGGAGCCCATAAATACCCCTCCCTCTCACTGCCATGGAGACATGTAAACAACCTTTACAACCAAGAAGTCCCCACCTACTGAGGAAGCCCAATCACAAGGGTGCAACGCATATAAGGAGGAGCCGAGCCTTGTGACATTACACTGTGCACTCGCCTGGGAGCTAAGTCGGTAGTAGACTGATGATATTGAATGCTTTTATCAAGCTCTGTTTTTAGTAAGTGATTGTCTTTATATGCAATATAAAGCATATAAATATGGAATAAAATTGTCACTTGAATAAAAAATGATGTTTCAAAATACAGACTTGAAGGCATTTTAAACCTTTCTACTTGCATCTTGTATTTTCACCTGCAAAAGATATGCATTTAACATGTAGTTGAATGGTATCATTTTATGGCCTGTATGCACAGCCCACAGTAGAGTAAATCTTCACATTCTGCTGTCAGCAATTTTCCTTTGTGTTCAAATGTGAGGAATGTGGCATGCCACTGCACGGGTTAATGCATGGCCTGTGACCTGTATCTGTAGCCTAAAATGTAAACAAGAAACAATCATATAGCCCTTGCACTGTAAAAATTCCCCTAATAAAATCTGAAAAGACAATCCAGTCTGGCTGTGTTTTGGATATTGTATGTCCAATCAGTGCACTACTACTATCCCCTACCCCTTGGGACAAAAAGCAGCCAGAACAACAAAAAGAGACAACAGGCACATGCAGACCATGGTGCAGTTATGCCTTTGGTTGAATAAAATGTAAACACTACACTACAAACTGCATCTACAGCATGTAAACCCACCTTTCCAAGGTAAGGTCAACAGAGGACACAGGGAATATCACTACACTAATACCTAGTTAACCACTTGACCACTGGGCACTTAAACACCCTTAATAACCAGACCAATTTTCAGCTTTCGGTGCTCTCACATTTTGAATGACAATTACTCAATCATGCAACACTGGACCTATATGAAATTTTTGTCCTTTTTTTCACACAAATGGAGCTTTCTTTTGGTGGTATTTAATCACCGCTGGGTTTTTTATTTTTTGTGCTATAAAAGAAAAAATACAGAAAATTCTGTAAAAAATGAATTTTTCTTCATTTCTGTTATAAAATTTAGCAGATTAGTAATTTTTTCTTCATAAATTTTGGCCAAAATTTATACCACTACATATCTTTGGTAAAAATAAGTACAAATTGGTGGATATTATTTGGTCTTTGTGAAAGTTATAGAGTCCACAAGCTATGGTGCCAATATCTGAAAATTGATCACACCTGAAGTACTGACGGCCTATTTCAATTCTTGAGACCCTAACATGCCAGAAAAGTACAAATACCCCCCAAATGACCCCTTTTTGGAAAGAAGACATTCCAAGGTATTTAGTAAGAGGCATGATGAGTTTTTTGAAGTTGTCATTTTTTCCCACAATTCTTTGCAAAATCAAGATTTTTTTTACTTTTTTTTTTTTCACAAAATTGTCATATTATCAGTTTATTTCTCACACAGCATATGCATACCACAAATTACACCCCAAAACACATTCTGCTATTACTCCCGTGTACAGCGATACCACATGTGTGAGACTTTTACACAGTGCCCAACATGCAGGGAGCGCCATCAGGCGTTCTGGAGCACCCAGGACAATTCTGACATTTCTCTCCTACATGTAAAAATCATCATTTATTTGCTAGAAAATTACATCGAATCCCAAAACATCATATATGTTTTTTTAGCAAACACCCTGGAGAATACAATGGTGGTCGTTGCAACTTTTTATCTCGCACGGTATTTGCGCAGCAATTTTTCGAATGCTTTTTTTTGGAAAAAAAACTGTTTTGTGCTTAAAAAAAAAAAAAACACAGTAAAGTTAGCCCAATTTTTGCATAATGTGAAAGATGAAGTTACACCGAGTAAATCGATACCTAACATGTCACTCTTCAAAATTGCACAGGCTCGTGGAATGGCGCCAAACGTCGCTACTTAAAAATCCCCATAGGCGACGATTTAATTTTTTTTTTTACTGGTTACAGAGGAGGTCTAGGGCTAGAATTATTGCTCTCGCTCCAACATACGCAGCGATACCTCACATGTGTGGTTTGAACACTGTTTTCATATGTGGGTGGGACTTACGTATGCGTTGCTTCTGCATGCGAGCACATGGGGACAGGGGCGCTTTAAAAAAAAAAAAAAAATGTTATTGTTCATTTTACTTTATTTATTTTAGTTTGACATTTTTTTCCCCAAAAATACATTTTTTGATCACTTTTTTTTTTTTTTTTTTTTTTTTTTTTATCTTTCAAAATATTTTATTTTTGAAAACAGCTTATGTTACAAAAGAAAGGCCCACATGGCCAGCAGATTATTTAACAAAGCATTTGAACCATGCACCATCAAATATTTGAACATAGGAAAACAATGTCTTTTCAAGACTGATCTAACCAACTTAGGGTTATCAAGGTCCTGGAACCTGACATATACCAGCACTCTTGAAGGTAGAGCACCGTTCAGGGAAAAAAACATTCTACAGAAGTCCCCTCCAAATTCCATGACCTGGGGTAAGGAGAACACCCTAGCGGTCCCTGGGCCACTCGGTACCCCTTGCGGGATCATGCTGTACCAAGTGAGGGACCTAGCCAGAGGGCCCCCATTAGTAGGAGGCCAATCCCCCCACCCCTAAACCCACCCAACGGATCATATCTGACATCATAATAAAGACATGTGAAAAAAACAAAACAAAAACCAAAAGAGAACATTTAAGCTCAAATGTCGGCCATACAAGCCAAACATAACCACAAAGAGAAGTAAAGAAGGGAGAAGAAAAGGAAAAGAGGGGGAAAGGTAAGGGGGAGGGGGATCCAGTAGAATGATTCATAAATAAACCAAAGGACTTTGCTATCTACCCAAGATCTGATGCTTTATGAGTAATAGTTGATGATCATAGCCCCAATGGGGCGTGGAATAGGGGGATGCCCATGAGCCTAGCCCAAGGTTCCCAAACAATGTCAAATTTATCACGTTTATCAGATATAATGCTAGCAATTTTCTCTTGAGCCATGATCCAGGAGACTTTCCTTTTAGCTGCCTTGACCGAAACTAAGGGTTGTTTCCAAGCTTTTGCGATGGTGAGTTTGGCTCCTATTAGAATAAATCTGATCAGACTCATGGAATGCTTGGGGATCTTGATGATTGGAGCGTTAAGAAGAGCAATGGTAGGGGACCGGGGGACCCGGCACCCAGCGATCCCGTCTATAATTTTAAAAATTCTCACCCAAAATGATCTTAACCGGGGACATTCCCACCACACGTGGACCAGAGTACCCCTGAGGTGACAACCCCTGAAGCACAGCGGATCAGCAGAAGGGTATATGCTGGCCAGCCTAGCCGGGGTGTAGTACCAGCGTAGAATAACTTTTAGACTAGCTTCTACTAAAGACGTGTTTAGTATCCCTTTGTAGGCCACCGAGATCGCCGTGTGCCAGGATTCCAGTTCCCAGTTAAACTGGAGATCCTCTTCCCATTTGGTCATAACCGATGTCTTAGATTTGGGCTGCGTCAGTGAAGAGTATATGCAAGAGATACCTCCCCTCTGCTCCGGGCCCTGACCACACCATGTCTCATATTCTGTGAAACTAGGAGGAAAAGGTTTTTCGGGCCAGATAGAATGTAGGAAGTGGGAGATTTGATGGAATCTGAACCGCTCCGACTGTGGCAATTCTAGCTTTTTAATGTAGTGTTTCAGAGGGAGAGGTCCAGACCCAGAAAAGAAGTGCCCGATCCGGTACAGCCCTTTGTTCAGCCACCATTTAAATGCAGCTATATTTTGACCTGGGGGGAAAGCCGGGTTATTAAACAGATGTGCTAACGGAGTGGACGAAGATGAGATGGAGTCCCAATTGCGAATCTTATCCCAAAGGGCTAGAGAGTGTGATAGAGTGGGTGCTAATATCGGGGGTCTCTCCTTAGGAGAGGTCCACAATAAAAAGTCTAAAGTGTGACGTGGGGCAGCATGTCTCTCGATCCCAACCCAATCTGGCTTTTCAAACTTGGAGTAAATAATCAAAATCTGTGATAGTCTAGCGGCTATAAAGTAGTAATGGAGGTTGGGAAGACCGAGTCCTCCTTTCTTCCTGTGATGATACAATACACTTTGGGGTATCCTATACCCCTTTTTACCCCATACAAACTTAAGTAGCTTACTCTGGAATACCTTCAGATGCTTTCTGATGATAGGAATGGGCAGGGAACGAAATAAATATAAGAGTCTAGGCAAGAGGGTCATTTTGATAGAATTAATTTTTCCTAACAGTGATAAATTGTATCCGACCCAAGTTTTAAGATCTGAGGTTAACTTAGCTATCATCGGGGGATAATTAGCGTTATATAAGGATTCGATTTTAGGTGTTAAGTACACTCCCAGATATTTGATGGCTGTGTCATTCCATTCGAAAGGAAAGGACTGACGCAGTTGGATAACCAGTTGTTGTTTCAGCGAAATATTCATCGCCAGGGATTTTTTATAATTCACTTGTAGGCCAGAGATTTTAGAGAACTCTCCCAGGGTTTGAAGTAGATTTGGAAGGGAGGTGATAGGGGAAGTAATAAACAGAAGAATATCATCTGCATATAAGCCACATTTGTGCGTTTGCGATCCGCAGTCTACTCCTTTTATGTTATGATTCTCCCTCAGTGCTATAGCCAGAGTTTCAATTGCTAAGGCGAAAATCAGCGGGGAGAGAGGACACCCCTGCCTGGTCCCTCGTGCTATCTGAATAGGTTCTGAATAGTGACCCTGAAGCCGTATTCTGGCTTGAGGAGTGGAATATAAGGATTTGATCAGCCCCATGAACCTATTCCCAAATCCCCATCTGTCCAGGAGCAAATGGAGGTAGTTCCAGGAGACCGAGTCAAAAGCTTTTTTTTAAGTCTAGCGAAAGGAGCATACCTTCCTGTTTAGGGCCACCGTCCCAGTTCGATTGTAATATCGAAATGATATCAATAGCCCTTCGGATTTGGTCTGGCCCTTGTCGTCCGGGGATGAACCCCACCTGATTTTTATTGACGTATATGGATATGAAAGAAGCTAGTCTGTTTGCTAACATTTTAGTTAGGATCTTAAGGTCGCAATTAATGAGTGAGATTGGGCGGTAATTGTCTACAATTTCAGGATTCTTGTCCGGCTTGGGAATTACAGAGATAAAGGCTAAGTTAAGAAGAGGATCAAGCGGGTCTCCTTTGGTTTTATGGTTACAAAATTTGGCCAAGTGTGGTGCTAAAATATTTGCAAACTTTTTGTAATAGGCGTTAGATAGCCCATCCGGTCCAGGGGCTGAGTTATTTTTCAGTTCTTTCACAGTTGCAAGAACCTCCTCTTCTGTAAAGGGGGCTTCGAGGACTTCCCGGTGTGCATTAGAGATACGAGGAATCGGTAACGTGTCTAAAAAGGAGTTGATGTCATCTAAGGGGTCAGTCTTAGGCGCGGAGTAGAGATCGGAGTAGAAAATTTGGAAAGCTTTCAGAACTTTCGTTGGATTAGACGAAAGACCCTCCCCTGGTAATCTGATGTGGGGCATACTGTGCGCTCTCTGTTTGGGGGATAGTTTAGAGGCAAGCATAGAACCTATTTTATCCTTTTGAGTGTAAAATTTATTCCCACTCCATCTGATACTTTTCTCCGCACGGGTCGTGAGGGCTAGGTTCAGTTCTAGCTTTATTTTGTCCAATTGTGGGATGTTCTCTTTTAGGGGGTTTTTTTTATGTTCCGCTCTGAGATTTGCGTATTCCAGTTCCAATCTGGTGATTGCAGAGGTTCTTTCCCTTTTTAGGTGAGTGGCCAGCTTTATGAATTCACCCCTAATCACTGTCTTATGCGCCGCCCATACTGTCTCCATAGAAGTATCTTTAGGAGTGTTGCGTTTGAAGTAGTCTTGTAGGGCAAATTCTAACTCGGGGATTCTGCTAGGGTCTGTCAGGAGGGATTCATTAAGTCTCCAAGTCTTAAAGCCCGTGGATTGGGAGGTGAGGCGTTGATACAGCGCTACTATCGCGTGATCTGAAAGGACCGTGTCTATTATCAAAGAGCGCTCAGCAGCGGGGAGCGCATGACTTTGAACAAAAAGATGGTCAATCCTAGCATATGTGTTATGGGGAGCAGAGTAATGCGTGTAATCTCTAGTGGACGGATTTAGTTCCCTCCATGCATCAGTAAAGCCCTGAGAGTGTAATAATTTTGCTATTCTGTGGCTGACTTTGCGTGGACGAATAAGCTGTTGCCCTAAGGGTCTAGTTCTGTCTAGTTCCTGTTCAAAAGTTACGTTAGAGTCCCCCCCAAGAATCACTTTACCTTCGAGCATAGGGTTAAGGGTGTGGAAGAGTTTCACAAAAAACTTGTCTTGCCCCTTATTAGGGGCATAGTATGAAATCAGAGAATACAGTTGCCCTTCCACAAGGCCTTTCACTAAGATAAACCTGCCATCTGGGTCCTTGAAAACAGAGGTCAATGTGAAGTTACAGTCTCTCGCCAGGAGAACTGCAACTCCTCTTGTTTTGTTCTCGGCATTCGCAAGAAAAAATTGGGGATAGTTGGCATGCAGGAAAGGTGGGCTGTACCGGCTCGGGAAATGCGTCTCCTGTAGAAATAAAATATCCAGTCTAAGGGATTTGTATAGGCTGAATAGTTTCTTGCGTTTAAGGGGAGAATTTAGCCCTTGCACATTATGAGAAGCTAGCTTCAACAGCTTAGGAATGGTATCAGCCATGGGAGCATAGGATCGGAACTCGGGCACACACATCTTCACCTACCAGTATTAGAAAATTTCTGGAACCTAAGAGGAGATTTCCATTTTCGTAGAGAGTCATGCTAGCACCATCTCTAATAGCGAAGAACCTGCTAATCGAAAAACAAACAGTGAGGGCAGAATAGCAAATACAAATCATTCTACCTGAGGGGGGGGAAGGGAAGAGAGTAGAAAGTAGTCTCCCAATAAAAGCACCTGACTCCGGAGGGGAGAGAGAAGCTCCAGAGTCAGAAATCTCCAAAGAGAAAAGAAAAATCGCCGAGAGCATGCTCTCGGAAGTCCTAGCCCCTGAAATCCCGAAGGGTTGCAGGGGGTAGGCAGAGGCACATGTGTACCGCCCCGGACCAGGGGGTTTCTGAAAAATGTAAATAGCATAACAGTAAGACGGCTTGAAGAAATAAAATGTGAAAATACCACCAGGAACATACATGAAATAAAGGATAAAACATTAACTTGTGTTGCAAACATGAGGACCACTCATGGGAGTAGTCCCATAAAGGAGCAAATAGTATATAAAAAATACAGAAAAAAAAAGAGAAAAAACCCAAAACAGAAATTTTTCCCCTTCCTTTTCCTTTCTCTTTTCCCACACTTTTTTCTTTCCTCTATTTCTCCTTTCCTTTTCCCTCCCCTTCCCCTCGTATCTGATTCGAACAGTCATGTTCAGCTTACGATCATGTACCATGAAGACAAACCTCTTGTACCATGAGGAAGAAAAAAACTAGTATCCAACAAACTCAAAACAAAAGCCACAAAAAGGTGGGAAATAGGGAGACAGAGGAGTTCCGGTGGTATGGTAGGAGACACAAGTTTTTTCCCAAACATGGGAGGTTTCAGGGGTACGGATACCCCGGAACAGTCAACCAGATGAGAGACGAGTTGCGCGACCAACTCTGATCACGGGAGAAGTAGAAAATGGACTTGATCAAAGAATTTCAGGTGTGACCATTGTCACCGGAGCGTCGAGACTTGGATTTGGACCAGAGCGGAACTGATGGGCTGATCGGGGGGGGGTCTTTTTGCCGACGGAGGTGGAGGAGCCGATGTGTCCATGCCGGCATCTTGGGAGATAAGCTTCAGACGTAGAAGGATTTGTTCACCAGAGGAAAAGTTGGCGAAGGAGTAGTTTGCTCCCATATGTGCGAACTTAACTGCGAAGGGGAATGCCCATTTATATTTAATGTCCTTCTGAATAAGAACATTCAGAAGTGGTTTCAGAGCACGTCTGCGTTGGATGGTCGACGGCGCCAGATCTGCAAACACTTGAATCACATGACCTTGACATGTCACCTGTGGGGCCATACGGGCCTGCTTCATTACTTCCTCCTTTACTGCATAGTGATGCGGCTTAACTATTACATCTCTGGGCAGGCCATCTTTCCTGGGAGGGCCCAGGGCCCTGTGGGCTCTATCCAGCTCCAGTCGCTGAGGATCAATATTGGGCAATAACGATTTGATCAGGTCTTGGGTGGCAGCAGTCACGTCTGTGATGGATTCCGGCAGCCCTCTGATTCTGAAGTTATAACGTCTCGACCTGTTCTCAAGGTCGTCAATTCGCGATAGCGCTGTGTCCAACTGGTCCTGCATGGAATGTATCAAGTCAGAGTTCTGATTGGCAACTGCGGCCGTAACATCAAGCTTAGATTCTATAGCTTCTATTCTTTGACCAATGTTTTGTAGGTCAGATTTAATCTCCCCAGTAATTTTCGCTGCCGTGGAGGCCAATCCCCTTTCAAGTAACAATGAGAGTTTGATAAAAAGGTCTGTTGTGGACAAGTCTTGTTCCTGAGGGAACTGTTCTGCTAAGAAGGGGCCTTGGAATGAAGGCCTGCAATCCTCCGCAGGAGACAAGGCCTGGTCTGCCATAGACATGCCTATCAAGGATTCTGTGGAGGCCGGAGATGGGGCTCCGTGCTTGGGAAAGTTCCCCTGGTTTGTGGGAGTATAATTCAGGATGGCCGGGGATAGCACTTGCCTGTGTTCAGCGCCGTGTTCCGCGCTGTGTGCTGCACGTTGTCTGTGTGCTTCGGCCGCGGCGGCCATCTTGGTACACCCCGCTCTGGAGGCCGCTTCAAATTGCGGCCCGAGATCTCGCCTGGTCGCTGCAGCGGACATACGGTGGGGATCCCTGGGTTATCGGGGGACAAGGGCCTCGTAGTGTCCCCTTCCTGGCGAGGAATTCACCGTCCTGTAAGCTCCCCTGGTCCGGCGTGGCGCGGAGGATCAGGCACTGGCGGCCATCTTGGATCCCTTGCGCATGCGCACTCGATCACTTTTATTCCTATTACAAGGAATGTAAACATCCCTTGTAATAGGAATATGGCATGACAGGTCCTCTTTACAGTGAGATGTGGGGTCAATAAGACCCCGCATCTCACCTCTAAGCTGGGAAGCCTGAAAAAAAAAAAAAAAAAAGATTCTGGATTTGATAGTATTGGCGAGTCGGTAGAAGCACCGGAGGGCGGCGGGAGGGGGGGGGGGTGTCTATGGCTGGGTATTGCAGGGTATCACCGACTATGGCTGGGTATGGCTGGGTGTATCAGAGTATGGCTGGGTATCTCAGAGTATGGCGTTGCAGAGTATTGCGTTGCAGAGCTTTGCAGGACATTGGAGGGTGTTGCAGAGCATTGCAGAGTGTTGCACGGTATTGGCGGGTGTTGCAGAGCATTGCAGAGTGTTGCAGGGTATTGGTGGGTGTTGCAGAGCATTGCAGAGTGTTGCAGAGTGTTGCAGGGTATTGGCGGGTGTTGCAGAGCATTGCAGGATATTGGAGGGTGTTGCAGAGCATTGCAGAGTGTTGCACGGTATTGGCGGGTGTTGCAGAGCATTGCAGAGTGTTGCAGGGTATTGGTGGGTGTTGCAGAGCATTGCAGAGTGTTGCAGAGCATTGCAGAGTGTTGCAGGGTATTGCAGGGTATTGCAGGGTATTGCAGAGTAATGCAGGGTAATGCAGAGTAATGCAGAGTAATGGCAGGGTATTGCAGAGTATTGCAGTGTAATGCAGACTATTGCAGAGTATTGCAGAGTATTGCAGGGTAATGCAGAGTAATGCAGAGTAATGCAGAGTAATGCAGGGTAATGCAGGGTAATGCAGAGTAATGCAGGGTATTGCAGGGTATTGCAGAGTAATGCAGAGTAATGGTAGGGTATTGCAGAGTATTTGCAGGGAATTGAGGGGTTAATTTTCGGTGAGCAGCGATGTGGGCACTGCAGATGCAGCCCACATCGCTGCTGACACCGATCTCCTCCCCCTCCGCTGTTCCGATCGGTACAGAGAGGGGGAGGGAGGAACCGGCGTCATAACATGACGCCGGTTTGTTTACAAGTGATCACTCCGTCATTTGACGGAGCGATCACGTGGTAAACGGCCGCGACGAGCGGCCGTTTACCGTGATCCGTGATGCGCCGGGTCCTGTGGACCCGGCGGTCACGGATGCTCTCGAGTGCGTGCCCCAGGGGGCGCGCGAGAGCGGAATTCTGGGAGGACGTCATATGACGGCCTCCCACAGTTAAGAAACCGCCCTAAAGCCGTCATTCGGCTATATGGCGGTTATTAAGTGGTTAAACAACAAAAACATTTTAAAGTGTATAATGCCTTTACATTAACCTGGAAAAAATATTTACTTTGAAGCCCAGTTAGCTGTTTCTTGAAGCTGAGGTGTATTGCTTTGCATAAAACTAATGTAAATTGGGTGGAATCTCCAGTTTTAGGGTTCTAAGTATAATGTTTTTAAAGGGCACTAGTTGCATCATACTTAGGGGCCATGTACCATGATAGTATCATCTTGACTAATCATATTACACATGTAACTGAAACCTCTGTATTCAATGTTTGTTTTAGGGAAACACTTTTGACCCCTGATAGCACTAAATACCAAAAGAAGGTTCTGCAGTTAATGCAAAGTTATGTGGATACACTCAGATCCTGTCAGTGTTGTTCAACTGAAATGATAATGTGGGATTTATTTTTCCTGGGTTCCAAACTTTGTTATGCCAGTATCACTTACACAGTCAAGCTACTATGTCCTGGACTTGGGCCAAAACATCAAGCATATAGCTTGTAGCTGACTACACATTCAAATTATCATAAACCCTACCTTACTTACTAACATGCAGGGGATTGCATGTTGGCATTGGTATAAATGATAAAGACACTCATTCCCATTCCTTTGAACATACTAAAAGCACTTCTCTTTCTATCTTTTTTTTTTTTTTTTGTGGAGCTCATGCTGGTTCTTAGCAGCAATAAGAACATTTTCTTATCATGGCATTGTCTATCTAATTTAGGTCACCATTGTAGACAATAATCCCGGCAGCAGTTCTGCTGGCACACTCAAAGGCATTTTCATTTTATGTACAATTTTTTTTAATCAAAGCCATTGATCCACATAATCCAATGTGTTTGTTTTGCACTCAGGTACATCTCTCTTCTTGCTAGTAGGTTTGTAAACATTGTACACTTTGAACTGTGAATGTGCAGCTGTAGTGTACGACCTTGGTATTTCATAGTGCTGGGATGAATAAACAACCGCATGCATGAGCAATTGATATGCAATCCTGGAGCTGGCCAATCAAGATGGCTGAAGACACCAAACCTGGAAGAAGATCTGGCAAAAATGTCAAAAACATTAAGGGAACTCATAGCATCACTGGAACAGAGGTAAGTATACTTGTGCTAATAATCTGTATTGAATTTGGTCTGTCGTTCACCTCCATCTTTGTCAATTTTCCCCATGTTGGCCGTATATGTTATACGTCTTAAAATGATGCTGTTGGGCAAGTAAGAGGTTGGAAATCTGTAAGGTAGAGTAGGGATTGACCAGAGAGGGATCATTTTGAAGCAGTTGTGCAGCTTGAGCATAGATGTGTAGGGGGTTGGCAGGTAAATGTTAAAATGTCACTACAGCTTTTTAATATCGGATTTGTTATAAATATGGAAACTATTCATGAACTGAACTTTAGCAAAATAAAATAAGCTCTCTATGCTGTAGATCTCTTGTATTTTGTTTATTTTGCAGACACTCCTGGTTGTGTACATAGACAACTTTATTTACCTGTTAGTGCTGTCCACCCTCTTAAAATGTGCACCTTTTCCCATTTTGGGCACAAAACACTGTATCATGGTCTGTAGCTCACCTCCAGCTGTATCAGTGTGTCCCATATTGGCATCATATGCCCATGCTCTTAAGAGTATTCTATTTAGCAGGTAAGAGGTTGACAATCTGCAAGGGAAAGTAGGGACTATGGGTGAGCTGAACATTTAATTTTTGAATGTGAGTTTGGACTGAATATTACCTGGGTGCCGATTTGGCCAAAAAACTGACTTCTGAGACAATCAGAAGGAATTTCTTCACCAAACGTTCCATAATACACTGCCAAAGCCTTCACTGGTGAAAGTATTGCATATGAACTCTGCACTCTGAACTCTGCTCAGGTACAATACTGTGGTTAGTTATATTTTTGACCTAAGTTGCAGTCCACACACCATAAAAGGCTGCTTTCCCAGAAGCTCTTTCTTAGTGTGCTGGGAGTTAATGAGACTGAGAGACAGCTGAGATTGATTTTAGGGAGAGGGTTAGTGGTTAGTGTAGTGTAGTGTAGTGTTAAGTAGTGTAGGGTGTTACTGCTGCTTTATGCTTTTTACAGCACTCAGTGCTATGTACAGTACTATATTCATTGCTGTATATTTGGTACTGATACTGTATTTTGCAGTGAATTACAGTTTGTGTGGCTAGGGAGAGTGGAGTGTAAGCCAACCTACATTCATTGTGATTTCCTAGGACCCAACAGTTCCTATTTAGAACTACTGTTTGTGTGTGTGTGTCGGTGGCAGGTTCTCTTGCTGTTTTGCTTAGGCTCCACTTTTTTAGTAATTTTAGAGTGTATCTTTGCTTTTTTTTAACAGTTAAAAAAAAAAAAAATCTTGAGTTACATTTTGCTTCTAGTGTTTGGGATTATTTTATTTTTACCTTTGTTTGGGTTTGATGTTTATTTTTCTTGGGTTTTATTTTGTAAGGGTCTGTAATTTTTTTTTTTTTACAGGGTCAGTAGTCTACTGTACTATACTATATACTATACTATACTGTACTGACTACTATAGATTATGTAGGTGCTGTTTGGTACACAAAAGCACTACAGTTTACAGTGCACCCAAGCATAACTCTCAATATGCCCAGCATCTAAATGCCAAATTGTTCAAATTGTTGACTCTCTAATGCCTTTCCAACTGCCTTTAGAGTTGGTGCCTTTACCAGGTGGTGGATTGTGACCCCTTTTGGGAATATTTTTCTTATATTGTACTGCAGTGGCAGGTACCCAGCTACCATTTCTTCACCTGTAAGGCCCTGCCTGCTGTTCATCATCACATGGAAAGCAATGTTTCCACATCCCTGGAGCAATCACATGAGTCTGCGGGCAAGCTGAAAAAGATGCAGTACAGGGCACATGACTGGAGCTTGTTCTGCATCTCTATGTTCTTACAGCTGGTGTTGATTGTGCCAGAGCTGTCCCCTTAATCTCCTCACACTCCTCTTGCTCAATACTCTTTTTCACTGAGGCCCAGAGGTGGTTAAACTTGTGTCAACTTGTGCCGGGAATGGTGATGTGTGACAGAAGCACCAACATGGTGCCCACCCACCAGCACGGGGGGGATATGGGTGTCCCCTTGTTAAAGGGGGGCTTCCAGATTCCAATAAGCCCCTCATTTGCATACCCCCACAACCACCAGCCAGGGTTGTGGGGATGAGGCCCTTGTCCCCATCAACATGGGGACATGGTGCTTTGAGGGGTCACAGACCCCCCGAGCATCCTCCCAATGTGGCATGTGGCCTGCTACAGTTCAGGAGGGGGAGTGCTCTCCTACCCCCCCTCTTTTCCTGCGGCCTGCCAGGTTGCGTGCTCGGATAAAGGGTCTGGTATGGATTATTGGGGGGAACTCCACGCCATTTAAAAAAAAAAAATTACGCGGGGTTCCCCTTAATATCCATACCAGACCTGAAGGGCCTGGTAATTGAATTTGGAGGGAACCCCACACATTTTTTTTTTTATGAATGACTTTCAATGACTGTTCTCTGTATTACGGGGAGCTGACAATTCATTATAGCCGCGAGTGCTTTTAAATGACTTTTTTTCCTGCAGAAATGACACTTTGTGCAGGGGCAGTTCTAAGCATGGCAAACATGTGCCCCTTTGCAGGCTTACTATACACACCCCCTAGGTACAAAATTTAAAGGAATATTACACTTTTATTGTTTCACTTTAAGCATTATTAAAGAGGAAGTAAACCCTGATGGGTTTACTTCCTCTTTTTTTCCCTGCAAAGGTAAAGCATAATGGACTACTATGCATCGCATAGTAGCTCATTATGTGTCACTTACCTGACACAGGAGCCAGCGAAGTCGCCGCTGATCCCTGTAGTCCGCCGCGTCCATCTTGCTGGTGGCGTCTCGCAGCTCCGACCAATGACAGCGGCGCAACCGCGATGACGTCACTCCCGCGCATGCGCACGGGAGTCGCGCCTCGCAGCTCCGTTGCTGTCATACGGCGAAGCCGCGATGACGTCACTCCCGCACATGCGCACGGGAGTCGACAAATTTGGCAAATCCATTCTTGGATTTGCCGCATTTAGTGCGCCTGCGCGCCGCTGTCTACGGCGCATGCGCCGTAGACAGCGGTGCCCATTTTCGGGCAAATATCTCCTAAACCATATAGGTTTAGGAGATATTGCTTGGACCTACAGGTAAGCCTTAATCTAGGCTTACCTATAGGTCCAAGTTGTTTGGAAGGGTTTACTTCCTCTTTAAAATCACTGCTCCCTAAAAAACTTCAGTTTTTACAACTTTTTTGCATTGATACATGTCCCATGGGGTAGGACCCAGGTCCTCAAACACTTTTTATGACAATAACTTGCATATAAGCCTTTACAATTAGCACTTTAGATTTCTTCCATAGACTTTTACAGGGCACTCCGCGGCTTTGCAAATTTGCAGTGAACACCCCAAAATTGTTCGCTGTTCAGTGAAATGGCGAACAGACAATGTTCGACTCAAACTCAAAGCTCATCCCTAGTGACCACACATAAGGATTTGAGTTATCAAGGGGAGAGAACATTACTGTTTGGCAATATTCCTGGATCTACATTACATATACAGTATAAAGTTGAAAAGTTAAAACTTGCCCTTAAAGTTGGAGCAGAGGTTGAAACAATGGGAGTATGTGCTAATGAGGAATGTGTGTATCATTTTTCAGAACATGCCAGAGAAAATGTTTCCGAGCTTCCTTTTTGTAATTTTAATGTGGCATCCTACATTTTAAAGCAGCAGTTACATAGTTACAAATGTGAATTTTATTTAAAATTGTCCATCATGTGCTCTGCAGGAATTTTCTTGCTGGGCTACAGTGATTGGGTTATACAACACATAAAATCCATTTTTGTTTCAGAAAGAAAATTAGATAAGGTAGCACTTGAAAATAGATAGCTGAATTTCATCAATAGTAGGTAAATTATTGGAGGGGATGATAAGGGACTATACTCAAGAAATTGCAGTATCAATAGTAGTAATCATCATGGGTTTATATTGGAGTAGGGAACTACATGGCAAATGAAATTAATAAAGGAACTGAAAGGCCTCAATATTGAGGAACGACTACAAGCACTAAATGTATTCTCGCTAGAGACGAGACGCTTGAGAGGGGACATGATAGCGATTTACAAATACCTCAAGGGTGATCCCAGCATAGGAAAAAAAATATTCAGTTTCAGTGAGTGCAAGAGAACATGGGGCCACACAATGAGATTGAAGGCAAAGCGGTTTAACCTTAAGCTGTGCAGAGGGTTCTTCGCTGTCAGGGTAGCAAGGATGTGGAATTCTCTTCCACAATTGGTGGTGTCAGTGCATTTTAAAGAACACAACTTACAGGGATATGAGAAGTGATTATAGACACTGACATGTGTACGCTTGCAGCTTGAACTGGATGGACTATTATCTTTATTCTGTTTTATCTACTATGTAACGATGTCTAATAAATACCCATAAACAAATAAATCTAAAAAAAATCTGCAAAACAAAAGTCTGCAAAAACGAAAGTGTTGAACAATAAAGTGCATACGCATAGTCTCTGTGCTTCGTCAATAAATATTCTCCACATGCCACTCTGTGCTTAACACATGTAAGAAAGGTGGTCTCAGTACGATCCTCAATGCTGCAACACACTCACCAGAGGCAATGAACATTTTTAATAAAAAGAAAGAAGAAAGGTCTGACAATGCTTGGTTTAGGTATCTATATTTATACCTAGCTATATATATATATATATATATATATATATATATATATATATATATATATATATATATATATATATATATATATATATATATATATATATATACACTGTATACAAACATGCATACACGTATTTTAGAACCTCAAAAACATTGCCATTATGAAGTTCTAAGGGGACACAAAACTGATTTAATTAAATAGAAATTGCCACTTCTGAAAGGACAAGAACAGTTTATGAACATAAAATATATAGACATAGATCATCACATCCAATTTTAAGAGAGCCTGACAACTCAAAAATAGAATAATCGCTAATGAGTGATTACTAGCCTCTTGGCAACTTAGAGCACAAAAGGTCATTAGGACATTTAGCATCTTAGGCATATTTTTAAAATATTTGTTGAATATCTTGATATATCCTGTACATTTTTCATGCAAACATTTTCTTAGAGAGACTGTATAGTGAGGTTTTTTTATTAGCATTTGTTCAATTCAATATATTGTTTTGTTAGGTAAACAAGGAATATGGCATTTTAGTTTTTTCTTATTCCCTTTGGTTGAGCAGATGAAGCTCTAGGTCTCTTTCATCATGTTTTTTTGAGAAATAAAAAAGCAATTTACACCGCTCAAAGACTTATCAGAAATAATCCATTCCATTAATTTATCCCCATAAAGCTTCAGACAGACAGATTGTGCCCCAAAGCAGTCAGATCTTTTTTATTGTCGCCTTAACCACTTGCCGACCTCGCTATAGCTGAATTGATGGCTACAGCACGGCCGACTGATTGCGCCTGCTGCAGTACATGGGTATTGCCCTGTGATTGCAGTGTCCTCTGGACACTGCTGATCACAGATTGAGGTAATAAGACAATCAGTGGCTCTTTACCACATGATCAGCTTGTGTCCCAATCACAGCTGATCCCTGATGTAAACAGAAGCTGGTTATCATGCTGACAGCATGAGGAAGACAGAGGAGAGCTTCTGTTAAAGGGACTTGTACATTGATAATCAGGACACTGATTATCAGTGCAGTCCAAACAGTGCCCACCAGTGCTGACAATCTGTATCCAGCAATACTGCCAATCTGTGCCTACCAGTGCTACCAATCAGTGCCCATCAGTTCTGGCAATCAGTGCCTATCAGTGCTTTCTCATAAGTGTCACCTGTCAGTGCCGCCTACCCATGCCCATCAGTACCACCTAACAGTGCCTATCAGTGCCAACTATCAGTGCCCATCAGTTCCCAGCAGTGCCACACATCAGTGCCCATCAGTGCAACCTCACCAGTGCCTCCTCATCAGTGCCTTCCAGTGCCACCTTTTCAGTGCCCATCAGTGCAGCCTCATCAGCGCACATCAGTGAAGGAGGATCACTACCTGTTTGCAACATTTTATAACAAACTATGAAAACATAATTTTTTCAAAATTTTCAAAATTATTCTGTTATTTAGCAAAAAATAAAAAACCCAGTGGTGATTAAATACCACCAAAAGAAAGCTTGAGTTGTGTGAAAAAAAATTAATTTGGGTACAGTGTTGCATGACCAAACAATTGTCATTCAAAGTGTAACAGTGTTGAAAGCAGAAATTGGTTTGGGCAGCAAGGATGTAAAAGTGCCCAGTAGGCAAGTAGTAGCTGCTGACTTTTAATATTAGGGCACGTACCTGCCCAGGAATCCGGCTGTGTCTTCATCCGAGCCAATTTTTTAATCGGCTATTAGGTGCTGCTGCCACTGACACTGCCATCTGAACGAAGGGTTCCCTACTGTGCAACCAGGTATCCAGTTCCCCCTCCCCCAAAAGGTGTCAAATGTGGCAGCAGGGTGGGGAGGAGGCAGGCAAGTGGATGGCAACTGTAAACACATGAAAGGGCCACATGAAGGTTGCCATGCCACATTCTTCCCACCTGTACCCACTAAGCAATTAAAAACTTCCTAGGAAATCTATAGCCAAATCAAAATGCACTGCTATTAGACTAACTATTACAATCAGATAAAAACATTATCTGCATGAGAAAATATGTTTTCACTTGATTTTTTATTTTGTCTACCATGGAGTAATATCAGTATTTCATCCTCACAGTGTTATTTTACCTGAGGTTAAAGCAACTCCCAGTGCACATCTTGAAACTTTGTAATAGCCTCGAGGACTGAAAAAGCTCTACATGCAATATTGATCTATATCACTCTGAAATGCTGAAGAAATATTTTTTCATTTCAGTCTGCATGGCATTTAGAGAACACACATCATGGGAAAGTTTTAGAAATGCTATTATTTCATGCTAACAAATACATGGAATGTCTGATACATAATTCAAAAAACATATGTGCAGGAGTTACCTTCTAAAAATATTAAGCAATTCAAGTGCAGGCATACTTACATTTAATGGATACTGATCTTACCAAAGCAGCATATCAAGATACATTGGTAGACTTTCAAAAACTCTACCTTCTTCTGAATTTGAACATAGGTGTTATGACAAACTTTATATGTTGCCAAAATATTGGTAAAAAAAAACATGATTGATTATCAAGCAAAATTCAAGTATTTTCCTTTCTTAACTGCTTCAGCCCCCGAAGATTTGGCTGCTGAATGACCAGGTCATTTTTTGCAATTCGGCACTGTGTCAGTTTAACTGACAAGTGCACTGCACCCAAATAATATTGATGTCCTTTTTTTCCCCACAAATAGAGCTTTCTTTTGATGGTATTTGATCATCTCTGCAGTTTTTATTTTTTGCGCTATAAACAAAAAAATAGTTTGTACTTTTTACTATAATAAATATCACCTTTTTTAAAAAAAAAAAAAAGCAATTTTTTTCTCAGTTTAGGCTGATATGTATTCTTCTAGATATTTTTAGTATTAAAAATCACAATAAGCGTATATTGATTGGTTTGCACAAAAGTTATAACATCTACAAAATAGGAGATAGATTTATAGCATTTTTATTATTATTATTATTTTTTTACTAATAATGGCGGCCATCTGGGATTTTTATCAGGACTCTGACATTATGGCGGACACATCGGACACTTTTGACACATTTTTGGGACCATTGACATTTATACAGCAATCAGTGCTATAAAAATGCACTGATTACTCTAACAATGTCACTGGTAGGGAAGGGGTTAACACTAGGGGCAATAAAGAGGTTAATTGTGTTCCCTTTCTGTGTTCTAACTGAAGGGAGAGGGGACTGTCTAGTGGAGATGACAGATCGCTGTTCATACTTTGTATGAAAAGATGATCAGTCTCTTCTCCCCTCAGAGAGCTGGAAACTGTGTGTTCAACACAGATCCCGATTCTCGGTGTGTCACCAGCGATCATGGGAGCCCAGCAGTGATCGCAACAGCTCTGGGTGCAAGCAGCACATGTGCACACCCCTAGTGGCCACAGGGTGAAGCAATGTTAAATAACATTGTTTCACCCCGCCATGCCATTTTGCTGCAGTAAAACTGTCATTGCTGGTCGATAAGTGGTTAATAGATATGGTCACCTTTAGTCACATGTTACATATATATTTAGGGTGTAACATGTAGCATTTTATTTTGGAGCAGTCCCCTGCACCCCTCAGAGTCCTGTGAATGAATGAACTGCAAGTCCTCTCTTCCACTGCAACAGATGGCTTGAATGAACTACAAGAATGCTGATGCGTGCACTTGTAGTTCATTGACTCTTCCTGCACTTCAGTAACTGTCTGTCTCTATGGAGGTATGAGCAGACAGAGTGGGTGATTTACTAAGAAGAAGGTACTGCACCAGTTCATACATTAATTGGTGCGCCAGAAAAGTCATTAATTGAACGCGCGAAGCAGTGCACATTGAAGTGCAAATAATGATCATAAATACCCACATATGTAAACTGCAACTGCCGCTAGGGTAACTGCAGTTTTCTAATTGATAATAGCGCATGTCCAATACAATTGGTTCATTTCATCTCATTGTATGTGTCCTGTTAGGCAATTAGTATGTGTTCTCAGTTAATTAACCCTTTTGATGCTAATATCATTCCTATCACTTCCAGATTGGCCATAGATCAGATCGTATAGTGCATGACCGTCTTAAGTGCCAAATTTGGAATGTAGATGTGTCATGACCCACTTGTATTTTCCTAACGCTATTTATTGGGCCTTATACAAGGCACATGAAAAAACACCTTTTTTTCAAGACATTCTAGAGTGATCAGGAATCTTCAAATGATGGCTCTCCAGCTGTTGCGGAACTACAAATCCCATGAGGCATTGTAAAACTCTGACATTCACAGACATTACTAGGCATGATGGGAATTGTAGTTTCTGACCAACTGGATGCCCGTAGTTTGAAAACCATGTGCTGGACCATTATTATGCCTCCAGAATTAGTGTGGCATCTACCCAACTTCTCTCTGCCGGTGGACACAAGAACCTACATCTATAGATCTATAGATCTATAGATATATCTATATGTACACACACACTGAAGAAGAAAGCAATATAAATTGGCTCGGAAGTCAATCTGTACACAGGAAGTAGGTGTATGTTTTGAGACCAAATCATTTAGACATACACCCATGACCTACACAAACACCACGCCATGTAAAAATAAATCAGAAATGATCTTAATTGGCAAATAAGGATCATCTCTTCCTCAGAGAACAGTGAGCGGGGCATGATGATGGGAAGAAATTAGCAGCAGTACAAGCAACTTCCTGAAGGGGCGCAATGCCGTTCCTGTGTGCTGGTCACCACTTCTGGGAACCAGATATGTGCCACAGGTACATATCTCCATGCACACAGCAGTTGTGCATCTCACATACACAGCAGTTGTGCATATAGATGCATTTGGCTCACCTATCTGCAGGAACCCAATTTTTATGGAAATTAATAGTAACGCAGATGCAGATTTCCAGGACTGGACTAACACATGTTTATAGGGAAAGGCAACTGGTGTTTTCTATTAAACAAGGTTTAAATGGGCCATTGGCATGCATCACAGTTGAACTTAGGAATGTGTCTTTGCAAAGTTAAACTAAATGAAATCCTTTCTTATTTTTGCTTGTGGATAGTGTGCAGAGGGATTAGAAGTCTTTTCAGTTTTTGGGGATGTCTGCACCCCTGATAGGGTGAAGACGCCTCAAAAAATTTTTGTTTCTCCTTCAAATTTATTCACTTCCTGTCACAGCCAGACAGGAAGTGAGGGTAAAACCCTACTAATGTCTTTCCTTAGGGACACACAGGTCAATCGAAATAGTTTCCCCATTAGGCAAATTGCACACTAGCATTTGGCTGTGTATTCCCCAAAATATTAGGTATCTTGGACTTTATTTACAAAAATACTTAATAATTTGGGCTGTACACAACAAAGTGCTAGAGTGCAATTTGCCTAATGGAGACACTAGTTTGATTGACCTGTGTATCCCCAAGGAAAGACATTGATAGGGCTTTACCCTAACTTCCTGCTTTGCTAGGTGACAGGAAGTGAAGCTATTTTTAAGAAAAGGGACACAAAGTCCAACCTAAAAAAGACAAGCAGCGGATCTAACACTCACTTGGTTTCCCTCAAATGCC
The DNA here is from genome assembly GCF_037356315.1 of Lithobates pipiens. Lineage (NCBI taxonomy): Eukaryota > Metazoa > Chordata > Amphibia > Anura > Ranidae > Lithobates > Lithobates pipiens. The sequence continues at coordinate 397,838,156 of NW_027507758.1, read as the reverse complement.
CATAGTTAGAATAGGATTGTGTTGAGCTATATTTTAGCTCAGTGCTCTAAATCAATGGTGCACAACCCTGTCCTCAAGTACCCCCAACAGGCCATGTTTGCAGGTTTACCTTCATCTTGCATAGGTGCTTTAAATCAGAGTCAATGGCTTTGTATTTTGGACAGCTATTTAGCTAAGATAAATTCCAAAATTATGTCCTGTCGGGGGTACTTGAGGTCTGAGGCTGAGAACCACTGGCCTAAAATGGAAAATTGAATACTTGCCTCTCTGTAATTTTCTTTTCCTGGTACCTATCCATGGCAGCATACACATGCATATGCTACCATGAAGGCATCAGGAAGTAGCTTTCAGACAAATCACACCTTTTCTTTGTTTTGTCATGCCAATAAGCCTCGTTAAGTTGAACCTGGCAAATCTGTTGCATGAAACTTGTTTGGGGTGGGGCGAAGAGAGAGTGTAAAATGCATTACTTGGATTGAGCATGCATCTGCAAAACAAATTATTAACAAAACACATAAAACAAAAATTTGCTACAAATTGTATTGCTCAACAAAACAGGACTTGGAAAAGAGCAAGGAAAGCAAAAAACATATATATGTTAATTTGAGACATTAACAGAATATGGTTTGGAGGTTTGACCATTTTGCAGAGGAAATTAACAGGAGTTAAAAAGACAGTGCCCACAAATGGACAGTCTCTTAAGGATTTAAACATTTAGTAGTTTGAGTAAGATTTTGCAAAATTATGCAGCACAGGCAATTAAATCAAAGTGAAATTAACAACCTACAAACAACACTGATTGACAACATCAAAAATATTTCAGTAAACCCCCCTAAAAAAAAGAAAAAAAATACTTTCTCTATAACACATCTGTTTTGCAAAAACATAAGAAACAAAATACAAAGAGAAAATACATGTGTTACAAACGCTATAAGGACACCCAAATGTACTTGACACACACACACACACACACACACACACACACACACACAAACAAACACACCCACACACCATGAAGCAATCTTGCCTCTTCTAAAGGGCAAGGTAAAGAATGCTATCTGCAAGCTTTATATAACATAGGTTTGTGTGTTAATGAGGCAATTGAAAACACATGCATGGTCCATGAAACACACAAATTGCAAGTTCACCCAATGTAGAGACATACTTTCAAGTGGGTACTTGTCTTAAATTACTAACCAAATAAACACACTTTCTAAGCATGCCCAGAAAAATTCAAGTGTTGTTCACACACAAAAAGCAGCAAAAAAAGTCCCTGAGCATGCCCATACCAACACAAATGCATTTCCCACACCAAAAGCCACAGAAAAAAAACAAAGTCCTTGAGAATGCCCAGAACAACCCAAATGCAGCTAGCATAAAATAAGCCACCCCCTGTCAAAAATTAAGCACATCATTTGGCATGTTACAAAGTTACAAATGGGACAAACACCCCCCAGTCCAGAGGGCAAACAAAGAGCCTGACATGGGCAAAAGTTATACAACAAATACCATTGCAGCCTATGGGAACTGACTTGTTAATTTTGCGAGTCCCCACTTGGCTGGCTTACATTCTAGTTATTGGCCTTAAAATGGGTATGGGGGCCCAGTTCCCACCCTGAGGGACATATATCAATGTCACAAATTTGGACAACCCAAAAAACAAAACAAGGAGATGTGTCTTTAAAAATGCAAAATTGCTTAAAAGCTAGTAACTTGGAGAGGGCTTACTCTGCCTGTAAGTGGTGCATCTGTAACTTGTATCCAAAATACTACTTCAAAGATGTATGGCTTTAGAGAAAACTTACAAATCTACATTGCAGCTGCAAGATTTTAACCCAAAACAAAAAAATAGCCTGCCCCCAATACATACAAGGCCATTTGGGTCTTTTAAGGCTTAAAATGAGAACCCCTACTTGAAAAATACCACCCAAAACTTAAAAAAAATTGCCCCCCACACACTAAAAACCCTAGCCAAACACACAGCAAGCAAGCCCATGAAAGGGGGGTGGATGCTTGGGGGCAGGTGGGGCTCGGCACCCCAAAAGTAAACCATCTTGTTCTCATATTCAGGGGTACAAGGGCCTCTGCCACTATCAGAAACCATGAAACTAGGTCAGGACAAAAGTACAGTTAAATCACACTTGTTTAATAATAAAAGTAAAAAGAACAAATGCAGACAAAATATAGCCAAAGTCCAGTAACCGGTAGACTTGTGCACAACGGAAAATTTGGTTTAGTTTCGGTTCGTTGTCGTTATGTTACGTTAATACGTTTTCGGATAATTTGTTATTATTCGTAGAGTGTCAAATTCATTCGTTCGTATTCGTATGTATAGACATTCGTGATAATGATTCGTAATTTGGAAAGGCGTTTGTTTATTGAATCTTTTAACACACACAATGACAACGTCTCTTCTCCTTGGCTTAAATACAATACAACACCCTTCTAACTCAGTTCTCAGGAATGCACTTTTGCCAGTAATCCATCCTCCGGCACAAAATTAATTAGCTGATTGGACTATAAGATTTACTTTGAACTGACCTTTTGTTTCATTAGATCTTTAAAGAATTACTGAATCATGTCGAATTCATTCGAATTCATTTGTTATATTACTTTCGTATTCATTGTTATTCGTTTTTTTTTTTTATTCGGATGCATCCGAATGTCTGAAAGATGCAAAATTCGGATGAATTTCGATTTGTTACGAAACTAATTGCACAAGCCTAGTAACCGGAATGAAGAGTCAGCCAAGCCAGAAGTCAGGGATCAATGTAGTGGAACAGCAAGCAGAAACTGGAGCCAGAAGGGATGTCAGAAAAGCAAGTCTTTAAACAGGATGGCATGAGAATGTCTCTGTGATGTTGACCAATGCAAAGGCAGAGATCCTCTGGACTGGATGGCTTAAGTAGGCAGGACTGACAAGCAGGATATCATCAACAGCTAAGTAACTGTGGAAAGAAAGGAGCTGGTAATTATCCAACAGCTGAACGGCTCAGCCCTGACAGTACCCCCCTCCTCCATGGCCCCTCCCCCTTGGAGGACCACCAGTCTTGAGGGGAAATGACTATGGTAATCATGGAGGAGGACAGTGGCATGCATGTCCAAGGATGAGACCCAAGAGTGTTCCTCAGGACCATACCCTTTCCAATGCACCGGGTACTGTATGCGCCCGTGGTACCCATGGGAGTCAACAATGGACTATACTCCTCATGGTTCTCAACCTGTACAGCACCCTTTATTGGTGTTTTGCATAGCATAGCACTGTATACATCTCTGCCAGTTTTTTTTTTTTTACTGTCTGTGTCTCTTTGCTTTCAGTCATGTGAATGCAACAGGAAGGGAGGAGATTCTCTTCAAATTCAAGAGAATTCACCTCATAGACAGCTGTCATATGAACAGGTGTCCCTATTGGAAGAATTTATTCCTTTTACTGATGACAAATATAAAATTTGCGACTTTTCCAACATGTTCTGTCTCAGTGATAATAGTCATCAAGACCAACAGAGAGAGGAAATCTCCTCAAAGGGGACACTCTCAGCAAGAAAGCTTGACAGGTTTCCTAAGTGTTCCTTACTTCATCCAAAATATAACAAAAATGGGTGGTTATACAGATATTTCAACCCTTGACCAAATGAGCTGTACCAAAATGTGTACCCTCATTTTTAGATTGCGCTAAAACTGTTAGTAAGAATCAAATCACTTGTTTTAGGCAACCTTCACTCTCAGATTTCCAGTTGTCATATATGAAGTCCAAGAGTTTCTCATAAAGGAATACAAACATGTTTAGCTTAATTACTGGAAAATGTTTTACAAAATAAACAATTTTCCACATACAGTATAAGGCTTCTTCAATTTCCACACAGTAAATGTGATTGAATGATAGAATGTAATAGGTTTTTCATATGTGGGGTCTTTTCTCTTGTGAACATGTAAACATACCGAAAGGCAGACCAACGGATGGAAGAATATGAGCTTTAGTAAAAAAAGAATTCATGTGAATTCTTGTGATAAACATCTTTACTAGATTTTTTGGAAAAACGTATGATATTAAAACTAAGGCAACTAAAAATATCCTAGAGGTTGATGAAAATCTAAGGCAAACCCTTACAAATCTCTTTACCATGACAGTGAAAACCACCACTAGCATTAAAGATTATCTTGTAACTTCAACTGTGCCTAAGGTTTGCCACACTTCTAATTGGCTTAGTATGCCCAAAGGAATGAGTTAATCCAAATGAAAACCACCACAAAGTACCAAATGTCAGTATTTTTACCTCCCTTTGCATCAATATACCATATAATATAATGAAGTCATTGCCTGTCATCCTGATTGCATAATATATTTACAAAATTTTCCTCATGGGACGCTCAACATCAGGAGATTGCATGTTCCAGCATAAAGCCAATCACTTAACGGAAAAGCACAATCACAACATCAAATTTAAATCCCTTGTCACATATCAGTCTTTACTGACAAAATACTCCAGGATACTGTAATTATTCATTCAAGCCATTACCCAGTTCCAGCAACCTAAAAAGGTGGCAATGGAATAAATAGTTTGAGCTTCAGTGAATTTATATTCTAGACAAAATACTCCCTAAAGGATAAAAACAGTGGGTAGATTTGGCAGTTATATCTGTTTCACATTATTCATTTATTTTATTCGGATTTTTGCATATTATCCTCTAGTGCTATTATAGGGCTTGAAGCTTTCCATATTTATTTTAATAAATGTTATCAGTAAAGTATGTGAAACAGTGTGTGGTCTTGGAGAAATTCTTTGGTTTGCATTAGTTAACCCTTATCGGTTTTGGTACAATACAGTATGCTTTTCTGAATTTAGAAGCCAATCTAATATTAACATATAAGGCTGTGTATATTCACATTCACATTGACTGGAAGAATACGTTTGAAATTGATCATATTAGAATATTAAACTAACACAATGTGCTTTTTACATGTCTGCAGTTCTGTATTGGTCAAGGTATTCATTTTGGGTGAAGTGATGTTAAGTGAAAATTAATTTGTGTTTCCTCCATTAGTCTATCAATTGCAGAAATCATTTGTATTTTTACATTTTTAAATTGTTATTTCTAACAATTTATGCTCAATAAGTTAGATTAAACAACAATGATATATAAAGGGAGGCAACACACTGCTGCTACAAATATTTAACTGATCATTACCTATTCAACACAATAAAATAATTACTTACTAGTCAGAACGATTAATTGCACTTCGCAAATTGTTGTTTACTTTGTTTAATAAAACACACTGACCACGTCAGTTAAATTAGTCTATCATGTATCTATTTAAGCAAAGATGCACCATTTCCTGGTAATGGCAGAGATTGCACCCCTCATCCCTCTCGCTCATCCCACGGAGCCCTAATGGCAAGTGACAATTAGTTAACCAAAGTGATGGAACATTAGAACTGTGTGTAAGGAAGCAGGCATGCTCCAACACTAAATGTGAATGTTGGATCCTTGCTCACAAAGAATTATCCAGTAATCAGGTGTAGAGGTGGTATTAAATGCTGCTGCATGTATGTCATGACACCCCTATAGCCATTTTAAGTGCACTGCTGGACCAGTGAAAGGCAAGGCTGTTTTTTAAAGAGATCATAACCTTAAATGTTCTTCTTAACTATGCAATAAGAGTAAAGTTACCTGTCATTACTTTAAGAAATCTTGGGAACTGATAATATTCTGTGGTAATTGCTACTGTTATCAGTTACATTGTTGCCAAGTGTCTCCATGGACTACAAAAAGCATCTCTATATATATATATATATATATATATATATATATATATATATATATATATAGTCATAATCACAAACAACCATGCTGCGAGTTGTAGAAAGAGATGTTCTCTATTAAATTTGATTATGAAAAAAAGTTAGCACAGTTTACTAGATTTACCAGGTTGTATAGTCCGCAATTAATATATATAATGTATCAGTGTTATATTTTGTATATTGTAACCATCCCTGTATAGCTGCAAAATAGCTATATAAAAATCTAAAATATAGACATGAAAAAGTAGATCAGCAATTTCATGTTATCTATGTTATCTTTGATCTATGTTTGACTGGGGATCAAGAGGTAACGTTAGATAAATGTAAGTATAGAGCCGTGTAAGACTTCCGTTTACCAGCTATACCACATACGTGAACACTGATAAACTACAAGTTAAATATATAGGGAAATTGCTATAAAGAACATTTACATTGAATAACTACAATGCAAAATCATAAAATGTTGGCATAAATCATATAAATGTTCAAAATCAAAACATAACACAATCACATAAAGCAGCTCCTTGTGTTCACAGAGTACTAGATTAGACAGTCCACAAGAGCAAACATCAGGTATATATTTCAAGCGAGCTATTATTCTATGTACAAATCATAAAATAATTAGTACATATAATTACTTAATGTCAAAGTTTCCCTTAACAAGCTACATATAAGAGGGCATACTCTTTGTGACACATTCCAATGGTCCATATAATGTGTTCATACTTCAACAAGTTTTGACACCTTGGTGACTTCTTTATGTTATAACAATAACATGGAAATTGTTCAGTGCAAGTTTTAGCAGCACTGGACACTTCCCATATGCCCATTATTCCATGAAGAAGCCACCAGGGTGGCAAAGCATGTTGGGAGCACTGGGTATCTCTTAGAACTTTTAGAGAATGGGTAAAATGCTAAAGCAGTTATACAAATAGTAGTCATGATGGGCTACTGAAATATATTTGGACAAAGTCAGAGTTTGAGCAAAGATGATATAGGAATAAGAATACAGAATTGATTAGTCAGTAAGACAAAAAGCAGCTCAGATAAAAAAAAAGTAACACATGATATAAAGAGATAGCATGTGAAATCAAGTTGGTGACAGTTTGGGTGAGGAAGGTTGAGAAAATAAGGAAAGATTGAGAGAAACAGAGAAGATAAATTATATGCCTAATAATATAGAACTAAGTAAAGGTAGAAAATTAATAGATGGAGAAAAGTGAAAGAAAAGAGATGTGTAGAGTTGCAAGAAAAGTGATAGAAATCATACAGATGCATTAGAAAATGTGACTTATACAATGCTACCAGCATTCAGGCTGACAAAAATAAGTTAAACAAAATGAAGAAATGTAAAGGCTAGGTGTACCTTTTATAAAATAATAATATTAATAATAAAAATAACAAACGCAGGTAAAAAAAAGTGCATTTATTTTTTAATTTTTTTACTCTCCAGTCTGCAAAGCCGTTATCAGCAGACTGTGAGTGCAATGCCAGTCACTCAGTACAGTTATCTGCCTGTACATAATATGGGCACACAGTTACTGAATGGCAGTAAGAATAAATGGACTATGAGAGTGCTCAGCAGCTCCCTTGCAGTTCATTGAGAAATACAAGCCATCAACGGTACTTGTAGTTTATTAATTTGCAAAACTCTGAATGAATGATGTGGCTATATGGGCAGTGCCCCACATGGCTGCAATGTTTTTAAAGGTTGACAGCAGGTGCGGTGAGAAGATCCCATCGCCTCTGTCACATGGAGAGGGGAGCGAGAGGAGAGGAGGCAGGATCTGGAACATGTTCCACACTAGCTATTTTTGGTTCAGGAACAGAGAGCAATAGCCTGATCAATGTTTACTTAACCCCTTCCTGTCGAGCGTATGCACATCCGTTTACTCGGCTTCCGGGGGTTATAACGGGATGATGCCCGCACCTGCAGGCATCATCCCGGTACCGTTTTTTACAGCGGGCGATTGGCTATCCAGCCATAACAATCGAAGCGGCTAAAAGCCCGCCCCCCCTCGGCTCCTGCCGCTGTTACCGGTGCTCCAGCTCAATCGAGAGCACCAATTCACGCTTCGATGCCTTCGGCTGCTAGGGGGGAACTGGAATGATGCCGTAATCGGCGTTATTCCAGTCTCCTAATAGTAAACACGGAAGCGACGTCACTTCCCGTTTACTTGGCTGCCAATGGTGCCAGTTTAAAAAAAATATACAGTATTCAGAATCGCCGTTTTCGGCGATCTGAATACTTTGAAGTGTGAAGGAGGGATTGGGGGTCTTTTAGCAATAAAAGTGATCAATTATTTTTTTTTAAACAATTTATTCATTTTAAAATAAATAAAAAAAATAAAAAAAATTTAAAGCGCCCGCCGTCCCCGCGAGCTTGCGAAGCAAAGAAAACGCATACGGAAGTCGCGCCTATGTAAACGGTGTTCAAATCACACATGTGAGGTATCGCCGCAATTGTCAGAGCAAGAGCAATAATTCTAGCACTAGACCTCCTCTGTAACACTAACCTGGTAACCGTAAAAAAAAAAGTAAAGCGTCGCCTATTGAGATTTTTAGGTACCGTACTTTGTTGTCATTCCACGAGTGCGTGCAATTATAAAGTGTGACATGTTTGGTATCTATTTACTCGGCGTAACATTATCTTTCACATTATGCAAACAAATTGAGTTGCGTTTAAAACACCGCTGCACAAATAACGTGTGGCATAAAATATTGCAACAATCGCCATTTTATTCTCTAGAGTCTCTGCTAAAAAAATTATTATAATGTTTGGGGGTTCCAAGTAATTTTCTAGCAAAAAATATGGATTTTAACTTGTAAACACCAAATGCCAAAAATAGGCTTAGTCATGAAAGGGTTAAACCATGAAAGCAAAAACAAATTCAGGGTGGCACATACAATTTGCCATGATTAGTATAAAAGGACTTCAATACAATATCTTAGGGACATAATTATAAAGCAGTAACTGTGTTGTTCACCATACATTCACTGCAGGTGAATCATTCAGTGCAAGTTAACCACTTGACCACTGGGCATTTAAACCCCCTTCCTAAGCAGACCAATTTTCAGCTTTCAGTGCTCTCACACTTTAAATAACAATTGCTCAGTCATGCAACACTGTACCCATATGAAATGTTTGTCCTTTTTTTCACACAAATAGGGATTTCTTTTGGTGGTATTTAATCACACTGAATTTTTTTTATTTTTTGTGCTATAAATCAAAAAAGACTGAAAATTCTGTAAAAAATTAAATTAATTATATGTTTCTGTTAAAATTTATTGCAGAGTGTTGGCGAGTATTGGCAGAGTATTGGCGAGTATTGGCAGAGTATTGCAGAACATTGCAGAGTATTGAAGAGTATTGAAGAGCATTGTAGTGTTGCAGAGTATTGGCAGAGTACTGCAGAGTATTGGCAGAGTATTGCACAGTGTTGCAGAGTATTGGCAGAGTATTGCTCAGTATGGGCAGAGTTTTTCCTAGTATGGGCAGAGTACTGCACAGTATTGTCACAGAGCAGCGCTGTGGGCACTACATATCCAGTCCACAGCACTGCTGAAATCTCTCCCCCTCGCACTGTACCGATTGGTACAGAGATGGGAGGGAGGAACCGGGGTCATAAGTGATCGCTCCATCATTTGACGGAGCAATCACATGGTAAACAGCCGCTACCAGCTCCGGATCCTTCTGCTACCAGCTCCAGATCCATGATGCGTTGGGTCTTCCGGACCTGGCGGTCACCGATGTTTGTGGGAGCGTGCCCCAGGGGGCACGTGAGAGCATGATTCTGGGGGGACATCCATGGACGCCCTCCCAGAAAAACCCAACCAAGCTGTAGCCGTTTTTTGGCTATGGCCCAGTCGACAAGTGGTTAAAACACATGCACCAGGAAGATTCATCTGCAGTGAACGTTTGGTTAAAACAGAGTTCCACCCAAAAGTGGAAGCTCTGCTTATCTGTCCCCTCCCTTCCTCCGATGTCACATTTGGCACCTTTCTGGGGGTACCTGTTTTTGAGAGGTACCTGTACCCACTTTCGAGAGATATTGCTGCAGCAAGATAACTCGTAAGTTCAGCCCCCTCCTCTTTCTCCACCACCGGGTCATTTAGAAAGCGCAGTGTGCTTCACACATGAGCAGTAGGGAACTGGCTGTGAAGCCAAAAGACAGTTTCCTTTGCCACAGATGGCAGCGGTAGCACCTGAGAGGCAATGAAAACAAAGCCAACATTTCTAGATTCCAGAACAGGTAAGTAGTGTCCTAATATTAAAAGCCAGCAGCTACGGTATGTGTAGCTGCTGACGTTTACTTTTGTGCTGGGAGGGGGCAGAACTTTAATATCACCTTCACTTTTTAATAAATATACCACCTTAGTATGTTTATATGATTGTAGATGATCACTTTATATTTGAGAATGCCTGTGAGATTAAGTTTCCCATGATTTTTACCTATTGTGTGTACTAAAATATGTTAAGCATTACTTTTTATTGCTGACTAAGAAAAATATTTTTTTAGTATGCTTTCATCTAGCAAATTTGCCAACTTACAGCTAGTATATGTAAACATTCTGAAATCAAATGGCTCTAATTTCCACTGGGATATTATGTCAATCACAAAGCATTGTTGAATTATATGAATAAATATGTGTATATGAACTGTGTCTTAGAAGCTGTATTGAAATTTAGAGAAGGGTTTTATTCATTCTGGTTAGCAAATAACACTTATTGATATTTAAAGTGTTTCCAATATGTTTCTTCCTTTTGTTCAGATGGTCAAAATAGTCAACCAAAAATAAAACTAAGCATGGACAGCTTTATCAAATGAAATTAACTACAAGTGATTAACCTATACGGCTATCTTGGATGTCTATAATTTTAATGAAAAGAATGATGTCAACTAAATGATGATAACAGGAATTAGTGAGTGAGAAGAAAAGCCTTCTTGCTGTTCAAGTTCTATAAAAGGAATTTTGCCCTAAGTTAAAAACAGAACCATGCCCTCCAAAAACAAAAATGAGCGGTATGGTCTGCTGCTTAAAGCCATCTGTTCTCCCTATGAGATGGCATGTTCAATCCAACAAGACCTGCTGGTATTTTGGCATCAGATGGAAAAATTTGAGTTGCATTATTCATTATTGTTTATTTTAGATTAAAGCAGACTTTATCTCATATCTTGTCCTCAAACAAAAGCTCATTTTACAGAATAAATATTGGCCAAAATGTTATTAGCAAAATCATATACTTTTCCAAAAGCGACATATGAAGACTGATATTGAAATACAAATAAAAAAAAAATACCAGCTTAAATGAAGAGTAAAATTGTTCTTTGCATAGCTAACTTTTTCTGAAGAAAGAATCCTATCTTATTTCACGCAATTATGTCAATTCAGAAGAGATGGAAGACACACTCTCTCCAACTGATAAATGAAAATTAATATTACAATAGTGAAGAGAATATTTGTGCAATTAACAATTTAGGATAAGCTTTCATTATATAGCCTATTTATTCATTGCATAACAAGATCTTAGTTGTGGCCTGTCCTGAATTTGAACCCGAATTCTAGCCAAGGAAGCTTATTTTGCTAATCTGAAAAGCAAAATGGAACTGAAAAAAGCAAGTAATAAACCTTTCAGATGGAAAGATTTCCTAGTTTATCTTGAGTGTGTGAATATTTCATTTGGGTGTAATTATGTCCAAGCAGAGCATTAAAAAACATACGCACATTATCTTTAAACACATTATCCCTCCTATGTTATACTGTACACAAATCGATAAAGTAAAAAAAAAATATATATTTTCAACAATTGACTTGCATTTACTGTACTTTTATTGTACTTTTATTTACTTTTATTGTACTGTACATTTACTAAAGGCCATTCTGGCTTGCTTTTGTAAAAGAATATTAAAAATAAATAAAATCACTAAACTGTATTTTTTAATCACTTGAGTACTGACATATTAAACCCCCTTTCTGTCTAATCCATTTTTCAGTTTTTATCATTATCATAGTTTGACAATTACTCGGTGATTGAACACGGTACACAATTAATTTTATATATATATATATATACAGATAGAGCTTAACTTCAGTGTTATATTATAACCACTGGGAATTTTTATTTTTACTCTATAAAGAAAAAAAAGATTAAAAAAACTAACAAAAAAAATGTGTATTTTCTTAAAACATATCAAATAAAAGTGCTAGGACAATACAAACCCCTTAAAATTACACATTTTTGGAAAGTAGCCACCCCAAAGTTATATGATTTTTTTTGTAAATGAAGAGGGGATATTAAGGGGATTTAAAACATGGAACTTGATAAATGTACACTAGCACTAGATACAGTAAAGGACACGGAGGAGGAGGAGGTGAAAGGGTTCATTTATAGGCCATATACAGTGGAATTATGGAAATGAAAGGGTTGATATACAGGCCATTGCAGAGACAGGATGGAGCTGATATATACAACAGGGGGATGGATAGGCACTGGTACTGGATGACACTGTTTCTGGTACTGGATGATATTGGTACTAATTTACACTGAGTTCTGGCTGCAATTATGAAGCTCTCTTTCCTCAAAGACATTGATCAGTGTGAAAGAGGAAAGTGAGGAACAGTTGCTAATAGCAGCCACTGTTTACATTGTGTAATGCTGTGATTGGTCATGGTACAGAGCTACTCTCATATTTGTGATCTGCATTGTTCAATGAACTGTGGGATCACAGTACATTTCTTATGCAACACTAGGGGGCAAACAAGAGAACAAGAGCAAAAAAGAAAAAAAAATACATTTTAAAAAGGATTTTTTTGGACATCTATCTGTGGCACATTCACTCAACTAAAGATGATGGTACAAATAAATTAGAAGGAATACAACTCATAGGTTTGAGCCATAATGACTAAGACAGCTCTGTTCACACTGAATTCAAGAAGAAACACGTTTAACAACACTTGTCTGAGGGTATGGCCTGTTTAAATACTAAACCTAATTCATAAAATCTTGCAATACTTTCCTACACATTACCAACATGTGCAACATATGTGTCACTATTGCTGAAACAAATTTGTAAAGAATTACCATCAGTTCCTACATAAGTTAGTTAAGACCAACTGTAAGTTGGTGTAAAGACAGGCCAGTGCTGCTCCACCTAACACTGTGCCCCAATGCTCACTATTCTCTCTGCTGTGTGCCTGGCCTCTGTCCTCTGATCCCCCCCCCCAAGCTTTCTCTCCCACTTGTCTATGAGCTTCAATCCCCTCTCTGGATTTCCCCTCTCCCTTGTATTGCCTTCTGTCTCCCACCATTCTTGCCACCTGTGGCCTTCTCTCCTCTAGCCACCTGCCAGCCATATGAGCACTGGGCTTCTTAGTTTCTAGAAGCTCAACATCCACAGATTCCTAGCAACAATGACTCATCCCCAGCCCCATTCATCTGCCATTCAGAAGATTCCCCATTTGACAGGTAAATGTAAACATATTGAGGGAAGACGCTGGCTTACATCATTACCCAAATATAGCATAAAACAACAAGCTCATCTTTGGTCAATAACAGCAACAAGAATGTATGCCCTTTTGATCTCCCAGCTGCCAGATGAATGGGACAGTCCATGATTATCAATGATTAAGCCTTTTGTGGGGTGGAATGTGTTGGAGCAGGAGGCAGACAGGCTAGACTATGTCTCATGAATCATCTATTTACATTATTATATTGTCACTTATTTTACATTGGTGATGGCATCAGTGTGGGGCCTATTAATTTCTACTTGAGAAGTGGAACAGCTAAGCAGGGATGCAATCTTGGACAGGCACCTGATGGGAGCTGGAAAAATGCAAATTTGGAGCTGAATAACTACTATTGTATTCCCTTACATATTTGTAGCACAGACCAATGCCAGAATTCTGTGTCTATGACATACTTTGCAAATTCCAAGTATTAGGTGCTAGGTAGAAAACAATATGAGTGATACAATAAAGCACATGAAACACTTTCCTTATGTAATGGCCATATTAGAGTGTTCTGCACCAAATTTATGAAAGTTGTGTGACAGTGTCCTTACTATTTGTGATATGCACTCTGAGGCCGCGTACACACGGGCGGATTGTCTGCCCAACTAAGTTCGTCAGACAATCCGACAGACAGTCCGTTAAAAATTTGAATGAACGGACTTGACCACACACGATGAGCAGACAGTCCGCTGAAAGCGTGCGTGATGACGTGTACAGCACGTACGACGGGACTAGAAAAACGACGTCCTATACACTGCAATGCAACCTTCGGCCGTGTAAATCCTTTCTGAGCATGCGCCATACTTAGTCCGTCCAACTTGCCTACACACGAGCGGACTGTCCGCTAAAACCAAGTTTGAACGGACAAAATTACGGAAATTCCGTAAGACTTTGTTCGTCAGACAGTCCGCTGAAAAAGTCAGCTGAAGCCCACACACGAGCGGATTGTCCGCTGAAACACGATTCAGCGGACTAAGTTGGACAGACAATCCGCCCGTGTGTACGCGGCCTGACTGTGTATATATTATATTGAGAAATACTGCCATACTACCATATAAGTGTGAGAAAAAGATCTCTTCCATCATTTACACTTTACCAACAATTACATTTGTTGCATGTTTAGCCATTTGCTGCACGGGCAGTGAACAGATTACTAATGGATGCATATGGCACTTTGTGAATTCCAAGAAATACGCTGTGATTACGTTCACAGTCCTTATATGGCCTTTATGATATATAGAGACTTTATCTGACATTAATTGACATGCCAAATAAGAAAATCTGACATTTTCACAGACAATTCATGTTTTTAAATCAAAGCTTATTCCTAACTGGTCTAATGTTTAACTTGTGCTCCTTTAAAAAAGTAAACATTCTATAAGATTTTAAAAAAATTTAAGTAGATATTTTTTTAAGATGAAAGATAAAAGAAAGATACAGTTCTCTTATGAAGTCAGATTACTAATGAATGCATGTGACACTTTGTGAATTCCAAGAAATTTGCTTTGATTAAGTTTACAGTCCTTATATGGCCTTTATGATATATAGAGACTTTATCTAACATTAATTGACATACCAAATAAGAAGATCTGACATCTTCACAGATAATTCATGTTTTTAAATCTCAGCTTGTTCCTAACTGGTCTAATGTTTAATTCGTGCTCCTTTAAAAAAGTAAACATTCTTTAAGATTTTTAAAAAATGTAAGTAGATATTTTTCTTAAGACGAAAGATTAAACAAAGATACAGTTCTCTTATGAAGTCTTTTTTTTCTGATTGTAATTCAAAAATGAATAGTCACCTGTGTTGTCACCTGAATAGCCACCCAAGAGAAAGACATCCACTACTCAAAATGTTAACTCAGTTCTTATCTGTGTATTCTAATTAATTTTAGCACCTACAGTAAGCATATGTCTAATAAGACATTCAAGCTTGCTATGAAGACCCTTGCTACCTAATCCATGCTACTTATTTTCTATTTTGTAACAGCAATTGCAAGTTAACCACCCTGGCAGTATGATTATGTCAGATTTTTGCATCTCAAAGCGGTACGTTGTTTTGCATAGAAATTTTGCGTTTTATATTGTAGGCCTGTAATTCTTTGTAATAACACACTTAAATCTGTCCAAACAAGAGCAAAGTAATCCAGAATGTGGCTCGGGGTTACCGCTAATGGTATTGAAATTTAAGCACGAGCCACACTCGGGAATACCGCCAGGGAGGTTAAATACAGCTTTAGAGTATCATCCTTTGCCACACCTTTTAGAAGGTTTAGGGAAAGTTCTGCAGAGATTGTAAGTAAACTTCCCCTTTGCTTAACCACTTGCTTACTGGGCACTTAAACCCCCCTCAGTCCCAGACCAATTTTCAGCTTTCAGCGCTGATGCACTTTGAATGACAATTGCGCGGTCATACAACACTGTACCCAAATGAAATTTTTATCATTTTTTTCCCACGAATAGAGCTTTCTTTTGGTGGTATTTAGTTACAGCTCGGAGTTTTATTTTTTGCTAAACAAACAAAAAAAGATGCAAAAAAAAAAAAAATCATGTTTTAATAGTTTGTTATAAAATTTTGCAAACGGGTCATTTTTCTCCTTCATTGAAGTGCGCTGATTAGGCGGCACTGATAGGCTGCATTGGTGGGCACTGATGGGCTGCATTGGTGGGCACTGATGGGCTGCATTGGTGGGCACTGATAGGCTGCACTGGTGGGCACTGATAGGCATAGTTAAGGCGGCACTAATAGGCACAGATAAGGCGGCACCGATGGGCACAGATAAGGCGGCACTGATGGGCAAAGATGGGCACAGATAAGATGGCACGGATGGGTGGCACGGATAAGTGGCACGGATGGGTGGCACGGATGGGCACTGATAGGTACCACAGATAGATGGGACTGATGGGCACTGATAGGTGGCACTGATAGGTGGCTCTGATAGGTGGCACTGCTGGGCACTGATGGGCGGCACTGCTGGGCACTGATGGGCGGCACTGCTGGGCACTGATGGGCGGCACTGGGGTGCAGCACCTTTGAGGCAGATTTTGGGTGGCACTGTGGGTGGCACTGCTGGGTGGCACTGTGGGCACTGCTGGGTGGCACTGTGGGCACTGCTGGGTGGCACTGTGGGCACTATGGGCACTGCTGGGTGGCACTGACAGGGGGGCACTTACTTTATTTCAGGATGGCACTGCGGGTGGCAGGTGGGCACTGGCAGGGGGCAGGTGTCCGTTTAAATTGCTGGCCGTGATCGGGACTGATGTCCCGAACACGGCCGCCGGCGATCGGCTTTTTTTTTTTCTCCTCGCGCTGTCAGCGCGAGGAGGAATACTAGCCGATTACCGGCTCCGTTTTATCACATGATCAGCTGTCATTGGCTGACAGCTGATCACGTGATAAGGGGTCGGGATCGACCCCTTACACGGATCGGTGATCAGGCGAGTCTCACGGACTCGCCGTTCACAGAGCGCGCCGCGCGCGCCCCTCAGGGGGCGCGCAGGCCGCTCGTAACCGGGACTACGTCAATAGACGTAGTCCCGAAAATGTGGGTCCGCGCTATTGCCGTCATTTTGCAATAGCGCGGTACCCAAGTGGTTAAAAGGAGAATATGATTTCAGACAGATAGTAAACCTGACAGGCAACGTTAAAAGCAGGCAAAAATGTTCTTGTACAATCATTTTTATTTTTTTATAATTTCAGGAGCCCCGAATGCTTGTTATTTCAGTTATGAAATCAAAGCTATGACATGCTCCACTGCAATATACACCTTTGTTAGGCATTTTTGTGAGGAACAGTGCGGTACATTGAGAGATGAAGAGAACATGCCAAAGTAGAGGGTAAAAAGGTACATGTAAGCACCTATAAATGTTAACTTTTGACGTATGACCTATAGATGTAACTTTTTATGTCAATTTTACTCCCTGTCATATATGCTTTAATACATTTCCAGTGTAATGAGATGATTTTTACAAAAATTAGAGCCTGAGAAATGAGGTGCCAGTAAAATGTAAATGTAATAAAGATATAGTAGGCAAAGGAGGAGTCTTATACACAATACTTTTTTATTTTAGCTTAAGTGGTAATGGTTACATGGGAAATTAGCAATATCTATTTTTCCTGCCAGTGAGCCTAAAGAAGAAGGTATCATTTTTCTAGTGTACATTTATAAAAAAAAAGTGAAATTATAAAAATTCAATATGACTTATAAATGTAAGTCCACAGTAGCTCAAAATGTCTATCACCAAGTCAGTGATCACAAAAACTTAAATAACAGGGCATAAAAGACTGAATAAAGATCCTCTAAAAAGTGATTCCATGCAGAGATATGGTCCCCAGTGATGTCCTATTGGGAATACGTCACCCAGAATTTCTCCACTACCTTGTGTCACCCACTGACCCAGTCCCATCAGTGAGCAACTCACCAAATTGTCTTGCCCCCCATTTTCATGAGTGGGAAAATACACTTAAAGATCAGTTGTTAAAATTATTCTTAGTAAGCCACTTCACTCTCTATAGTGTACATTTATGCTGCATGCTAACCTACGTGGTAGACTACACAGGATGATGAGTGGTAATATAACAGATAATTATTGTTTTATTCTTTTTGAATTATATGTGTTACATATTCCATATGATTATAGGCTTCTGATGTTATTTACTATTGTGGTTTATGATATTAACACCTAAAGCAGTTTTTCTATGCCTGCCTTTTTCCATTCTGCACTTTGGTGAACTTGCCCTTGTCTTGCAAAGGTGTGATTTGTGTGTGGAAATGTTTATTACTATTGCAGCCTGCAGCTACAGATTTCAATCGAGAGACTTAAAAGATTTACAAATATCTATTGAATGCTGTTTTTTTTCCATTCCATGTCATTAAGAAGACTGAGAGGTGTGTGATTTATATGGCTAGGTTCAAACAGGAAATCTTACAACTTGTCAAGAACAGTAATGTTTTGAATTTTCTTTAGAAAACATAGAATTCTATGGCACCAGTTTTTTTCTAAACTGAGTGTATGTCTGTCTCCTCCATCGGCAAAGAACAAGAACAATCAATTGTATTTGATATAACTACTTACAGTATATGCTAGATATAAAATCAGGATTACTTTTGCATAAAGTGAATGATATTTTTTTAAAACAACAGAGTACAAAAACATGCAATATCAGTGTGCCACAGTCTAGCCACTTACCTTGATTGCAGCTTCAGTTGGCTCTGTTGTCTAAGCAGTGACCTGGCTGGAGATACATTATTCCGTTATTCTGTACCGATGAGTGACACTGTTCAATTAGTATTTTTTTTTATGAAGTACCCACCCTTCAAGAACTTTATGGACATAACCGACCTGCTAACAACAAGCAATGTTATCTATTTCAAGTATTGCATGTGATTAGTGTACCATTTCAGACCTCTTAGGGCTAGTTTACACCAGTGTTACTCTAGCAGCGATCTGTGTTTGGATCATTCTTCACAGAGTGTATGACAGGCTGTGAGGAGGCATTTTATCACTGTCTCACTGTCTGGTTTAACCCATTGAACCCTGCACTAGCAAAACACAACAGCGTGCAGTGAATGCAGTTGTGGAGTAGTTGCAGTGTGCTTCCATTGAGTTAAATGGGTCACATTTAGCTGACAGTACTGCCCACTGAATGCAACAAAAGTGAACATTTTGACAGGCTGCAATGCACACCCTCTCCACTGCCTTTGCAGATAAATGTGGAGGGACAGTAAAACCACAGTTGTACTACATGGTTTTGGTACCCCCATTTCCTAGTGTAAAAGAGGCCCAAGGAGGTACATTGAGTTCTAATGTGCAGGGATTTTTTTTTACTTATTGATGCAATACTATGCATGCAAGTCTTAACATTTGCTAACACCTAAATGGTTGATTGAAGTGAACATGGCTTCACCTTGTTTGATAATCTTGGAGAGAAAATATTCACTTTACTAGGTAAACAGGAGCCAATCCTTTGAAAAATCAGCCCTAAAACATTGGATTTTCTTTAAAATAACATGTATAATTTTTTTTTTATTATAAACCTGGACAATTTGACCTAAGATATGTTTTGGCATTTAAAAATCCATACACATTTAAGTGACATTAAAAAAGAAAGAAAGGAAATGGAAAATTAAAATGTTATTTTCAAAATAAAAAGTGTGTATTTGAAATAGGTATATGCGTGCTCAGCTAATATAACAGTTCTGATTAGTTCCTAAATAAATACATAAAAATAATTTAATAAAGATAATTAAAGAACCAAATGTAGCATTGCATCAGCAACCTGACATCAATTTTGTTCTTAATTTAACTTTAGGCAAAACATGTTTATAGTTAAATTGTCAGAGTATAACTGTAAAATTTGCTAATGCTAAATGGTCTAAGGAAATGAGAATCTACAAAACCCATCATGCTGCAGATTTGTGTGTCTCTGCTGTCTGTAGCACAATCATGGGGTATTCCAGATATTGTAGCCGCATTGATTATACGCAGAGAAAGCATTGTTTTTATTTATCACCAGTGTTCAATGCATAAAAGAGGCATGCATAGATTAAAAAAGATTAGTCAGGTATGAGGTTAGGTGTTGCCTGGAAAGAATATTTTACTTTTCAGTAAAAATGCTCTTCCATTTGTTCACTACTGTTACAGCTCTGTGGCGTTTGTTGCATGGTTGAGAAATTAATAGAGAGTTTATCTCCCCTTTAAAAAATAAACCTAGATGAGCTCATCGTTAAGCACTTTGAGGCTTCATGCCCATGGGTGTTTGAAAAATGAGCTGTTGAAGCTAGTTCTGACACCAGGAAAAAAGCAGCATTAGAAAATTTGATTTTATCAGCGTTTTGCACTGCTGTCAATGGGTGTTTAGATACACTAGCTTTTAGCAGCATTTCTCTGCCTCTATTCAAAATCAAAGTTCCATTGATTTGAATAGAAGTTGCACCAGTAGTCGGAAAATGATGATCAGACTTGTGGTGCGACTTATGTGCTGAGGATCTTGAAGGGGATCCCTCCAAAATTAAAAAGAAATTGGCGTGGGTTTCACCCAAAAGATATCAGAACCTCCAGTCTGATATGGATATTGAGGTGAACCCCCACACCAAAAAAATTCCCCCCCAAAATCCATATCACACCCTTATCCAAACATGCAGCCCAGCAGGTCAGGAAGGGGGGAACAAGCGAGCATCCTGGACCATACCAGGCCATATGCCCTCAACATGGGGGGTGGGTGCTTTGGGGCTGGGGGGCCCTACGCCCCTACCCCAAAGCTCCTTGTCCCCATGTTGATGAGGACAAGGGCCTTTTCCCAACAACCCTGGTTGGTGGTTGTCGGGGTCTGCGGGCAGGAGCATATTGGAATCTGGAAGCTCTCTTTAACAAGGGGGGTGTAAAAAATCTCAGCCCCCACCCTATGTGAATTAGTATGGGGTACATCGTACCACTACCCATTCACCTAAAAAAGTCTAAAAAATAAACACATTACACAGGATTTTAAAGTAATTTATTAAATCAGCTCCGGCATCTTCGGAGGCCCCACCTCCTTGTGACATCGCCTCCCCCATCATGCCCTGGGCGGTAATGGGACACAGGGAGTGGGACATTAAGGTGGCATCAGCAGGTGGCCCCGCCCCATGCCAGTATAAGTCATTGGACACAGTGGACCCAGCATTACACTGAGAGATTGCATTGAGTCAACATTGGAAGAACAGAGAGAGAAGACAGTGGATAGAAAAGGCCCAGCAGAAGAGGAAGAAGACAGCGCAGAGAGGCGAAGAAATGAAGACGGAGAAGAACCGGCACAGGGAGAAGAATCATGCAGAGAAGACATCACCAGAGGAGGGAGAAGATATCGCTGGAGGAAGTGTAATACATCAGAAAAGACGCCAGTGCTGATTTAATAAATTACTTTAAAAACCTGTGTACTGTGTTTATTTTTGAGACTTTTTTAAGTGCATGGGTAGTGGTACGATGTACCCTATACTCATAGACTGAGAAGTTGGGATCTGGGGGCCCACTTGTTAAAGTCCCCCACCCACAGACCCCGACAACCACTGGCCAGGGTTGTCAGGAAGAGGCCCTTGTCCTCATCAACATGGGGACAAGGTGCTTCGGAGTTGGGGGTGCCGGGCTCCCCCTGCTCCAGAGCACCCACCCCCTATGCTGAGGGCATGTGGCCTGGCATGGTCCAGGAGGGGAGGCGTTCACTCATCCCCCCTTTTCTGCCCTACTGGGATGCATGCTCAAATAAGGGTCTGGTATGGATTAAGGGAGCCCAGGCCTATTGGTTTGGTATGCCGGGCTCCCCCTGCTCCAGAGCACCCACCCCCTATGCTGAGGGCATGTGGCCTGGCATGGTCCAGGAGGGGAGGCGTTCACTCATCCCCCCTTTTCTGCCCTACTGGGATGCATGCTCAGATAAGGGTCTGGTATGGATTAAGGGAGCCCAGGCCTATTGGTTTGGTATGAGGGTTCCTCTTAAAATCCATTTTAGACTAAAGATCATCATGATCTGACTTCTGGTGCGACTTCTATTTAAATCAATGGGCTCCCATAGGAAACCATTGGTTTTAAATAATGACAAGGCTTAATGCTGTATGTGTATACAGTGTTAAACCGTGTTTAACAGTTTTTACCTGCATCTGGAGTTTTTACAGCTCTATTGCGGGAGCCTCAGAACGCAATATTTCCTGTTTTTTTTTTTTAGAGCTTAAAAACACCTATGCCATTTACAGCTCATTATTGTCTGTGTGTGCCTGAGGTCATAGAATAAAATAGAGAGGCGTTTTTAACCACTTGTTGACCAACGTACGCCAATGTACATCAGCAGAATGGCACTGGCACGCAAAAGGGCGTACAGGTAAGTCCCCTTTAAGAAGGGGTGCCGTGAGTGCATGCACGTGCCTGCGCAGGCCTGCCGCAGTCTCTGTGCCCATGGGTCCCAGGGACTCGATGTCCACCGGGTGCCCGTGATCATGTCATGGAGAGGAAGAACGGGGAGATGTTTATGTAAACAAAGCATTCCCTATTCTGCCTAGTGACAGGACAGTGATATATTGATCTCTGTGTTTGAGAGTAGTGATCACTGTCCTGTGTGTTCAAGCCACTCCCCCTCACAGTTAATATCACTCCCCAGGACACATTTAACCCCTTCACTGCCCTCTAGTGGTTAACCCCTTCACTGCAAGTGTCATTTACACAGGAATCAATGCATTTGTATAACACTGATTGCTGTATAAATGACAATGGTCCCAAAAATGTCTCAACATGTCTGATGTGTCCGCCATAATGTTACAATCATGAAAAAAATTGCTGATCGCTGCCATTACTAGTAAAAAAAAATATTAATAAAAATGCCATAAAACTATCCCTATTTTGTAAACTTTTGCACAAACCAATCAATAAACGCTTATTGCGATTTTTTTACCAAAAATATGAAGAAGAATATGTATCGGCCTAAACTGAGGAAAAAAAATGATATATATTTTTGGGGGATATTATAGCAAATTATAGCAAATTATAGCAAAAATAAAAAAATACTGAGTTTTTTTCAAAATTGTTGCTCTGTTTTTGTTTATAGCACAAAAAATAAAAACCTCATAGGCGATCAAATACCACCAAAAGAAATCTCTATTTGTGGGAAAAAAAGAATGTCAATTTTGATTGGATACAACATTGCACAGCTGCGCAATTGTCAGTTAAAATGATGCAGTGCCGAATCGCAAAAAGTGCTCTGGTCAGGAAGGGGATAACATCTTCCGGGGCTGAAGTGGTTAAGCTCTAAAAAATGCTCCTAAAAGCAGCTGTAAAAACACCCATGAGCATGGGGCCTTAGGTTTAGCGCTGTCTATCTTTGGCCTGTTATGGTTAGGGAAGAAGCTAATTGTTATTATTTAGCTACAAAGAGAGGTGAACTTTCAAGGATCTCTAAAGTGCTTTTGACCACCATAAATAAGCATTTTTTTGGGTACCTCAAATTCATTATTACATCCAAATCCTGACTAATTCTTTAGATTGATTCAGTTTGAGAAAAGTTGTCTGAAAGCCACTTGAGCAAGGAGCTAATTTCTTAAATATGCAAAGTGCTGATCTCTTCACCCTCCCACTCCCAAACACCTATATATAAAAAAAATGTGAACATATTCTGGAGGATAAACTATCTTTAAAACCTGGCAAATAACAGGGTTCCAGGCAGCTAAGATCTTAATATGCACTTCATACAAAGAAGTATGGTGTATATATCCTTCTACAGACTACAAATGCTGGAGTTACAAGAAGTATCTTGGAACACTCCAACATGTCTATTGGTACTGCCCTTTTGGTACTGCCCTCTTATCAAACCTTCCTGGCAAACTATCCATACTTTTATCCATCAGAATTTTGACTCCTAGATCCCATTTACACATAAAACAAACAGTATCTTTTGAATCTACCTCCCCTGATTTTTCTAAAACATCCAAACAATTGCTGTCACACCTTACATCTTTACAGCAGTATGATGTGCCAGTAAGGTTTGGGAATTCCAACATATTATGGAATTATTATTATTATACAGGATTTATATAGCACCAACATTTACTCTTAACAACTACCACAGGTGTAGAAAAAACAAAGAGAAATAACACGGCACCAATGACATAATTGTGACATAATTTATGCTGTCTATATATGTGCATCCATAATATATGTTTTTATTGTCAAAGTGGAGTTCAATTCTTGACTATTATGTTAGTCATTTATATCCTCTTTTTTACTCAATAAATATTACGAAATAACAAGCTTGCCCGACTTCTTGCGTTTGTAGTAACTCTACTCGCATATATATGTGTTTTACCATATTATAGACATATTGTTGCCAAAACAGATCCCACCACAGGGGAGACATTTTTTCTTTTTTTCACTACCACAGGTGTATCTTTCTGTCTAGGGACTGGGAGGAGGGACCTCCAATTCTGGTTGACTGTTAGGGGGCATTGGGCATTTCCATTGCTCATTATTTTTTTCCTCCTCTTTCCCCTCTTTTCCTGCTTGTAACCTCTTACCTTTTCAGCATCCAATATGATTTATATTGCTGAATTAAGTTTGCCACTTACTGCACTAAAAGCACACTGAATACATTTATAACATTGCATTGGTTGTCTAACTCCACTATTTCTTATTAAGTTACCTAAATTTGAACTTTTTTTCTGAGTCATGATCTGTTACTACATAAAGTTGCTTGACTAATATTACCAAATGTGTACAGGTTCCCCATTCAGTTTTCTGAAATGTCCTATAAACATGCATTACTTCTTTTTAAGATGTATTTTAAGAATACAATCTATTACACTTGATAAAACTGTGAACGTCTTTGTTTTTTTTTTGTTTTTTTTATGTAATTAGAAAAAGACAGTTATTTAAAAAACTGTTCAAAAGTGACATTAATAGTCTGATAGACTCTTGATGTATCATTAAAAAGAACCTGTATCCTGCACTATGCTATCATACAGTATAGGGGCATGTCAGCCCCCTTGTGATACCAATAAAGTTAAGTTTAAAAAATTTGAAAAAATAATATTAAAATGAATAAAAACATCCCAGCTTTTTTTAATTTGCTCCTACCCCTATGTAATTTAACATGTCTTTATGGACCTTGCTTTGTGTACTGGTCCAAATCATTTGTTGGAGTAGGGATTATGTGGCGGGGTTGTCTATTAGGGTTTGGGCCGGCCCCTTAGATCCAGCTAAGGGAACTCTTAAAACATCAACATACCAAGACATTTTGGACAATTTCATGCTCCCACATTTGTGGGAACAGTTTGGAGATGGCTCCTGCCTTTTCCATCATGACTGCACACCAGTGCACAAAGCAAGGTCCATAAAGACATGGATGAGTGAGTTTGGG
Source organism: Lithobates pipiens (assembly GCF_037356315.1). Classification (NCBI taxonomy): domain Eukaryota; kingdom Metazoa; phylum Chordata; class Amphibia; order Anura; family Ranidae; genus Lithobates; species Lithobates pipiens. The sequence goes on along the minus strand of NW_027507758.1, from coordinate 397,812,969 downwards.
GTGGAGGAACTTGACTGGTCTGCTCAGAGCCCTGACCTCATCCTGATAGAACACCTTTGGGATGAATTAGAGAGGAGACTGCGAGAAAGCCTTCTCATCCAACATCAGTGTCTGACCTCACAAATGCGCTTTTGGAAGAATGGTCAGACATTCCCATAGACACACTCCTAAACCCCGTGGACAGCCTTCCCAGAGTGTTAAAGCTGTTATAGCTTCAAAGGGTGGGTCAACCCAATATTGAACCCTATGGACTAAGACTGGGATGCCATTAATGTTCATTTTCATGTAAAGGCAGGTGTCCTGACCACAAACACAGACGTGCACACAGATACGAATGTACAATTTCGATACTATTTCTTTTAGATTTATCAATAGCAATGTAGTATGCCCCACCAAAACAATTAATCCAATACTGAAGTCTAAAGATTATTGAATAAAACTGCACTGGTGTTTCTGACAGTAGATGCCAAAGAGATATTTGCACTAAAAAACAGTAGAATAAAGGTTATCTATATAATAGAGGTTTAATAATTTATTATGGGGTCTTATTAGAGTTTTGATCTTTGTCATGCATTTCTGGTCTACTGTATGATTTTCTTCAAGCCAAAAATACAGATTAGCACGATTATTTCTATGAATGATTTTCAAGTATAATTTACATATTATATGTTTATTTTAGTATGCATTTAAAAGATGTTAAGTGCAACGCTTAATAGGAAGTCACTAACACTTTAATAATCTGTCTCTTAATGTTATGTTGTTTATGCAATACACCAAATAAACAGAAGAGTCGATTGCATCTTATTTACATGAATATTTGAATTTCATAGCTATTGTCACAAGGCATTAAGGATGTTTAACTAATACAAGAAATGAAGTATACAACATAATTATACAAAGGAAACAAACAGACATTGATTCATGATAAGTAGAATAAAACGGGTGTTTAAATGTTGATTAATATATGAAAAGGCGGTGATAAATTACTAGAAAAAGTAAACAGCATTACTAAATTATTAGGTTGGGTTTCAATTTAAACTGTTTCTAAACCACCAAAACCAGTGTTTATAATCAGTTTAAATTGCAAAAATGTAACTGGACTTTTGAGTGTTATGTATGCAATAGGAAAAATAACTTGAGAAATCATTAGAGGCCGCTTATAGAGGCAGATATAGTTTTATTTCTCTATTTTTTGTATGTTTCATTTTTCATTTTACAAGGTTACATTAAGCTTAGCATGATGCAGTGGAAGTGCTTTGAGAATTTATTTACAGTATAAAGGAATACATTCACATTTTTCAGTTTAACTATAAATAATTAGGGGAATATAGTCATAATGTAACAGTTACTGGTAATTTAAGTGACAGTATTAAATAAAACCAAAACATTATACAGTAGAAAATGTTTCCTTTTAATAGACTACGAACAGCCTTCATTTTTATTTAATTTTTTTCAACAAATATCTCTAACTTCTTGTTGTTGATGTATAAATAATGTAACAAAGCACAGTGTAGAGTTTCTTATGTAGGAAACCTGTCATGATCAGTAGTGATGAAAGGGAGGCAGGAGGGGCAGTCGTGGGATAGACATTTTCTGAAGTTGATATGTGCTTAATGTAGAACTGTGGCATCCCTTAAAAAAAATACATGCTGCTGCACCTTATTATAAATGCATATGTAAATAGAGTTTTCTTTTAGTCCTTAGTCCACCTGAAAAAATCCTGAGATACATGTGAAGTCCAAATGAGGCAGCATCCTGTGTCCTGCACTACTAATTAATTCAAAGCAGAGATACCTCTCTCTGTGTCTGATTGCACTACAGTGGCATGAATAAATGTTGCAAAAAGCATGAATATCAGCATTGTTACAAGCCTGTAGAATGTCAATCAGCACCTGGCCTTACCGTGTTCTGCCCACTGTTTATGGGACTTGCAGCACTTCCTCTGTTGTTTAAACCCTCTTGCTATGTGTCTGTGTCTGTGCAAGATTCTCATCAATGGGAGGCTTGTGCATCACATAGTAACTGGATGCGGCACTGTTTTAGACTATCATACAGGACCCTCAGCCTCTAAGCCCCCATACACACGGTCGGACATTCCGACAACAAAATCCGTCAGATTTTTTTCCGACAGTTTTTGTCCGAAACTGGTGTTGCATACACACGGTCAGACAAAGTTGTCGGAAAATCCGATCGTTAGGAACGTGATCACGTTCATTCGTTGCGACAGGACTACGTTGTGGCTAGTAGCCAATAGCTTTGGTCTCATAATTTGATCTGAGCATGCATGGCACTTTGTTGTCAAAAAATTTGATGTCCTGCTCTCAAATGTTTTCCGTCGGAAATTCCAACGGAAAAAGTCCGATAGAGCCCACACACGATCGGATTTTCCGACAATACAATCCAATCGGACCATTTCCATCGGAATTTCCGACCGTATGTACAGGGCATAAGTTTCTGCTTTTGAAATGCTAATGATCTCTTGGCAAGGATACAAGTCTACTTTATGTAAAATATCTTTTTAAAGTATACACACACTGGGGGTTATTTACTAAAGGAAAATCCACTTTCACTTCAAGTGCACTTGGAAGTAAAGTCGCTGTAGATCCGAGGGGGACATGCAAGGAAAATAAAAAACAGCATTTAGCTTCTACAAGATTGGATGATAAAATCATCAGAGCTTCCACTCCTTTCAGATCTACCCCTTAGGTTTAGCGCGACTGCACTTCCAAGTGCACGTTCAGTGGACTTTCAAGTGCACTTGCAGTGCAAAGTGGATTTGCCTTTTGTAAATAACCCCCACTGTTTCTTTTCAAGTACAATGTAAAGAAAGTGATTCAGAGATCATTCAGCCATAAAAAATACCTACTAAGCTGGCAACCACCAGGGTTGTAGTAACTTTGCCCAGTGACTGCCATCTAAAATATTTATCATGCATTATGGAATTATAATACGTACACATGAGAAACCATCATACATTGCTGCAAGGCTTGTAAGTGTGGTCAATGCAATCCTAGGCAAGTGTATAAAAGATGCAAGATTGCATGACAATGCATAAAATAGGAATTAAATTTCTGGCCACCCTGCATAGTACAAAGGAATGAATAAAAGCAGTTTCAGTGTTTTTTTTTTTAACTCACTATATCAATGGATCACATATGGCACGTGATAGGAATATTACCCTATATAATAAAATGTTATTTCTGCAAATATATTTTCAATGTAAGTGTTATGTTAATAAATGTATTAATTTCACTTTCAAGTGCACTTGCAGTGCAAAGTGGATTTTCCTTTAGTAAATAACCCACATAGTATTTTGCTTTTAGGCCAAAAAGTTAAATTTTTGTCTCATCTGACCAGAGCACCCTTTTTCACATGTTTGCTGTGTCCTAGACATGGCTTTTTGAAAACTGTAAATGGGAATTCTTATTTTTTTTTTTTTTAAGCAAGGGCTTTCTTCTTGCCACTCTTCCATAAAGACCAGATTTGTGGACTGCATGACTAATAGTTGTCCTGTGGACAGATTCTCTTACCTAAGTGGTGGATCTCTGCAGCTCCTCCAGAGCTACCATGGGCCTCTTGGCTGCTTCTCTGATTAATGCTCTCCTTGCTCCACCTGTCAGTTTATGTGGACAGCTATGTCTTGGTAGGTTTGCAGTTGTGCCATCATTTTCGGATGATGGATTGAACAGTGCTCTATGAGATGTTCAAAGCTTGGGATATATTTTTAATAGCCTAACCCTGCTTTAAACTTCTCCACAATTTTATCTTTGACCTGTCTGGTGTGTTCCTTGGCCTTCATGATGCTGTTTGTTCACTAAGGTTTCCTAACAAACTTCTGAGGGCTTCACAAAACAGCTGTATTTATACTGAGATTAAATTACACACAGGTGGACTCTATTTACTAATTAGGTGGCTTCTGAAGGTAATTGGTTCTGCTAGATTTTAGCTAGGTTCACATTTTTATTTGTAAAAAATATTGAAAACCATTTATCGTTTTCCTTCTACTTTACAATTATGTACCATTTTGTGTTGGTCTATCACATAAAATCCCAATAAAATACATTTACGGTTGTAACATGACAAAATGTGGAAAATTTCAAAGGGTATGAATATTTTCTCAAGGCACCATACATCCTCATTTAATTAACGCACATTGGTAACATGTTTCGGTTAGAGCGTTAGTGCACTTCCTTATGCAATAGAGAAACACACTAGACTTATCACCGCAGTTACCAATAAATTAATCTGTCGGCATTTAACAGTAATAATGATTTACGGATATGTACCACATTTTTAATAACTTTATTTGCTCTGTTATACATCCCCTTAAACTTACAGAAGTAACATGAGTTTGCAAAGTGCATTCCATTTGATTGATTTCTTTACATGTTTTAGCTGACATGAAAAATTGCAATTGAAAATATTGTGTTAAGTAACGTGTTTAATGCTGTTGTCTAACAATGCATGAACATATTGCTTATGTTATGAGTAACTGGAAAAATACAAATAATGAGAAAATGACATTGATGCAAAAGTTATTCAACCTTAACCATTCATTTTTAAACTGCATCATGGAATATAATTGTTTAACCTTATGAGCAGCCTGTTAAAATTCCTTTTATCTAACACTGCAGTAATTCATTAAATTGGGGTACTATTGCCAGTAATATTAAAATATTTCAAACTGTCTCTTTGTGCCAAGGGGCAAATGAAGCATAGTAGTCTAATGCTGCTAATGCAAGATTTCATAGATAGCTGTGAACAGTTCTAATTTTACAGTCTATCATAAAACATCTCTTCTCACTTTTTCATGCAATTTCTTTTTCTGCATTACTGAAGTGTATGAAACCAAGCCCTAGATATTTATTTTTTAAGCTTCTGCAGTGATATAAGAATGCAAGTAGCATAACAAGATAACTTAACTAAATCAAAAATTAGAGTAAGTCACCATGTAATAACGGAAATTTCAATCGGCATGCTATGCTTACTGAGAAAAACTATTATCAATTTGATGTTTAGGCAAGGAAAAATGCAAGGAATAATATTTGAAAACAAGGAGTTTTCTTCACCAGCTAAAGATCAGAGGACCAACACATGTAGCGGTCTGTTTTGCATTGAATAACATTTTGTAAAATAAAAAATTATATTTAATAATTATATTTTCCACCATTCACTCAACCCCACATGTCTCCCTCCAACCATAATCCCAAAAGCCTCTTGGTTTCATAATCTCTCAGAATTTCAGCCAAAAATAACAAGATATTAAATTAAAATAAATGGCAAATTCAAACAAAAAACAACACCAGACTTTTATTGTAATAAATACTTTTAATCTAGAAATTTCTCCCACAGTACATTTTTGTGCCATGTTTACATAATTTAGGGAAGGGTAAAGCCCAAAATAAACATTTGGATTTTAACTTTGAAGAGATTTTTCCCCTGTATTAAATTAAACCTCTCACAAGTGAAAAGGACCCGTTTGCATAAATGTTTGATGTCCATGCAAACAAAGTGTTTTTGTTGGCTCTTTGGGGTTGATACACTTTTTTCCATCTTTTGTTTCCTATTCGGATACAGTCCACAAACACCTCTGCTATAAACGTTAATTTATAATAGTAATCTTTTACTCTTTGCTATGGGATCACTTTTACAGTAATCTGTTTTTGTAGAAAAAGGCAGGGGAGAGCTGGACCATGTTTTTTTTCCTGATTCAACATGGCCACTTACAAGATTTACTGATGACTATACACACAGTGTCACAGGATCTTCCCTGTAACTTTAATGTAAAAAGTATCCTGGTTACAATGTGGTATTTATAGAGCATCCACATAAATACTGGAAACAAGTGCTTGGCACTTGATCCTGGCTGTCAGTGACCCCCCGAACCAAATTCCTCCAGGACTCACTGTAGCAGACAAAACTGGGTGTGATTTGTACAATAACTTTTTTTTAAATCAATGACATCCTTTTATAAAATGCCTATCTTTGAAAGGCCACTCAAACAGAACATAAACTTTTTAGGCCTGTATTTGGCACCATTTACATAAGCATAAGCATGTAGCATAATTGGGTTTAAAGCATTTTTGATGGTTTCCAGTGCTGCTGGGAATCACAGGAAACTTTGAGCACAAGAATATACGAGAAGGCTTCTAATGCCAAAAGATGTGCAGGTGTTATAAACAGAATGAAACTATGTTACAATAAAATCTTTTGTGTATGGGTTTAGCAGGATAAGGCATGTGTTGATGCTGTCTATATTTTCTACACTACTAATGCCTCTACCTATACCATACTTTAAAGCGGGACCCCAACTATGCATTTGTAGATTACCTTGCAACTCCTGCCATGTAGATACAAGGAAGCAAGGGGAAAACCACTCTTAGACAGTTGTCAGTGAAACAGATATCCCAATTGAAAGACATTATTTCACCTTCAGGGACAGCATGGACAATGACCACCAGAACAAATCAAAAGTGTAAATCTACTTAACGGGATCACAGACAGCAATAACAATTAGATGGGGTTTTACCCCTCCCTACTGTATCCACAACCAGAAAAAAAAGTATTTGGATACACTTTAACTGATGACCTGTCAGTACCACAAAATGGCAAGACACACCCAAGGAGTCAATTCAGACCTGATTTCTTACATCATCCACTCCCAAAATGATATGACTAATGATATATGAGCACTGCCCTCATTTTTCCAATGCCCCTACCACTATCATTGCTCAGCTGTTTTCCCGAAGTGCTAGAATGAGAACAGTGATAATAGAAGGACAGAAGACATTTCACCATTCTAAACCCAGAGAGAACTTGTATATTGAAAAATGTGAAGCGCTCACACACACTGATGTATTGTGACACACGGCATACAGTCCTTATTGTTCTTGTCTTATTAGCATGCTTTCTTGTTCATCCTTTTCCCTCAGCCTGCAATTTACAGGTAATGAAAGACCACAATGCCTGTGCAGGAATAAAATACTTAAATTTCTTAGTGAGAAACATAGTAAGATGTTATTAGCTGATGACTTACAAAATGTCAACCTTGTCCCTTATTTAAAGTAGGAACACTGACAAACCGACCAACATAGCAACTTAACTTGTTCTGTTAGTGATGTGTTCTCATATGATAAGTCAATTGTTTTGAAAATATCACATTGTGACGGTAACATTACAAATACAATCACTTTTTTCAGCACTCATCCAGGCACAATTTTTTTTATACACGAACAAATGAATAGACTGATTTTTGCTAATAGTAGCAAAGCCACATAGTAATTCTATTATATCTTCATTTTCTGTTTTGTTATTTCAGATATGTAAAATCAACCTACAACCTAAGATTCTGTTCCTGTGGGGTTTTTTGTTTTTATTGTTTTTTGCTAGCTTGTTTCATGGCCTGTCTTTCCCTAATGAGGTACCAATCTTAGACCCTGTTATGCTACACTCTCTTTATAATATACTGTATAGTGCCTCCAATGTCCAACTGCATACAGGAATAGATATGTTATACTGTACATGCAGCTTATTTTATATATATATTCTTTTTACCCTGGGGTATGTTTAAAATCCACACCAGTTATTGAGAAATTGCACTTAAAATGCATTTTGTGACAATATATTTTTCATGCAATATCTGTAATAAAAAAAGACAAAGGAATGCTCAAATATATTATGTATATTAACCTTCTAGAGAGTGAAAGCATGCAGTAAAATGATTCTTTATGTTAAAGGCTGAACTCACTCTCAAAAGGAAAGTAATATTAACTAGGTCAAATTTTCCATTAAAACTGAAATTCATTCTTTTTTTTTCTGTATTTTAACTAAGTTCCCACAGAGCTAATCAGATAGCGCATAAGGGTGTTGATTAAGGTTTTCATAGGTAAACTGTAGGTGTCTGTGTTTATATGGTATATCCAAAAAGTAACATGTTCAATTATGACAGGTGTTGAGTAAGCCATACTTAGGGGAATACAGATCTATGTTATTTCTGTGATAAGTGATCTAACAAGGGAGAACAGGTCATATAAAGGAAATTAGGCATCATATCTCTGAAGTACATTATGTGACATCTGCAATCCTTTTTCCTGGCATCATTATATTATTAGCTGTTGGTAATATGGCCAGTTACCATGCAAAGCCCTTACGGAATTATATACCAGCAATATGAATGCATATGTATTTCACGGAGAATACACATTTTATCTAGCACAATTAATGAAATATTCACACAAACACACACATATATATATATATATATATATATATATATATATATATATATATATATATATATATATATATATATATATATATATATATACATAAAACACATTATTTATATGTAAATTTCATTAAAGCATTTTTTGAACAGGATATTGGCCAGTTGCACTTTAGGGCCATTCTCACATTTCAGATATGGATCTATTCATTCAGCAACACTTAATTATTACTGATAATACATAAGTGTTATAGATTTTTGGGGTATAGTAGGTAAAGCTTTATTTTTGTATTATTTTCTTCAAAGGGTTATTGAATTTGGTATACATTACAAAAATAAACAGACGTGCAAATATATATATATATATATATATATATATATATATATATATATATATATATATATATATATATTCTAGTGAGCATAGAGTTAAAGTCATAGGGATTTTATTTTATTTTCCAGAAAAACACACGAAATGCAAGTTATAACCAATCAGTGGTCAACTCTATTGACAGGTCTTAAATCCCAACTCTGGGAAGAAAAATATAATCCTTTGCCATGGAGCTGAGCCCATCCTAGGGTAAGTGCTTGTTTTGTGCTCCCTCAGCAAATGGCACTCCTTCATAATCAAGTGGTGGACTGTTCCTTGTGTCCTGAAGTCTATAGCAGGGCTATGGATGCTGTTCTGGGCTTGATGACATAAGTACTGAAGACTGCAAGAGTGTTGGGTACAGGAGTTGAAGGGACCAGTCTTGTGTGGGGAAGAGCAGAGGATTGGGTAAGTATATCATTTTTCCCCTAGGATGTAGGTAGAGAATAGATTTTTTTACAGCATCTTTCAGTTTGTTCACTTTCCGGCGTGGAGGGGGAGACGCTGAGTTGTTTTTTTTCCTAAAAGGTGGTGGCTGGCCAAATAGGTTTTTTCATATCTGCTATAAGCTTGTTTATCTGATCATAGCCTTGTTATAATTTGCAATAAAAAAAAAAAAGTTACTAGACAAACAGAGATTTTTTTTTATCAATATTGTCTTGTATAAATTATTTTATTATTAATCTATGAATAAAATTATTTAACAAAATATTTTTTTATGCTATTTTGACTAGCATTCATTTCAACCAAAGGATTTACCCTGCTTCACGACTAGGCAATTTTTTTTTTTACCATGCAGTGTTGTGCTAATTTAACCATTGCATGGTCATGCAAAGCTGTACTCAAACAAAATGTATTTCACAGAAATAGAGCTTTCTTTGAGTGGTATTTAATCACCTCTGGGTTTTTTATTTTTTATTATATATAAAAAAAAGACTGACAATTAAAAAAAAAACATTTTTTGCTTTCTGATATAAAAAATATCCAATAAAAAAATCTAATCTCTTAAATATTGCTCAAAATTTATTCTGCTACATTGTTTGGTAAAAAAAAAAAATCCCTATAAGTATATATTGATCAGGTTGTGTATAACTTATAGTGTCTACAAACTATGGGACATATACTGGATTTTTTTTAAAAACTAATAATGACAGCGATTAGTGACTTATAATGGGACTGCAAAAGTGTGGTGGTCAATCTGACACTAACAAACACTGGGGGAGCTAACTAACTGCCACTAACATATCAGTATATCGGGGAACTTGAGATAAGGGCAATCAAACTGATAAAGGGCAGGGAGGAACTAAGTTATTATGGAAGATTACTGGAATTGAATTTATTCTCTCTTGGGAAGAGGAGGTGAACATCAACATGTATACATACATAAGTGGTCCATATAGTGAACTTGTTGAGTTATACACTTTAAGGTCATCACAGAGGACAAGGGGGCATGCTTTACGTCTAGAGGAAAAAAGATTTTATCTCCAAATACAGAAAGGTTTTTTCATAATAAGAGCTGTGAAATAGATTCCCTCCAGAAGTGGTTCTGGCCAGCTCAGTAGATTGCTTTAAAAAAGGCCTGGATTCTTTCCTTAACATACATAATATAACTGGTTACTAACATTTATGGGTAAAGTTGATCCAGGAAGGACATTTCCCCATGCTGTAGCAAATTGGATCATGCCTTGCTGTTTTTTTTTTGCCTTCCTCTGAATCAACTGTGGGTGAAGGATTGTGTAATAGACATATGCATTAGTTTTCGTCCAAATGCATTTTCGTCCGAATTTCGGGTATTTTCGTTATCATTTTAACACATGATAATGAACGTGCAGAATCCGAAAACCGAAAGAGCCGACATAAAGAGATGCTTTAATTTCACTTTCTTTGCGACAACAGTTTGATATAGATAGGTGATTCCACATGACAATAGCAATCTGTGTCCATCGAACCTGTGGTTGAATGTGCCTAACCTAACTTAGACCAAGATTATACAACATAGAGAGAAAAGATTCGACATGAAGATTCGACGAAGCAGTTGCGGCGAGCGGACATTTATGGTCAAATGCTCCGCCCATAGGCTATAGAAGAATTCTAATGTTGGTTGACTAGTAATAATAATTAATAAATATAATTATTACTTGTGTCATACATTAGAATTCTACTATAGCTTGTAGGCGGAACATTCCACCGGAAATGTACAATTGCAGCATCGTACAGTTTAGCTGCTCCGTCGAATCTTCTTAGAACATTCGACAGACACCATAAGCCTTCAATGACAGATTTGACCTTAATTATTTAGGATTTTCAGACAAATGCATTTTTTTAACAAAATTAAATAAATAAAAACTAATTCCGAGAGTAACTAAATAAATGTATCTTTCGGACAAAAATGAAATTCCAAATCAAAATATTTCAGTGTGCACATGTCTATTGTGTATATGGGATTGCATTTTTTTCTTTTTTTGGTTGAACTGGATGGACTTGTGTCTTTTTTTCAACCTGACTAACTATGTAACTATGCAACTATGTAACATCACCGGTGCCATTATTACAGTCAGTCATGATTAAGGCCTGATGGTTGAAAGGCATTGGCTTTCTTTTTGTTCACATGCAATAATAAAACAATGTTTGAGCTGACTTTGATAGCACCAGCCTTTCTCTTTTTTTGTATGATCCATTATTACAGTGACCAATGCTAATAATATGCAATGTCATTGTACTAATGGCACTGGGCAGGAAGGAGTTAACATCTAGGGTGATCAAGAGTTTAAATATGTGCCTAACAAGTGTCTGTGTGTGTACGGTGTGCTGCTTTTGCTAGGTATCTAGTTGTTTTGCAGGGAATGAAAAGCCAACTAGATCCTTTTTACTGAACACAGCTCTGTGCTGTTTACACTCATGAGACTCATAGCTGATCGCCTATTGCCAGTGGAAAATCACTGGTTGGGACCCGGTGTAGTAGTAAAGCTACATTGGCTTGTAGTTAATTGGTTTTAAAATAAGTAGTATTACTGTAGTAAACAGTATACAATTCATTCTTTAAAGGGTCTATTTATAATGACATTACTTTTTTTTTTCAGTACATAACAGGTTACCTGCTAATTAAAATGTACACATTAGCAGCTACAGAATTTGGAAGTAGCTTCTACTATATTAATGATAGCAAATTCTAGAAACTTTAGAATTAAACTTGTTTATGACAGCTGCAAGACTTTCAAGTGACCCAGGAGGCGGCTCACTTCTCCTAAAATTGAACTTTTTATAACCCAGCAGATTTAGGAAAAAAACATTTTCCTGGAATTCTTCTTTAAGTTGTTACTGACTACCTTTGCCATTTTCCCAATCTATGCCTATTCTCTGACCTTTATCTATGTCTATCAATTTGGATACGATGACTTCATTGACTAGTAACACTGGTTTCTCACCCCTGGCTTGAACTATATTTTTCTTCTGTTGGTGTCCAACACCCCCAATAAAAGTACCCCTTGGCATATATTTATGTACTTACTACTTACATACTAAATGGTCAGATTGTACTGTATACTTCTGTGATGCTATACACCCCCTAATTCTATATACCAATCTTGCAAAACTTTAATAAATGTGTGATGCATTAAAAGAAATACAGTAAGTCATATTATTGGCATAGATATAAATAAAATAGATTTTAATTATAGAAAAGTAAGGAACACTGTTCTCTTACTAAACCATCATGTTTTCTTTATATCCCCTATGCCCTACACATTTTGTTCTCTATATCTCTTTGTTTAACCATCATTCCTTCTTCCTTTCCCATCAATGAATAGCTCTGATTTTCTCATAACACTGTTCCACATATCCTGCACATATACTTATGTCCTGCTATCATTTCCTCTGTATATCATAGGTGGCCCCTTTGGAGCTATATTATCTCCCACAGATCCCCCAAAACCCCTCAATGAATATATACAAAGCATAATAGTATTATTGTGTTGTTGTTGTTGTTGTTATTATTATTATTACTATTAGTAGTAGTAGTAGTAGCAGCAGTAATAATAGTAATCAAAAACATCAAATAAATAAGTAGCAGAAAAGAAATCTACTGTAGAAATTAGGTATAATAGGTATTGTGTGGTGCTTGTAGCGCTACACAACTCCCAACCCTTTAAATAAAGTACACTTTCCCCACAAAGTGCATAAGTATATAATATCACAATGACCCAAAAAATATATAATGCTACAATTCCTCAAAAAACACTCAAACTGTGGACTATCACAAAATATATTACAATACGCCACACTCAGTTGTATCCTCAACCAAGTAAAGTGCATAGAGCAATATCTTGCAATAATCCAACAATAGCAATCACTGTGTAATAAAGTACATAAACCTGTGAACACTGTAAATCACTATGCAAAGAGCAACAACATAGCTCTCTATAAAGTGCATCTAGTAAACAATATTAAAGTGTCTGTGTACATAAAACACTCTGTGGGAAGTTTCTTGTGCCACAAAGTATTCCAATAAAGTACAAAAAGTCCAGTGTCTTCACTTTGTTACTGTGAACTGTGACAACACTTGCTACCTCCATAGACACTACACCCACCAAAACTCCTTTAACCTCTATAGATTATAAGCGGGTCACTAGCACTTTAAGGATAAACAGAATCATCACACCAAAGGCACAATAGGAAGTTTCAACAGTGAGAGGGAGGGACAATAGAGAGTTTGCATAGACTGACACTACAGACAGAGATGTCACAAATAGGACCAAGCCTCAAAAGATATGGAACAGAACAAAATTTGATGCATTGAGTGGGGAAATTGACATGCAAATCAATAATGTATCTTCATGCAGTTTGTCCTGAATTTCTACTTTCAAAAGTCTTAAAGTGGTATTAAAGGCTTGTTTTTGTTTAACCACCTCAGCCCCGGAAGATTTTACCCCCTTCCTGACCAGAGCACTTTTTAAAATTTGGCACTGCTTTGCTTTAACGAACAATCGTGCGGTCATATGACGATGTACCCAAACAAATTTTGCATCCTTTTTTCCAACAAATAGAGCTTTCTTTTGGTGGTATTTGATCACTTCTGCATTTTTTATTTTTTGGGCTGTAAACAAAAAAGTGTGACAATTTTGGGAAAAAAACACTATTTTTTACTTTTTTCCATAATAAATATCCCCAAAAATGTTTTTTAAAAACTAATTTCTTCATCAGTTTGGTAAAAAAAATCTCAATAAGCATATAATAATTGTTTTGCGCTAAAGTTATAGTGTCTACAAACTATGGGAAAAATTTATGTCATTTTTATGATTATTTTTTTTTACTAGTAATGGCGGTGATCTTCAATTTTTAGTGGTACTGTGACATTGCAGTGGAACAGATTTTTGACACTTTTTTTGGACCATTGGCATTTATACAGCAATCAGTGCAATAAAAATGCACTGATTACTGTGTAAATGTCACTGGCAGGGAAGGGGTTAACACTAGGGGTGATCAAGGGGTTAATTGTGTGTTCCCTCAGTGTGTTCTAACTTTGGGGGGGTAGGATTGACTAGGAGAGGAGACATGTTGTTTTTCCTACTTAGTAGGAATAAACAATATTGCTTCTCCTCCCTGACAGCACAGAGATTTATGTGTGTACACACACAAATCCCCATTCTGGCACTCGTGCATGCGATCGCACATGGCCAGTGGTGATCATGCCCACTTGCCACACACAATGGGTCCACCACCATGGAGTTGTGTGTGCAGGCCCTCTGGTGGCTGCTAAAGGAATGGATGTACCCGCATGGAATTTTTCTTAGGGGAACCAATCTGCCACAGCATTCTGCATGAGCCAGTCAGGAACCGGTTAGAGTAGCCCACAGTATCCCAGATTCTCCTCTTCTTGGGTCCCCCACCAGCCCTCCTACCGAGTGCACTCACAGAAGGAAGTTCGCTATGGAGGCACCCGAGCCGAGTTGTTGCTCTGCGTGTCCATTCAGACACAGAGCTGTGGCTTACCCCTACCACCTCTCTTTCACTGGCATTGATTGACGGGAGTCAATAGCACCTGCTGCTGTCTCAGCCAATGAGGAGGGAGAGTTCTGGACAGCTGAGGCTCTCGGGCAACATCACTGGATCAAGATGGGCTCAGGAAAGTATTAGGGGGGCTGGGGGCTGCATCACACAGAAGATTTGTTAATTTACCTTTAGAATCACTTTAAACGTTTGCCCTTTTATTTTTATTTTTTTTTCCCATTCTTTGCTCAAAAGCTTATTTTACAGGCATGTTAAAAAGCATAAATTCCTTTTGAAGGTTGTTAGAGAATTGGTCACAATTAAAACAGAGGAGGAGGAGACAGATGAGCAGCATAACTCTCTGGAGTATACACTCTGTTGGGAGGACCACGTGGCAGGTTGGTCCTCCCCACATAGTGTTTTCACACTATACAGCAGTCAGCTGGAAATGGTCACATTTCAATAGAGATACATTTGTGAGTTTTAAGTACAGTTTTAAGTACAGTGCTTTAAAGGATTAGGCAGAATTTTGGGAGGAGTGATATGTAGAAAGATTGGAGGATGATTTATTGCAAGAAGCTCTGGACCAGGCTATGAAACAGAGGACCATGGAACCTTTATGAAAAATGATGTTCATTCAATAAGTCTTATTCATTGGGGAACTTTTGGCTGCATTTAAAGTACAAACTGTTTCCCCTTTTATTGATACAAAATACATGGAGTACATACATACATGGAGTATGTTTTATTGGAGTTATGATCCTTGATTTGAAACAACCAGAGTTTTGTAGATTTGACTGGGATAGCCTGACTACACTTGAACAGAAAACATGAATATTAAAATTAAACCCACCGACAAAGGAAGGGAAAATAGAAATTTTGAGCAAATATAATTGTACATTTACTTACAATTAATGTAAGTGTGTGTAAGAAAATGTTTAAACATTTTAGATGTTACCTAAAGATTCCAAATATTGATATGGAAATATAAAACCTAATTTATCATTATTAACCACTTCGGCTCTCACACCTGTTTACCCCCTATAGACCAGACCATGTTTCACATCTCTGCTATGTGTCTGTACAGCCTAAAACTCACTTGTGTTGCCTGAGTTTTAGACATTAATGGCTGTGTGTTGAGTTATTTTCAGGGGGCATAAAATGTATGCTGTTATACAAGTTGTACACTCACTACTTTACATTGTAGCAAAGTGTAATTTATTCAGTTTTGTGATATGAAAATATATAATAAAATATTTGCAAAAATGTGAGGGGTGTATTCACTTTTGTGAGATACGGTATGTTGAAAAACCTTAAACAAAGAATAAAAACAAATCCACTTGTTTACTTTGTAGGACAGTGATACAGTTCCCCCCACTTTTTTCACTTCAGACATTTAGGTGCTTTACTGATCCAGTCTTTACATATTGAGGTTGTAAGTTTAAAAAAAAAATATATTTTTAGGCAAGACCCATGGATAAAAAAGGACACTTAGTAGGGGATTTACTAACACTGGAGCATGCCAAAACTCTGCATAAAAACTATTTAGCTCCCAGGTTTTATTGACAAAGCTAAATTGAACAAGCTGAAGTTTATAGCTGATTGGTTCCATGCACAGCTGATTCAGTTTTAGTAAATCCCCCAATACGTTTTTTGTATAACTCCTAAGTTTCCTCTTGAAACTTAAAGTGATTGTAAAGGCTTGTTTAAAAAAAAAAACAACAAACATGTTATACTTACCTTCCGCAGTTGGTTTTGCACAGAGCAGCCCAGATCCTCCTCTTTTCGAGTCCCTCTTTGCTGCTCCTGGCCCCTCCCTCCTTTGAGTGACCCTCAGCCAGCAGCTTGCTACAGGTTGTCACCCAAGCTGAGTCATAGCTCCATGTATCCATTCAGACACAGAGCCCTGACCTAGCCCCGCTCCCTCTCCCCGATTGGCTGACTGACTTTGATTGACAGCTGCATGAGTCAATAGCACCGTTGCTCTGCCTCAGCCATTCAGGAGGAGTGTGCTGCATGGCTGAGGGGATCGAAGACATTGCTGGAAAGAGAAGGAGCTCAGGTAAGTAATTGGGGGGTGTATTTCCCCATATAGTGTTGACACGCAGAAGATTTTTTATCTTAATGCATACAATGCATTAAAATAAAAAAACTTCTGCCTTTACAACTCCTTTAATATGGTTGATTGACTAAAGGCAAATAGGCTGTTCTCTTTGCAGGGAAAGTTTCAAATACATTTCACCAGAGCTGAGTATATACCAGATTTTTGTCCTGGTATAGTGACAAAATATTGATTCTGTGGACAAGCACAGTAGATTAAATTCCTACAAATTCGGGGGCAAAATTATTCTGATTTTCAAAGGTCCTGTTTTTGGACCTGACTTTGAAAAGGGACATAATGGACAACTCAACACTCATTTGCTCAGACAACTGACAACAAAAAACTTCCTTAATGGAAGTAATGCAAGGGGTATTCACATGTGGCAAAGGGGAATATTGCCCCTACAGGGAAACAAACTGCAATTACCCACAAGAAAAATGCTTCTCAGGATCAGAGGTTGTGCTATCTCAGTCACAGATGGAGTGGTCTATGTAATAACATATGCTTGCAGGGCCTTTTATGTGGGGAAAATGATTAGAACTGTTATAAGCTAGATACAGTTTATGAACATAGGTATGACATGCACACTTCTAATCTCAGTTCACTTGTAGCCAGGCATTTTGTTTTAGAATATAATGGGTGTGCAAACCTGTTGAAATGATGGTTAGTTGAACTTGTGGAAAAAAATCTATGTGGGGGAAATACTGACCAGAAATATTTTGCAGCTGGAGAATAAGTGGATAAGGGAGCGTGAAACACCATGCCCTCCTACACAAAATGATAGCTTGACGTTTAATTCATTTTTGTAGATTTTCATGTTTGCTAAATAAAAATTTTTTATTTTTTTTTTTACTTATTTGAGTTTTATAATTATTTCTAGGAAACTGGCTTTAAAGCTGGGTATTTTCTCTTGACAATATTTGATGCAGAATGATATATTTATCAACTCATCTTTGAAGGTGTCCTGACAAGTTTTGCAATATTTATGCAGAATGTCATGACACTATCTTTATACAGAATATATTTTACCACTACATTTGTGTAGAATATGTTATACTACTATTTGATGTAGTTTGCCTTAAAGTAAGGATTGTATGTGCTCATAAAAATGTTCTTATAAACTTACTTTGATTATTACTGTAGGATCATTGCAAAGCAATAATAAGTCAAGGCATGGGCATTGGTATTATAGTGAACTCATCTGTAGTGAAAAGTCTTTCTTTTAACCTGCATATCTCTTTATGGACCAATGCTATAATGGGTCTGTGCATGACACTTATACCTGGAAATAAGTTTACCTGGAAATAAAAAACTCAGTGATAACTATCTGATGCTGTTACTAGCAATATATTTGTGCACTGCAATTATGCATATATGCAGATGCACATATATTTTGCAAACTTAGTGAGAATGGTACAAGGTTTTCATTAACAACGTGCCTGTACATGACACCTATACCTAGAAATTAGTTTGTATCAGCTATAAGAAACTCTGTGATAACTGTTTGATGCTGTTTAATTCTGCAAACAAGCCTGCATTAACAGTGACATGTTGGACATTTATTCAAGAGTGCTTGCATCTGTAGTGCAACGTATTCCATCCAGCAAACCTTTTAATAAAGTGTTGTCTATGAATACATGGTTGAAATCTTGTAAACTCAGAAAGAACTACTGTATTTGATGTTATTTGATGTTATTACTAGCAACGGGCTTGTACATCACACTTACACCTGGAAATAAGTTTACATCTGCTATGAGAAGTTCGGTAAGAACTATATGAAACTGTAACCTGCAAATATAAAGTACAGTGCTGCTTAACCCCTTCTGGTCAACACTATAGCTATAGCCAAATGCTAAAGTGTAGACCTACATTGCTGGGAGGCCATCAAATGATATCCTCCCCTTTGCACGCTCCCACACGCTCCCTGTGGGGCATGGGTGCCGTGCTCTACTTATACTCATACAGAATCTTCTATGGACATACTTATCAATAAGAATAGCTTTGCAAATTCACTGAGAAATATATAATGTTGTCCATGCAATATTCATACTTGGAAACAAGTTTCTTTTACTCTTTTACAAAATTATTAGAGAGACTTTAGGGGAGATTTACTAAAGCTGGAGAGTGAAAAACTTGATGCAGCTCTGCACAGAAACCAATCAGCTGCTAGGATTTATTGTCAAAGCTTAATTAAACAAGCTGAATTTAGAACCTGATTGGCTTCCATGCACAGCTGCATCAGATTCTTTGTGCACCAGTTATAGTAAACCTCCCCCTTTGTGTACATCTGGGCAAAATATATCCAGAAAAATATGTATGTGAATTGTTGGTGCTTCCATCCTTACTATTGTTTTCATTGTTTATAGAGGACATACAGGTGTCGGCGCGATACAGCTGCTGTGTCCTTACGTTTCTGTTCGAAATTTTTAATTTCTCAGATAGAGGGTATCGCATGATAGAGATTTGCTAAATGAAAGAAGACTAGGCAGATCATGTGTTTGAATATGTTGATGTGATGCACCTATAGTGTAATGCCAGTTGTTTTAAATGCTTAATATTTAGAATTACTTGTGTTGATTTCATATGCATGCAAATCAACTGATATTTGATAATTGTTGCAGCAGACCAATAAATAAGATTTTTTTAAAGGGATTTGTCATCACTTTCTGGACTCAGTTTCTGATATTTATTTATTTAATGTTTTTGATTATATACTGTATATGGATATATCATATTTATTTTTTTCATTCGTGTGATGTCTCATTGAGGCATCACATGGAATATTGAAGTTTTTATGGATTTTGATATATTTACTGGAGACTCTGTGAGCAATCAAGTAGACCTGGAGTCATTATTAGTATTGCTGTTGAGATAAGTTTTATTACGTTGAAGAGCATGGCCTTACCTTTGTGCTTTTTACCTATACATTTACAATTAATTGTACCTGCACATACGTATTCATTACCCTGGTATATAATTATTTTTTTTTTTTAAATTTTTTGCTAAAGCAAGGCATGTATTTGTTTAGATTTTTAAGAGTTCCCCAACATCTCTTTGAAGTGACATACTCATTAAAATGCAACATGTCAATTGATGGCTTCTATTGAATTTTGGCAGGGCATTCAACCAGCAAAAGCTATCCCTATGCAACAGAGAATTCTCAGATTTCTCAAACTCACATGTATACACTAGACCATGCTTTCAATGATTTGCTGTGTTGTATTCATTTCTCTTTCCTTTTCTTTGTCTCTTTATCTTGCCTCGCTCGCTTGCTTGAGGATTTGCAGCAGCGGTTTTTAATACTTTGATATTCTGCTCTCGTTTTGGCTTTCTGCCCTGCTGTCACACAAACCTATTCATTACTACCTAAAATGTAAGGCCATAAAAACACATTATTTATGAAGATTAAAGAGGCAGATTACATATGTGTATATTTACAGTACTGTCATCTTTTTCTTTCTTGTTTTTTTCGTACAATTGAATAGTGCTAAAAAGACAGCATTAGATAAAAGTAATTGATAGAAGCATACTAGAGATTCTACAATATCAGAGGGGTAATTATCTGAACAATTAGCAACAGGGTCTTTAATAAGCTTGCAAGGACCTCACCATTTAAATTGCACTGCTTCATTCCCAGAGTATACTCTAATACATTCTGAAAATAGAGCTTTCATTTATCCCCTCAGTCCATCTGCATCTACTTAATAACATTAAAAAAGGTATAAAAAAATAGGTACAATTCAAAAAGATTATATAAAGATCTTAAGTCAAAATGGACTGAACTTTGTTAATTTTCTATTTTTTAAATATGCAATACTAACATTAATTTTGGCTGCAGATTTTCTTTAATACATGTGAGCATAAAAATAGAGATTAAAGTTGGAGCAAAAAAATTTTTTTAATGCAAACTAGTTTTGAAGCTCAAATCCTGCTTGGGGAAAAAAAACAAATATTCCATCCTCCCAGCAGTGTCTTAAAATAAGTAGCTTTGACTGCTATACACGCCTTATCGCCGGAGCTGTCCCCTACTGACTTCTAGCCAGAGTTATTCAAGCCATTTCTTGCTAGCCCAGGAAGTTAGACTGTTCAAGACTCTACCCCCTTGATAGGAGAATGCACCAGAGAACTTTTTTTTGCAGAACTAAGAATACACCCACTGCCAGAGAGGTAAGAAGGTGAAGAGGACCTGTGTGATGCCATTACACCTGGACAAGGACACCTGTTAAAAAAAGATAAGTATACTGATTTTGCTTTCATGGGTTTAGCGGTGTTCCAATAAGGTGGCAAGTGAAAGGAAAGGAAGGCTGGAGTCCAGAGTTGGACTTAAAGTAGACACATCATTACAAATCAACAAAGTAACAGAACACATATTAACAATATTAAATGAAAATGTATTTTTTACTATTTACAGTCTTAACATTGTTTTCTAATGTTTAGTCAGACAGATCTTAGTACTGAAATGTGTTTCCTTTCTGCTGTCAGAATACAAAGGTTCAGTGGGGAGGATTCCCACATGTACCTTGAATGTGTAGATGGGGAACTCTGGTCTTTTTTTTTTTTTTTTTTCCTGGTTGAACAAAATGGGTATGGCCCTTATTTAAATATACAGTATATGATTGCACTTTTTTTGTATTATTATTATTATCCTTATTATTATTATACATGAATTATATAGCACCAACAGTTTACACAGCACTTTACAATGTATAGGGGGAACAACACAATTACAGTACAGTTCAATACAAAAGGTACAGGAGGGTCCTGCTCATATAGCTTACATTCTGAAGGGAGGGGGTGGTGGTAGAAAAGGTAATAGCTGCAGAGAATGATTTGATGGGGGTGGCTCTGGGGCAGTTGTTAGTTGGGTGTGGGATAGGCTTCCCTGAATGAGTGAGTTTTCAGGGATCTCCTAACGGTGGACAGGTTAGGGGCTGATCGGATATACTGGGGCAGGGAGTTCCAGAGGATGGGAGAGGCTTTGGAGAAGTCCTGAAGGTGAGCATGGAAGGAGGTAACAAAGGAGCTAGAGAGCAGGAGGTCCTGGGAGGAGCGGAGGAGATGATTTGGGTGATAGCTGAAGATGAGGTTGGTGATGTTGCTGGGGGTGATGTTGTGGATGGCCTTGTATGTTATGGTTAGTATTTTGAATTTTACACGGTGGGGTAGGGGATGCCAGTGAAGGGATTGGCAGAGAGGAGTAGCAAGCTGCACATAAAAGCAAGAATTTTAAAATGATAATACTTTCTGACACATTTTTTGGGATTCAGCTTATCTTTTTTACATGCATATGTAAAAAAAAAAACTGTTAAAAAACTGTCAATGTAATATTGGTGTAATATTGATGTAATATTCACATATTTTAGGCTTTATCTTTTATATGTATTGTTATTGCATAAATATGGATTTTTATTTTATTTTATTAAATGCTTCTAAATCTTTGGCCCATTTAACCCTCCTTTTGGAAGAGACACTGTCATTGTGTCCATTCATGCAACCTCATTCATTCCCCACCACCCAAACACCAACTCACCTCTTCCACAACCACTGCAGATCCTTTGTTTTCCTCTCAGCACGGAGGAACGTATGACCACTTCCCACATGTAAATTCTCAGGTTTCTAGCCCCAAGCACTCAGATATGATAGAGGCAGTGACATTATGACTCCCACTACACTCCATTTATAGGCAACATTTGGTGGCTGCTGTGATGATAGAAGAAGGTGAGTGTTAGTGGATCAGGGGAGGGGTAACCTTGTCACAAACACTGAATAAAATAATGAAATGTGATAGCACTGCTGGTAGACAAAATATAATGAACTAAATCAATGTATATGTGAAATTAATAATGCCAATAAAATCCATAAACTGCACAAAGTTCAATTGTAGTCCATTTGTGACATAAGAGTGTGATATGAAAATCTTCCTGTAAAAGGTGCATAAAAAAACTTCTTAATCCAACGTGCTTCACTGACACTCCCCAAAAGTGTTCCCGTCACTGAGTGCAATGCATGCTCACCTCCTTGTTAGACCCTTCAGTGGAGTCAAACACACTTTGTACACAGTGAAATTCTCCTTTAGGTATGGCTCCACAATGATCATCAGTGGTTCCTGGTATGCCCTTAAGAGTCAGACACACTCTGCACACAGTGCAATATCCTTGGAATATGACTACTTTAAATTTGACTTCACATTGCTCTCCGGCAGTACCAAAGTGACATAAAAAATAAAAGTGCTAATAAATAGTGTTTTTTGTTTTTGTTTGGCCTACCAGGAACCGCTGATGATTGCTGTGGAGCCATACTGTACTTAAAGGAGAATTGCACTGTGTGAAAAGTGTGTTTGACCCTAACAAGGAGGTGAGCATGCATTGCACTTGGTGATGGGAGCACATTTTACAGAGCGGTGTGGTGTCTCAGTTAGGAATGTTGGATTAAGACTTTTTTATGCACTTTTTATAGAAAGATTTTTATATCACACTCTTAATTCACAAATGGACTACAATTGAATTTTGTGCACTTTATGGATTTTATTGGCATTATTCATTTCACATATACATTGGTTTAGTTCATTATATTTGGTCTACCAGCAGTGCTATGACATTTAATTATTTTATTCAGTTTTTTTGGGGGGGCACAGGTGATAGCAGCAGCAATTTTCTAATCAGGTGTTTCACCATTAGCTATATTGATTATTCTGTTTTGTCCTGAATGGGCAAAGTAAAGTGTCTGTTAAGAAATAGTCATACGTGGAGTGCATTGATTTCAGTGAATCCACAAAGTTCTAGATTTTTGCTACTTTCTCAATGAGGAAGGGTATTAAAGCATTACTTTTGTTTAACACTTAAAGCAGGAAACAAAGCCTACATATGTATTGAGCAAATATGGCTGCCCATATACACATATATGATTATTTACTATTAAAAAGACACTTTTACTATCCTACTAATTTACTAACAGAAAAACACTTTCAAAAACATAATTACACATTGATAACTTTTTGCACATCAAGCTGATCTCTACTACGTGTACATCGTAAAAATCATTCACTTTGAATCAAGTACTATGGAAAACATTTCCTTAAAGAGAAACTTTAATAGTTTGTGGTCAATTTATATTTTATAGTGTGTGTAATATGGCCTGAGGAACTTCAACTGTAAATCAAATGTGTAAACTCATACATTTAGAAAAAATATTTTAAAATATCTACCTATACAGCAGCTTATAAGAATTTCCTTTTTTATTTAGTTTTTTTGCTTTCACTTCTAATATATATATATATATATATATATATATATATATATATATATATATACAGTTGTAGTAAATGTTATTTAAGCATGAACTTGGGTATAGTCAAAATAAATCCTCAACCCCGGTGGAGGATAGGCACAGAGTTGTATAATGGTTCAATGCTTTGTTGTATAAATAGTCTTTTTTTCAGCTGGAAATAAATCCTCTTAAACCCTACTTAAATGTATTATAGAATGAAATTAAATTCTACGCTGGAAACTATTTTTCAAACTCTTCACATTGATGAAAAAAATGTTCCTTGGACAACATAGACTTTCACAAATATGGAAACTATTAGATGGCGGAAAAGCTGGTTTATAAAGATTCTGTGACATTTTCAACAGGAAATAAGATATAATACACTATAATACTATAAAACTAAACTAGATAAAAACCTTTTACAAAAAAAATTACTAAGATAAGCACCTGCAATGACCATAAGAGCTTTGAAATTCTTGCTTCTGTATTTTTGCACATCATCAGTAAGTCTTAGCTTTTACTTTAGCTGCTGTAGGTCTTTAATTTAATATAATGCAATTTTCTACCAATACAATAATGCATTGTTACTTTCAAAGTAGTCAGACTGTAAATTTTAGCGTTTCAAAGTGAGTTGTAAAGTAGAATAGACTTTGTAGTCGGTTTGCCACTGCTAATGTTTATATTTATACTAATATAGCTCACTATGAAATTCCATGAACATCAAATACCTCTGGTTCTGTATACATGTATTTATTTATACATTCATAGTTACTAGGGATGAGCCGAACACCCCCGGTTTGGTTCACACCAGAACATACCAAACAGGCAAAAAATTTGGAAGTACACACAAACACCATTAAAGTCTATGGGACACGAACATGAAAAATCTAAAGTGCTAATTTTAAAGGCTTATATGCAAGTTATAGTCAGAAAAAGTGCTTGGGGATCGCCGCCGTTCTGTGCCTGTAGGGGGGTGTCCTGCTCCTGGATGCGTGGCCATCCGATGGTTAGGGCTCTGAATGAGCGGTGTGGTGCACGCTGGGTAGTGGAGTCCAATTGTGGGACACAAGATGGCGTTAGCCCAGCATTGAGGGAGGCTTGGAGCGCAACGCTCGAGCCCGACGTGTGACGCCGCCGACCAGAGCGGCTGATCCTTATGTGAAAGGCTCTATGCTAAGGGGGGTTGCCATGCCGACTTGCAGCTTACATGTTTCGTGCACATGCGCATCCAGGAGCAGGACACCCCCCTACAGGCACAGAGCCGTGGCGATCCAGTTTCTTCCTCCATCCACTGACAGTGAGTGATTTTAGGAACACAGTTCCTTTTACCTGCACTTTGTGAGCCTCTTTTCATCAAGCACCGTCACCTCCCTCCTCTAGGTGAGGACTTTATGTGATCATTAACCCCCTGTGCCCCAGCAGGTTGGCGGTAGTGCAGTTGTGTTGTCTCACAAACATAGACTATAGGTGAGGATTTACTACTAAAAATCTGCTAATTTACATTGTGACTCTTTATTACAACAGACTGATTTTTGCTTTTAAGATCCCAGGAGGGATTGGATTTTGAATTTTGCACCTGTGTTTTGCTTTTTTGTAGTACAAAAAATACTGTAATTTCCAATGGGTGTTTGTAACATGGAGCCTTCTTAACACCTGCCATTGTCCTCCCCCCACCTTTCCCCATTCCAGTCTGCCCCATTTTATTCTAATTCACCCTCCCCCTCAGTTCTAGTTAAAATACTCCTCCAGCCTTCCCAAAAACTTAAACCCATAAACCCCAGCACAGCAGACCCCCTTACATTTAGGTGAAAACCACAAGCAATACTCACTAGGATAGAGGTTGACTTTCCTCAGTGTGGACACAGACAACATCCCTTCCAAGATCATGTCATAAATATACATTAAGGTCAATATTTATCTGTTTGGACTATTGTATGGCTGTTTGTTTAAATGCTTTTGTTTTTGCTATGTTTATTTTATCTCTACTCTGCCTGCATTATCCTTGTTATCATATAAAACTTGTAAGAATCCAATGGCTATTTTTTTTTCATGCGGTCATTTATTCTCTTGTAGAGATTGCCACTATGACCTTATATTTTATTATAGATTGGAATACTGTAGCTTACAGATTTCCTAAATTAATCATTTTATAGGACTTCACTTGTCATTTATTATCATAGTAGTTATACCAACTTCCATTGGCCTCTCCCAGGGGACATGGAGGATTCTTTTTAGGTATTTAGGGGCTTTATCTTGGACTTAAGGTATAAGGGTACAGATATTTGAATAACGATTTTTGGTGAACTTCTTTGGTTTATGTTTGCACTTTTTTGGATATGGACAATTGAGTATTTTGTTCTTTGGAGAACACCTGAAGCTTCATATATTATTACCCTTTTTCAATTAGCAAAAAAAGCCAAGCAAAAGTCCTAATGCTTCTCATCTCTATCTAAAACAAAAAAATAATCACAAGCAATTTAGATTGATTTAAGTGCCCATGTTAAATAGCGATGGCAGTTTGGTTACTTATGTCACCTGTGGCAACCACTGTTTAGCAAATCTCTGAATTTATGCTAATACCTTTTATTATCGATTTGAATAGGAAGGAATTGATTTACCTTCCCTTTGGACCTGAAGGGAGCCAGATGTTAAATATCTCTTAGGTCCATATT
Organism: Lithobates pipiens; assembly: GCF_037356315.1. Classification (NCBI taxonomy): domain Eukaryota; kingdom Metazoa; phylum Chordata; class Amphibia; order Anura; family Ranidae; genus Lithobates; species Lithobates pipiens. Next base: position 397,786,351 of record NW_027507758.1, on the reverse strand, counting down.
TACAGACACAGTCCTGTACACGGTATGTAAGAAGTACTACTAAACAACAATGACAATAACAAATTTTACAACTGTATAGTCTTGTGTAATGAAGCTGGAAGCCTTGTGCTAAGAATATGTTATTGGAAAATAATATCACCCTCAACAACAGCAAATGTATTGATCCACATCTGTACTTTTTGGTGAATTCTTGTAGATTATATTATCATATGCTGAATTAGTACGGATATTTAATCACATAGAATGTACAGTATGTTACAGTTGCCATTTTAATCAGATCAGATGACTATAAAAATAAGACTGGTTTGATCAATACAGAGATAAAAAACAAGGTTCCCATGTTTCTTCCACATTATATTAAAAGTATAATTATTATGTCTTACATTTGGGAAAAAAACACAATGCACAAATATATTCATTGAAAATATAAATTATGTCAAAACCTTTAGCACAGTTATGCAGCAGCAAAAATAATCCCTATAGATCCACACCTTTGGGACTAATTAACAACATACAGTTGTTAATTAGATACATTATTACATGTGTTACATTCTATAACAAATAACACAAAAGATAATTGATTCATTTCATGTATAAAGCCCTATTTAAACTTCTGAGTAGCTTTAAAGTGCATAGCAACATATTCATTACTTGAATGTTGTTTAATAATTTATTTTAATTTAAAAGAAAAGCATTGGCAGGCCTGTGCTTAAAATAGAAATTCTACTAAATGGTTATCAGTGGGGAAAGGTGCAATGTGTACAGGCATACCCCACTTTTAAGTACACAATGGGGTTTATTTACTAAAGCTGGAAAGTCCAAAATCAGGCTCACTTCTGCATAGAAACCAATGAGCGTCTAACCCCAGCTTGTTCAGTTAAAGAGGAAGTAAACCTTGATGAGTTTACTTCATCTTTCATTCCCTGCAAAGGTAAAGCATAATGGACTACTATGCATCGCATAGTAGTCCATTATGTGTCGCTTACCTGGCACAGGAGCCAGCGAAGTCACCACTGTCCCCTGTAGTCCGGCGCACCCATCTTCTTGTGGGTCTTGCTGCTCCGCCACTGTCATTCGGTGAAGCTGTTACTCCTGCGCATGCGCACGGGAGCCGCCACTCGCGGCATATCGCTGTTGAGCGTGGCGCGCTCAGTGCGCCTGTGCGCCACTGTCTACGGCACATTCGCCATAGACAGCAGTGCCTGTCTTTCGGCAAATATCCCCTAAACCGTGTAGGTTTAGGAGATATTTCTTGGAACTACAGGTAAGCCTAAATCTAGGCTTACCTGTAGGTTTAAGTTGGTTGTAAGGGTTTACAACCACTTTAAGCTTTGGTAATAAAACCTGGAAGCTCATTGGTTTCTATGCAGATGTAAGCCTGATTTTGCACTCTCAAGCTTTAGTAAATAAACCCCATTGTGTACTTAAAAGCGGGGTATGCCTTTAGTCTGTAAATTGCGAGCACTTATCCATATTAAAGTTTCACTTTGACCAGTTGTAGGAAATATCTTTGATCACATCTAGGATTGCCATCAACAGTTAGGAAAATTTCCAATATCCAGACGGTTGCTGAAACTGCTCCATCAATAAACTAAAAGAACATAACCACCACCCTAAATATAGACCTACACTAAAATACTTAGCATAATTTCTGCCCCCAAGTTGTTCACTGTCTTGTGTCTAGTGTAAATCCATCTCAAAGCCCCATTCATTCAATGGTGCCCAAACTTTTGACCCCGGACCATCCATGGGTGCTCAAGTAATATCTGTGCTTCTGATGTGAATCATCCATCTAGGGTGATGTTTTTATGCTGTATTTCCTGAACTTAACAAAAAAATAGACCCAAACCCCAGAATACAATATTCCTCTCAGCAGCTGCATCATTTTATAGAGCACTTCTCTATAAAATAATCACTTCAATTAATGTAATCGCATCGAAAAATTACTTTTAAGTTACTATAGGCAATATTAAAGAAAAAGTATAGTGGTTTGTATATATTTTATTGTTTTTATTGTTACCAGGGTTAACAAAATAAAATATTATATCTCTTTCTTTTTGGATAGGTAAATATTAAATATTACATATTGCCACAATATTGTTTTCTATTCTGCAACAAGTTGAACTCTGTTCTGCTTATAAAAGTATAAGCATAATTACTTTTAAGCTGTGTACAAAGAAGCCTACTGCTTACAGAAATTAATATAACCACTTAAAGCGGAGGTCCACCCTAAAATGGACCTCCGCTCATCGGAATCCCCCCCCCCCTTTGGCGCCACAATTGGCACCTTTCAGGGGGGTGCAGTTACCTGGATAATCCAGGTAACTGCACCCACTTCTGGGATAGCTGTCTGCGGAAAGGGGCGTAGATTACGCCCCTTTCCGCAACTGCCCGCCCCTTTGCGCAAGTGCCCCGCTGCCTGCTGGGAAACACACAGTTCCCAGAGGCAGCGGGGACCGTCCGGATTGCGCCGCGCGGCTCGCGCATGCGCAGTAGGGAACCGGGAAATGAAGCCGAAAGGCTCCATTTCCTGATTCCCATACCCAAGATGGCAGCGGCAGGACCCGACAGACGACCTAGCGATCGGCTTCGGGTGCCGACATCGCGGGAGCGCTGGACAGGTAAGTGTCACTATTTTAAAAGTCAGCAGCTGCAGTATTTGTAGCTGCTGGCTTTTTAAAAAAAAAAAAAACGCGGAGTCCCGGTGGACTCCCGCTTTAAGAACCAGGCCTATTTTTCAAATTTGTTGTTTACAAATTAAAATATTTTTTTTTGCTACTTTGAACCCCAAACATTATGAATTTTTTTATAACATCGTAGAGAATAAAATGGCGGTCTTTGCAATACTTTTTTGTCATGCCATATTTGCGCAGCGGTCTTAGAAGCGCCCTTTTTTTAGGAAAAATTTCACTTTTTTAATAAAAAAATAAGAAAACAGTAAAGTTAGCCCATTTTTTATATTGTGAAAGATGATGTTATGCCGAGTAAACTGATACCCAACATGTCACGTTTCAAAGTTCGGTCCGCTCGTGGAATGGTGACAAACATTAACCTTTAAAAATCTCCATATGCGACATTTAAAAATTTCTACAGGTTACCAGTTTTGAGTTACAGAGGAGGTCTAGGGCTAGAATTCTTTCTCTCACTGTAACAATTGTGGCGATGCCCCACATGTGTGGTTTGAACACTTACAGAGGAGGTCTAGGGCTAGAATTATTTCTCTCACTGTAACAATTGTGGCAATGCCCCACGTGTGGTTTGACCACGTTTTCATATGCAGATGCTACTCACCAATGCTTTTGCTTCTGCACACGAGCTCAGTGGGATGGGGCACATTTACATTTTTTTTCTTATTAATTTTACCTTTTATTTTTTATTTTTACACTGTTCTTTAAAAAAGTCACTTTTATTACTGTTAAAAGGAATGTAAACATCCCTTGTAATAGAAAAATCATGAAAGGACTTCTTAAATATGATATCTGGGATCAAAAAGACCTCAGATCTCATATTTACACTAAAATGCAATAAAAAAAAATTAACTAAATGTCACTTAAAAAATGTTGTTTTAAGAGCTATGGGTGGAAGTGACCTTTTTGATGTTGCTTCCGCCCCGGAAATGGTATGGAGATGGGTGGGGGACATCTTCCCCTCTCTCATCTCCATAACAAGCAGGAGAGTGGACCTGATGGCCTCCACCGCGGCTGGTGGCTACAGTAAATAGCCAAAGATAACAGTGATCTTGTGGGCAATCCACCACAGAGAACACTTTTATCTGAAAGCAGACCGTGCGCTGAAGAAGAAGATACCAATGTTATGGTAGGTAGCTGCTGCCATAACAATGATATCCCTCTTCAAAACAGCTGACGTATAATGACGGCAGGTGGTCTGTAAGTGGTTAATTATCGCAAAAGTGACTTATCTCTTAACATGCTACTAAGTCCAAAGTTTCTATTAGACAAAGGGAGCTGCAAAGAAAGCTGTTCTGTTGTGCTATCTGTTTAGGTAACTGTCAAGGTGCTATTTGGGACAAATATGAACATGTGGTGAAAAGGAAACAGAACAATAAAAATATGCATATGCTGAGGAAAAGATCTGGCACAGTTGGCAATACTTTGCATGGTCAAGTTCATTTGCACAGAAATGCGAGCATGCGTATGAACGTGCGCGTGGGTGTTAACATTTGCACTGGTGGTAAATCACACACATCTGCTGCCAGAACTGGTGCCAAATGTGCCTGGTTTTGACCTTGGCATGCTGTAAGGAATCTGTTTCTCTCGCTCTACCATGCATGACCCTGGCTTGCTCTTGACTACCCTTCTGCTTGCTCCACTGGATCCCTGGGAATGAATTCAGCTCTATACTTGATCACATGTCTGCCTACTCCCTGGCTTGCCTTCCTGCTTTTGACTTCAGCTCCCATTCTGACTATGCTTCTTCAGTCTGTTCCTGCCAACCTGACCCTGCTTCTTCCTGAGGTTCCACCTTGCCTGTGGTAGCTGCCCTGGTTCTGCTAAATCTTCAGGGGATATGAAGGTCCTGCCATCTGTCCTGACAGACCAGCTGACAGCTATACAGTTCCTGTAAGCAGCTTCCTGCAGATCTACCTAAATAGCACCTGTGCTTCTTTGAGCTTAGCACTCCCTGTCCTCACCTTCAGGGGTGCTTGGCAATTAGCCACAAGGGAATCCCTCTAGTCAAATTGGCCTTAGACTATGTATGTGACAGTAACTCAAGTACATAGTGGGGACCCACCGTCATGTGCCAAAATACTTTCGTCAAACAAAATGTGAATATAGATAGTAAAAAACATATGTATATAACAACAACATTTTAAAAATATAAATTGTTACATACAATTACCTAGATCAAGCACTAAGCTAGCTGTTTTGTATGTACTTAATATCATTTTTTGAATATACATTTATCAATCCTGCCATAAGGCAAAGCAACCATAAACAGGAGCAGTAAGACCCATCATAAAACTGATTTTTTACAAGGTAATAGCCTTTAGAGTTATAAAGTTTTGGCTGCTCTAAAGTAGTATTTGATGAATCCTGGCCCTGAACACTTTTTAACTCCTTGGCACTGTTTCTGTATCATTTATCACTCTGATTGGCCCTTACAGTGGTCACATAATGCTGGCTTTCTATAGGAAGACTTGACCTATAGCTTTCTATGTCAGCTTGGCCAGTGTACTGGGAGAGTGGAGAAAGCATGATTTCAGCATACAACCTCATGCCTCCATGGATAACACATGTGGAAGTTGTGCATTAAAGCCCACCTTTCCTGCGACAGAATATAGGCCCACTTTTATGATGCCAAACACATGTGTGACACTGGTCTCAATGGCTTAAGCCCCAATCCTGGACATTTGCAAAATAGGTGTCAGGGCCTGAACCTGAGACCTCTTCTGTGTATGGCAATGCCTCTTCTCGTTGAGCTACCTGAGATGCTGGACAGCACTCTGCCTGATCCATTGGACAACCCTGTCTTGTGTCTCGATTTCTGTTGAACCCTGAACTCTTTGCTCCTCTCATGAACTTCCTGATATAAGCCATGCCACTGCACTTTCTGTTGCCAGATTATTGTGGTCCTTATCCTGGCTGCTGCTTCGAGCTACCTCTATTACTACTTGGAATTGACCTTGGCTTGTAATCCTGACTACAAAACTCTCCTCTTGCATCGACCTTGGCTTGTGACCCCGACTATGAAACTCTTCTCCTGCATCGAGCTTGGCTTGTGACCCCGACTACGAAACTCTTCTTCTACACCAACCTTGGCTTGTGACCCTGACACTGATCATCAGTCTAACTGTTCAGACAATTCAACTCTTATGCCGCGTACACACGGTCGGAGAATCCGTCAGAATGCGTCTTATCGGACCGTGTTGTCAGATAATCCGACTGTGTGTGGTATGCATCGGACTGATTCCATCCGAATCTCCGTCGGACCCAATTTTCCAACATGTTGGAAATATTTCCAGACCAACTGGGCCGGTCGGACGTAATCCGATCATGTGTAGAGAATTTTGATCGGACCAAGTGCCACGCATGCTCAGATCAAATTCCTACATCAAAGCTATTGGCTACTAGCCTGAATGTAGTCCCATTGTATCGAAATTACGTCATCACGTTCTGAAAGATCGGATTTTTCAACAACTTAGTCCGACCATGTGTATGCAACAGTTTCGGACACAATCCATCAGACTAAATCTGACGGACAAAATCCGACGGATTTGGTTGGCAGAATCTCCGACCGTGTGTACAGGGGCTTACAGAACAGAGAACTGTGCTTAGCTTGACGTTATCATTGGCATTTGCACCAGCAGCACATCACTAATTACAGGAGACTGTAATTTTAGCTATCTATGAACACTTTTTTCTGATTCACTGATCTCAATACATCACTACAGATTAGGGAGATTAACTGTTAGAAAAGAAGACATTCCAAGAGTAAGGAGAAAACACATTTTTTCTCATAGCATCTTTCTGTAAAATTATTTTAGAAAACAAGCCTTTTACAATATAAATAACTTAACAGTAGCATATAAACACTTATGTCATTTAATCATTAATAAAATAAATAATTATTATTTTTCTTGGTCAGTTTTTTGCAGAGAATGTAAACACTGAAATGGAATGGGTGATATAGAGGGAAGTAAGCAGCTGGCGTAGGGAGGTTAAAACAGCTGAGCTCAGGAGAGCAAAGAGGGATGGTTTAGCGTTAGTTTATCTAAACACAAATGTACACCAAAAGAAATAGATTGCCTTTAAGGCTTTGGTGTACATCGGTTCTTAGCAATAAAAAATATGGTGTCCTTTTTTCACATTTAGATTGTTTGGATGTTGCTGTTTCAGACAAAATGAAACATCACGATCATGTTCAGAGAAATATACAACGCACAAAGAGTGAGTTCCACATCCAAAATTGGTTCTTTTACAAGCCAACCAATTTTGTAAATAACCTGCAGTATTCTGCTGGGAACAGGAAACCTACTGTATAACAATTCAGTGACACTGGGTAAAAGTTTTACAATGTACCTGTTATGTAAAAGAGCCGCATCATTTACACAGTTGTATTTCACCCTCAGTTATTAGCTTTACACTCAACTATGAAATGCTTAAAGAGTTTTGACTGCAAAAAGCATAGAAAAACAGACATATTATACTGAATATCTGAAACACGTTAACTGTCATTGCATAGCTCTTTTTGGAGGTGCTGCTTGACTGGCTGTTTTGTCAAACTGATAGATTTAATACTTTATAAGTCACTGACCTGGAAGAATCATGCATATTAGTCAGAGCTTATCTGCATATTTATTTTGTTTCAGTGACTTAAAGTACTGAAGCAAGATGGTCAAAATGATAGCTAAACAACACAAATTTTCAGAAGAGGTCAGTCATGACATCCTCTATATTTTCTTCCATGTCAGATTTATTTAAAGGGTTCTAAAGGCAGAATGTTTTTTACCTTAATTAATTTACTGCATTACAGTAAAAAAGCCTTCTGTATGCAGCTCACACTCAGCCCCCTTCCCCACCCTTATACTTTCCTCAGCCCAATCGTGATCCAGCAGTGTGCCTAAGAGCAGAGGCTCTTCTCCTCTCTCTCCATCCTCAATGGACAGACAGGCAGCAGTGGGAGCCATTGTATCTTGCTGCTGTCAATCACAGCCAGTGAGCACAGAGAAGGGAGCAGAGCCAAGCTACGTTATGTGTGTCAGTGGACAAACAGGGTGTAGCTTGGGATCAAGTCAGCACATGTGCCCTCATAGCAAGTGCCTTGCTATGGGGAGACATGAGGGGGAAGAGGCAGGAGCATCTGCAGGAGACCAGAGAAGAGGAGGATCAGCGATGCTCTGTTCAAAAACATTGCACAGAGCGGGTAATTATAACATGTTTGTTATTTTTTTTAAATAGGTTTACAAAGATTTTAATTAGGGCTGTTACTGATTAGAATTTTCGTGTTTTATTAATCTTTTTTTTTTTTAAATCAATCAATCGACTAATTTTGATTAATTATAAAGCATATACAGATCCAACTACTTTTAGCTGATCTCCTTGCATTGCAGCTCTGTATTAGTCAGGGGTAAATGTGGTATACACTATATACAATCACCCGACACTAGTTAGTTTCCACAATCCATGACTTAACTTCACTGTTCACACAAATACATTTTAAATTCAAACTGTAGCACTGACGTAAGTAATTTTTTTTTTTTTTTTTTTCCACAGTAGCATGAGAATCCCTCCACCTCCAGTCTAACTAATCACTCTCACCTTATGGCATGGACCCCTGTGCAAACAGGTGATCACCCAAGCGGGTATCAAAAGGGTTAACACGGACCATAAACTTCTCTCACATCTAACCAAATCTAAGTGCTCACCGCTTAAGTATAAGATTCAATTTTTGTATTCAAACACAAACTACTCACATAAAGATGATAAAAATACAGAATGTAAAGCCAACAATCATGTTAGTTCCGTAAGGCAACAGCAGGTGACGTCATGCATAACTCCTCCCCCATACATGTTACGTTCAATCAGAACTTTGACGTCACTGGACTCCTCCCCCTTCCATTCGTTAGCAGATGGAGGCGCTTGGGGAAGGGGGGAGGAGTTTGGTGATGTCGATGTCCATGACATCACCGGATTTCCAACAGAACTCCCTGAAGACCTGGAAGCCAGCAGAAAGATGAGTACCGATCAAAATAATTTTTATCGATTAATAAAATTAATCAATTAATCAAGGAATTAATCTTTAATTTTCACAGCCCTAACTTTAATGCTTCAATATCAATGCTTGCTGCAAAACTTATTTAGATGCTTAAAGGGTATTTTCACTTATGCAACCAAATTGGAATAATACCTATTTTATATTTATTACATAACCACATTCACTTAACAAAGCAAAAAATATATAAAAACATGTTGCTCTTTTGTAATGCTTTTTTATGGAACTTATATCCAGGAAAAATAGTCAACCTAATTCTTGCTTTTCTGTGGTGGGCCATGAAGCGGTGTTTACAAAATTTTACACTGCCTAAAGGCATCAGTTGGACTATATTTGAACACTGTCTGTATTAACAAAAGGTTGCAGGCTTAGAAGCTAGGCTTCTCCATTATATGTTATTGAGCGCTGGACCCAGCCAGTCCCCACTCCAGGTATTGGAACAGATAATGCTGAGCTAGTTGAGAAATGCTGTCATGCCAAAACACTTTATTCTTGAGAAATGTCTGAAAGTTAAGAATATATATATATATATATATATTTTTTTAGGTGTGCTGCGTGAATAGGAACACATAACAAACATAGTGGGATTTTCTCAAACATGACTACACAAGTGAAAATAGACTTTTGTAATTAAATACACAACAATGTCACCACAAAAAAAATCATATCTATAATACAATATGCCTGCAAAAGGAGCCTCTGATTTCTTCTGTGAGCATGAAGCCTAAACATCATCATCTGAAAGCTACAGCCTTTGACAGAATCTTCAGCATTTAATATTTCTGGGAGTGCCAGATGCCTGTATCCTTACCCACACAGTGAATCCATTCACCAGCCCCACATTACTACAGGACATAATAGTAATGTTGGGGCTGGTGGTAGAAACTATTAAGCAATTCTGCCAGAGCCAGTAATGATAACTATAATGGTAATTACAGTACATTTAGCGTATAGGGATACTGTGAATACAATTCATGTATCCTAAAAATATTCGGTAGGCAAGAAAATTAAACAATCGACAAATGATATCCAGGAGATATTGCATCTATGGGAAAGATAGAAAACGTTCTTAGTTGGTACTTAAAGTGGTTCTAAACAAAGGAGGTTTAATTCATTCTCATTCATGCAGTCTCTTCTTTGCGTGCACCCATAGTAAGCTGCTCAAACAGGAGTGTGTCACACTCACCCCTAACACAGGTGGTCAGACACTAAAGTTAGTTCTGGGTTCTTCAGCTTTAGCAAACCTCTTTCCCATAAGGCAAGCGAACCTACTGGTTTTGGTTGCCCCCAGGACTTATACACACTGCTATAGTGCCTGGCTACCACGTCAGGGCATGCGCAAAGCAAACAGGTACTTGCGGTTGGCAGGCAGGCAAGGTTCAGTACAGTCAGGGTCAGACAAACAGGGAGCTTGGAACAGTTATTACACATCCTGTAACAAATGCAATATCACAAGCATGAGACTACAGGCTTGGCTGGCTTAAATCAGGTTTGGCCTCCACCCAGAGAATGACCACATCAATCGCCTTGCAGGTGGACAGACAGACAAGGAAAATGCCACAACCAAACCAGGAGGCTAGAACCAGCAGCTATACTGGAGCTGGAGCACACATGCAGACAGTGGGGTTCAAAGCTGCTCCCCCACTCCCTTGTCACAGGATTTTATTGACAGCAGCAGAAGCCAATAGCTCCCACTGCTATCAATCTTACCTGTGAGAAAGGAAAGAGCCATAAGAGCTGCTGCTCTTGGGTACAGCGCTGGATCCAGATCAGGCTCAGGTAATTATAAGGGGGAATTGAGGCGGGGTACCTGGACACAGAAGGTTTTTTACCTTAATTCAGAGAATGTAGGTAGAAAACCTTAAGGCATTAGAACCACTTGCAAAAAAAAAGGTAAATTCAATAAAAATTGTCAAAATATACAGACAATCTAATTAATGAAATATGTTACATGAATCGCAGAAGTTAATTTCTATACTTTAAATAAATGTAGTTGTTTTATGAGAACTCCTACCTTTTTATTCATGCAATATAGATTACAGATTCCTTTTATGCAAAATAGCAATTTAGTAAAATGTGTTTATGCTGCTGTTCTGTCTCTGGAATTGTATATTTGTCCTACTGTTAATTGTTTCATAAAGTGCACTCCCTTATGTCTATAGACAGCAGGACCAGGAAAGTTAAATTGAAGGATTGATAGCAACATTGCTAGCGATATATGTACATATTTATGTACTATACACATGTAAAACAACATATAGATGACAATTGTGTAATGTATTGCTTAAATTAAAGTGAATTTATGGGAAAGGAATATAAGAGAACTGTCATTGCTAAGTTTTTCAAAGTTACAGGCTTTAGAGTTATCCTTATCACTATCTACCAAGTCACTGACCTGCAACAAACACACAGGAGGGAATTTTGAACTTCTCAGATGTTACTGCCTGCTTTTTCAGGTCATTCACTCACTATGCAATAAAGCCAATGTAAAATGTACAGCCCTGAAACCTTAAACAATCCTTAAAGTAAGAGATGGCAACTGCCATACTGCTGTCCTCAACTGCACATTTTTTTGTGATAGTTTGCTATATTTACTGAAAATACTTTCTTACCCTATTGGAGTTAAATCACTATCAATGTGTATGTTATTGCTAGGTTATCAATCCAAAGAACAAATTAGACAGATATGAATTATTTTAGTGGGAAAAATACTTCTAATATGTGCCTACAAAATAAGGAAGCAAAACATATTCAGTAATGATGATGTAAAGCACTCGTGCCTAGGTAATAAAGGGCAATATATTTGAGCCGCTGCTGTCAGTGCTACCCCCACTGAGGGGCAGGTTGAGAATGGGTTAAAAATATACTAGATCCCAATGTGATACTCAGTGTCTGCAACTTGTAGCTTATCTATATCATATAGAAATCTATATCCTATTTGAAGTGAAAAATAAATTATACAACAGTGTGAAACCATATAAAGTGCATATATGGGGGACTAAATGAACCAATGTCCAATGTGAATAAATTCATCAAATAATACAATACATTAATTTAAAGTGCATATAGTGATGGATGTGCTAAAGTATTTTTTTATAAACAGTGCTGTAGTGCTCTGTGTCCTATAAGTGTCAACGCATCCACCTCCTGGGGGCTTTAAAGATCCACAGATTTTCTGGACTCCCTTGCCTTATAGAAAAAGGGCCTTATAGCAAACATGCTCGTAGGTTGCTATTGGGGACCAATATAATGTCCACCGGTTGATCCCTCTATGGTAGGTCACTCTGATGGTGGTTCTGGGGCTGCCATAAATCAGATAAAAGAGGACTCTGCAATGGATTTGCCACAAGATTACTTATCAATAGTGGGAGAGGTGCCCCCCACCCGCCGCTCCCTGGTGGTCTCCATCACTTACTGGAGTCAATGGTAGTGGCAGAGACGATCGGGTCCTTTCCTCTCTGAGGCATGGAGTTGAGTGAGGGAAAGATGGCCCCCACTTGGCTCCATACCATTGGATGATGGAAGGAATGTCAAATGTCACTTCCACCCAATGGTATTAAAGTGGTTGTAAACTCTCCAAAAAAACAACAACCTGCAAGGCAAAGGCATAATGAGCTAGTATGCATTGCATACTGGCTAATTATGAAATCCCTTAGAATCAAGATGTTGCAGTGGTTCCCATACATCGCTGTGACCGACGACATTATTTCTCAGGGTTATTTCCAGGTTCGTGGGATCCAGCACTGTGATTGGCCAGAGCCGCAATGATGTTACTCCAGCGCATGCGTGTGGGTGCCCCCAGTCACGGCACAGCTACTGAAGAAATTCCACAAGCGAGCCGTTTCTTCAGTGTGAATGTGCCGATGATGTCGGCACATGTGGATACAGTGAATATCTCCTAGACGGTGCAAGTTTAGGAGATATTCACGGTACCTACAGGTAATCCTTATTATAGGCTTACCTGTAGGTAAAAGTGGTAGTAAAAGCTTTTCAATTTTATTTTTTATTGCATTTTAGTGTAAATATGAGATGTGAGGTATTTTTGACCCCAGATCTCATATTTAAGAGATCCCATCATGCTTTTTTCTATTACAAGGGATTTTTACATCTAATAGGAATAGAAGTGACCCACATTTTTGTTTAAAGACAGTGTAAAAATAAAAAGTGAAATAAATAAGAAAAAAAAATGATACATTTGAAGTGCTCCATCCTGTCGAGCTTGTGCACTGAAGCGAACAGAAGAATCTCCTCTGTAACTCAAAACTGGTAGACATTTTTACATATCGCCTATGGAGATTTTTAAGGGTCAAAGTTTGTCGCCATTCCACAAGCAGGTGCAATTTTGAAGCATGACATGTTGGATATCAATTTACTCAGCATAACATTATCTTTCACAATATAGAGAAATTAACTACTTTAACTTTACTGTTAAAGTGTATTTTTTTCCAAATAAATTGCGCTTGTAAGAACGCTACTCAAATACGGTGTGATAAAGTATATATATATATATATATATATATATATATATATATATACATATGTACAGTTTGGGGACTAAGTCGTTTTCTATATAAAAAAAAAAGATTTTAACTGATTTTAATTTGTAAACAACAAGTTGAAAAATAGGCCTGTTCCTTAAGTAGTTAACATATATAGTAGGATCATCATATTCATGTACACATAACCTAAAGTTCCCAGCACACTGAACTGTGAATACTGCAAAGATATTTTAAGACGATATCAAAGAATCAAATAGCTTAACAATGAAGGTGTATTGGGATTATATTAGTTGGAATAGTTATTCACCTGTATCTATTTACATCCAAGATTTGCTTTGCTGAAGTTCAAACATCACAGCATCTAAATCTGCATATTATGCTACATCTGCTTTGTGCCATGTAAAGAGAATTTATTCTAAAACCCATTGCACTAGCCCATCTGCTTCTTCAAAGCAGTCAGCTTTAACTCTATGTCAATCAAACATAATGTTAAGGGCATCATCATTGTGAAACATAGAGTATTAAAAAAAGACTCATAACAAGGCATTTGTTATATGGGCAAGTAATATAGAGCAGTTCTGTAGGATCACAAAAAATTACCTTGAGCTTGTTAACTTGAGATAGTGAAACAATTTTAAGGCTACTATAACTTGCAAAGCCAAGTAGTTGTTAGGGATGAGCCGAACACCCCCCAGTTTGGTTTGCAGCAGAACATGTGAACAGGAACAAAATTTGTTCGAACACGTGAACACGTGGGACACAAACATGAAGTATCAAAAGTGCTAATTTTAAAGGCTTGTATGCAAGCTATTGTCATACAAAGTGTTTGGGGACCTGGGTCCTGTCCTAGGGGACATGTATCAATGCAAAAAAAAGTTTTAAAAACTGCCTTTTTTTGGGAGCAGTGATTTTAATAATGCTTAAAGTGAAACAATAAAAGTGAAATATTCCTTTAAATTTCATACCTGGGGGTGTCTATAGTATGCCTGTAAAGTGGTGCATGTTTCCTATGTTTAGTACAGTCTGAGAGCAAAATGACATTGCTAAAGGAAAAAAGTAATTTAAAAGTACTCGCAGCTATAATGAATTGTCGGTCCCGGAAATACACATAAAAGTCATTGAAAAAAAGTGCATGGGGGATCCCCCCAAATTCCATACCAGGCCATTCAGGTCACCAAAACACCTTGTCCTCATGTTGATGGGGACAATGGCCTCATCCCCACAACCCTTGCCTGGTGGTTGTGGGGGTCTGTGGTTGGGGGGCTTATCTGAATCTGGAAGCCCCCTTTAACAAGGGGACCCCCAGATCCCTGGCTCCCCCTGTGTGAAATCATTTCACAAAAATAGTGTGAAAATGGTAAAAATTACATGACAAGGCTTGGGTACAAGTCCTTTATTAAAAAATAAAAAACAAAACTGTTCCACAAATTCTTCTTCTTCTTCTTTTGCTCCGCCGATGGACCGAAAAAAAATTGCGATCGGCCTGCCTCCATGGGAGGCACCTGCCATAATAACCCCCACTCTGACGCTACTGGAAAGCCATAGAGATGTCCCCGTGCATCAGAGGGGGGGGGGGGGGGTCAAAAAATAATAAAATGATAAAAAAAATTTTTTAACTCAACTTAATAATATAAAAATAAATACGTTTTTTTTTAATGCGCCCCCATCCCCGTTAGTGTGCGCAGCAAAGAAAATGCATACAGGAGTCGAGCCCGCATATGTAAACGTATGTGAGATATCGGAACGATTGTCATAGCAAGAGCAATAATTCTAGCAAATATTCTAGCACTAGATCTCCGCTATAACTCTATCCTGGTAACCAGAAAAAAAATGTAAAGCGTCGATAATGGAGATTTTTAGGTACCGTTGTTTGTTGCTATTCCACAAGTACGTGCAATTATAAAGCATGACATGTTTGGTATCTATTTACTCTGCGTAAAATCATCTTTCACATTATACCAAAAAATTTACTTTACTGTTTTTTTTTTTTAAATCCATGAAAGTGTCCCTTTTCCCAAAAAGTTGCATTCAAACACTGCTGCACAAATACCGTGTGACATAAAATATTGCAACAATCACCATTTTATTCTCTAGATTCTCTGCTAAAAATATATATATGATGTTTGGGGATCTAAGTAATTTTCTAGTAAAAAATACATATTTTATCTTGTAAACACCAAATGTCAGAAATGGGCTTAGTCATGAAAGGGTTATACTAGAACTACAACCGTTTGATATTCTTCTTGAGTTGTGCATGACAGATGTTAGGTAATGAGTTTATGCGGAATCTCCATTAACAACTGTAAATAATATTGTAATTATTAAAAAAATTGTAGTTAGATGGGAATATATTTAAATCATTGAGTCTTCTCAATTATTGGTACTGTAAACATGTTTCTACTTCAAAGGTCTGGCCATTGATTTGATGTTGTATCACATCTCACATGTGCTATAAAAAACTGTCTTCATTGAATCCTTCAATCAGGCTGTGCCCAATATACATTTGCTAGGTACAGTGACCAATTAGGGCGCATTATATTAGCCCCATTACAGAAAGAAGAGGGAAATGTAATCCTTTTTCACCTAGCTGTGCACACTCTTTGTGTTGGGACACACAGCAGTCAGCATAACCAAACCTGGAGTTGAGAGGTAAACTAACTCCATACTTGTACATTGTATTGTAAATATGGGTTTGTGTGTGTAATTTTTAAATATCATATATGGCAGGGGACTTATACTGTGCATCGTGTTGTAAATACTGTTTAGTGTGTAATTTGTATATATATTATGGAACACTATCAATAAACGTTTATTGTGGATGAAACTACCTATTTTGTGTAAGAACTCTCAGATCTAGCTGTGTTTATGTAAATATGCCTACAATGATTGAAGTGTATGCACATATACACATTAACACATATTTACCTAATAGTTTATTTAAGCTATAACAACAAACGTTTAAAAAAAAAAAAAAAACTTTACTCACATATGTTAATAAAATATATAAAATAATGCATAAGGAAAATTGAAATTATGAGACTTTATCAATCAGAAGAACACTGCTATAAAGTTTCCATATGCTAATGTTTTGTTTTTTGTAAACAGCTGGGTTTTATTATTTGACAATCTGATGCATGCAAACAAAAGAAGCTATGTTTAATCATGGCACAGCTGGCAAGTATTCATTTATGTCCAATCCAATTTTTATATATCTTCCTATTGATTCTGCATGTTGCGTTTTTCATTGAGTTACTCTAATATGCATTTCTGTGTCATTTGAGTGAATATAGAAACATCTTGTTTATATTGCACCTTTTATAGAAGAAAACAGGCCTGTTTTCTATTCCAGCTTGCTACGCTCCAATTACATACCCTACATCCATGAGCAGATTTATATTCATCTGCTTTCTCTAGATTGTTGTTGCACACACTATGAATGTGTTGAAATTATTTTCTTTATATATCCTTAAGTCAATCTATATAATTCAACCTGATACACCTGGTGCTCATAATATATAAGTGCCATATAATTACGTAGAAAACAACAGCAGAACTCCTGTTGTACCATGGAATGTAAATACATTTATAACAATATGAATGTGTGACACTGATCCCTCTCATACCTACCTGTACAAAAAAAAATCACATTCAAAAATATGGATTTTTATAAAATATCAATCCTGCTAGATATTTTCTACCCCAAAACACAACATTTGAATTGTTAGCTAAGATACGTTGTTATTTGTCTACTTCAGGGATGTCCAAACTTTTTTCAAAGAGGGCCAGATTTGATGAAGTGAACATGCGCGAGGGCCAACCATTTTGCCTGACATTCTTTGAACCATTAAAATTTGGTCTCAGTGTGTTCGTCCGAGCACTAATACACTTCCCCACAAGAATTCTCTTGCCTTTGTGGCTGTGTGTGGTGAATATTTGAACTCAAGTGTATTATTTGGTTACACCGTATTTATTGGTGTATAACACGCACCTTCACTTTAAGAGGGAAGCTTCAGGAAAAAAAAAAAACGTAAAATTTTAAATAAAGAACTGTGAAGCAAAATAAGGGTCAGTGCCCATCTGCAGACCCACCATTGCTAGGAATGCAGCGCCCACCATTGCCAGGGATGCACCCACCATTGCCAGGGATGCACCCACCATTGCCAGGGATGCACTCACCATTGCCAGCAATGCACTCACCATTGCCAGCAATGCACCCACCATTGCCAGGAATGCACCCACCATTGCCAGGAATGCACCCACCATTGCCAGGAATGCACTCACCATTGCCAGGAATGCACCCACCATTGCCAGGAATGCACTCACCATTGCCAGGAATGCACTCACCATTGCCAGGAATTCACTCACCATTGCCGGGAATGCTGCCACTATTGCCAGGAATGCACCCACCATTGCCAGGAATGCACCCACCATTGCCAGTGATTCACCCACCATTGCCAGGAATTCACTCACCATTGCCGGGAATGCTGCCACTATTGCCAGGAATTCACCCACCATTGCCGGGAATTCACCAACCATTGCCGGGAATTCTGCCACCATTGCTGGGAAGGCTGCCACCATTGCCAGGAATGCAGCCACCATTGCAGGGAATGCTGCCACCATTGCAGGGAATACTGCCACAATTGCCAGGGATTCACCCGTCATTGCCAGGAATTCACTCACCATTGCTGGGAATGCTGACACCATTGCCGGGAATGCTGCCACCATTGCCAGGAATGCAGCCACCATTGCCAGGAATGCAGCCACCATTGCCAGGAATGCAGCCACCATTGCCGGGAATTTCACCCACCATTGCCAGGAATGCAGCCACCATTGCCGGGAATTTCACCCACCATTGCCAGGAATGCAGGCACCATTGCTGGGAATTTCACCCACCATTGCCAGGAATTTCACCCACCATTGCCAGGAATGCCGCCACCATTGCTAGGAATTCACTCACCATTGCCAGGAATGCAGCCACCATTGCCAGGAATGCAGCTCCACAATTGCAATTGCCAGGAATGCAGCCACCATTACCATCAGTGCAGCCATGGAGGGCAGGACGAGTGCCAAAGACATCTTACAGGAGAATCTCCTGTTTACACAACGGCCTCTTTAAGAGAAAGTCCCGCCTACTTTGATGGACAGCACAGTCGTCCAATGGCAGAGACAGGACTTCCTATTACAGAGGCTGCCGTGTAAACAGGAAATTCTCCTCCTGTGTGCACGGCACTCGTCCCGCCTCCTCCCTCCGACGCAGCTGGACTATATATCTTTTGTGGCCCCGGCACTGGGAGATCGCCGGGGGCCACAAAAGATATATATGTTTTAAATAACCAGGCGGGCCGCTCAAAACCGGACCGCGGGCCGCGATTGGCCCACGGGCCGGACTTTGGACATGCCTGGTCTACTTGTTCTGGATTACTGATTTTAAGTATTGAAGCCAGAGGGTCAAAATTATAAAAGGGCATCTAGTATTTCCAGAAGTAGATTTCAACATTGACAGTCTCCATGTGTCTTTTAAATCACCATACTGGACCTTAATCCTGCACTCTAGTCAAATAGCTAAATGTGCTATATATGGGAGCTCTTTTAACTGACAAAGGATGTATATTTCTATCCATGTACTCTTGAGATTTTTACAGCTCTGCCACTTACCCTGTTTCCCCTAAAATAAGACCTAGAGTGATTGTCGGTGTTGGCTGCAATATAAGCCCTACCACCCAAATAAGCCCTACTCTGTTTCCTC
Organism: Lithobates pipiens; assembly: GCF_037356315.1. Lineage (NCBI taxonomy): Eukaryota > Metazoa > Chordata > Amphibia > Anura > Ranidae > Lithobates > Lithobates pipiens. The sequence goes on along the minus strand of NW_027507758.1, from coordinate 397,767,373 downwards.
AAAAATAAGCCCTACCCTGAAAAGAAGACCTACAAGGACGTTAACTAGGGCTTATTTTGGGGGAAGGGCTTTTATTGCAGCTATCACCGACAATCACACTAGGTCTTATTTTAGGGGAAACAGGGTAGCACAACCCTATGTGGCAGGAGAGATGACCTGCTGAAGAAACACCTACAGTTGTTGTACCTCTCCCACTTGTGACTAGACTGTGAACAGAGATGCAGCTGACCAATGAGCTCATGTATCTTTTACTCTGTTCTCTCCCCCTATCAGTATACCCATTTTTAGCACACTAACGTTGCTACATAACCAATTGGCTCTTTGTGCTATTTATTAAGCACTAGCCGACCAGCTGCCATCATTATACTGCGGTAGGTCGGCTCTCCTGGGCAAAACGCCATAGCAGTACATCGGCACGTTAAACCGCTATAGAAGACACAGGCATGCCCGCTGCATGCATGTGGCCGGGGGAGTGATGTTCGCCAGCCACGTGCGATCGCGGGCACTAGAGCCAGAAGGGGGATGTGCGTGTGTGTGCATTTTTATAGCACTGATCACTGAATGTCAATGGTGCCACAAATGTGTCAAAAGTTTCCGATCTGTCTGCCGCAATGTTGCAGTCCCACTAAAAATTGCAGATTGCTGCCATTTCAAGTAAAAAAATACAAGTAAAAATAAATAATAATAAAAATGCCATAAATCTTTTCCCTATTTTAGAGATGCTATAACGTTTGCACAAACCAATCAATACGCTTATTGTGATTTTTTTAACCAAAATATATAGAAGAATATATATCGGCCTAAACTGAGGAAGAAATTTGTTTATTTTTTATTTTTGGGGGGATATTTATTATAGCAAAAAGTAAAACATGTTGCTTTTTTTTGTTTATAGCTTAAAAAATAAAAACCACAGAGTTGATCAAATGCCACCAAAAGAAAGCTCTATTGTGGGAAAAAAAGGATGTCAATTTTGTTTGGGTACAGCGAAGCATGCCTGCACAATTTTCAGTTAAAGCAATGCAGTGCCATATCGCAAAAAAATTGCCTTTTTATTAAGGGGCAAATCCTTCTGGGGCTGAAGTGATTAAATAAGGTTTAAATTAAGTTACTTATTCAAAAAATGTTGACTTAGTCGCTTTGGTTGCTTAGAACCCCTGTTAATTTCGGTTAAGGTAACATATAGGATTTTATGGCTGGTAGAAAACACTCAGCAGACCTATTTGTTTGTTCTTTAGAAAAAGCTGGGGACAATTAGGGCTTATCCACAGGGGTTTATGGATCTATGCACCTGTGCAGAGGGCCGTTTATCCACCCAGTAGGCACAGGTGATCCATACAACCACATGCAGCCAGCTTATTAGAAAGCAATGACAGATTGAAGGCTCCATATCTTCACCGATTTTCACACACTTCCATTTATGTAAATCTGGGCTGGAACCAATACATGGTTTTGAACTCAGAGGGTGTGGCTCAGCCCTGCCCCCTGTTCTCTTCTCACTGGTTGTGATCGAGAGCAGTGGGAATCAATGGCTCCTACTGCTGCATCTTAGAAAATGAGGAGGGCGAGCCCAGGGAGAACCGCTGCTCTCGGGCACATCACTAGATTGAGATTGGGCTTAGGTAAGTGTTAGGGGGGCTGATGGGGGAGCTGCACACTGAAGGTTTTTTACCTTCATACATTTAGAACCACTTTAAGTTAGGCAAAAATGTAAAAGTAAAAAAAAAAACAATTAAACTTGCAAAATATGTGATGCCAAAATAGACTATGTCCATTTTCTGCATTAGTACATGTTCCCCGCCGCAGTGCCCAGGTCACTATGCTCATTTTTTAATGATACCTTGCCTTCTAGCTTACATAATGACCAGCGTTCAAATTTAACCTTGCGATTTTTTTCGTTTTACTATTGGTTCAACAGACACCCTGTAAATCAAACCCAGGCACACTCGCTCATCCCTAACCTACAGTACATCCAACCAAGCTTTTCTAACAGCACAGTTGACCAGAAAAAGCTCTGACTTCATCGTGGAAGTTTTTTTACTTGTAAACACTTACTGATAGAAGTGACCACACAGAAAAATACAAATTAGATATGTAACTTATATGAGAAAGTGATCACAATTAATATGCATGCAGATAATACGATTGTGTGTCTTCTTCTCTGAAACCACAATGATATTATACTATATGACCATTTCAGATATAAATACGTCTGGTGAAATAGTCCTTGAATTTTTAAAGTCAGAGCATGTCTGCAAAACAAAGAAAACGGCTTAAGTTTCTGTAACCTTTTTAAATGTCAAATACAATCTTCATTCAAATAATTTTCTTGTTCTGAATGACATCAGTAGCTGTGCAAATGTAGCCAAAGTTTTACCATCCAATTGTGTGTGCCCAGTGACATGTCTGCAATATGAAATGACATCTAAATCCTAGACCTTCATACTTTATTTTGTTTAAAAGCTAAATGCTTGGCTCCAAGCAGGGTTTGCATTCCTAAATATAATGTTTCTCCAGCTTGTCTTCATTATTTCTACAGGCTTGAGATTTACTGCACTGGTCATCTAATAATGAATTATTATAAATTGAAGCATAGTTGCAGATAGATATTTATGAATATCACTAAGAAGATTACGCTTTACAGATTTTACAGATTATAACAAAATTCCCAATAAACTCCTTAATCTTACAAAATCCCAAAATGTATATGCAGGAAAGGTCACAGTTTAGAGAAGTGAAATATGAGATATACCTAGTTTTACTGCGTAGGTTTCTGACAATGCTTAATAACATTAGACTACACCACTGCATTATGTGAGCAGAGCACAAACACATTGTGATGAATGCCCTATTAGACTGAATTCAGATGAATCCCCTGAAAATAAAATGTCTGGATATTTACTCTCATGATGTGTTGTTGCTGCATGGGGAAATTATTGGCAGAGCTGAGGCAGTGTGCTTACATATAAAGAAACCAGACTTTAATGTGAACCCATGATTTGCACATGCAGGACAAGACAACAAGTTTATGTTAATACTTGTCCTACAGATGCACCTACCTTTTTTTAATTCACTTGCAACTCCACAAAGAAGTTACATATAAGCTAAAAGTTTCTGAAATTGTAGCTTTGACCAGGCTATGTAACTATTATGCATATATCACTGTTGCATGGGTGAGTAACATGTTCCTAGATATATTAAATAGTAAGAAGGAAACTGTAATTGTCTTGCTATTGTAAATAGAATAATTCCTCTCTAGTACCAGTTCCAACTCCTAACCCCCCAGCAGCAATCGGCAGGGAGGACCACTGCTATCTGTGTTAACAGTGATCTTTCTGCAGTGGTTAGAACATGCTCTTCTCCCTAGCATGTTAGACCTAGAGCCCTCCAATCAGAATTTCTGAGTTTTGCTGATTGGAAAGGTTTACATTTAAGTCTCCTAATTACTATCCAACTTGAATGGGCAAAACACATTTTTGCTTAAAACCAAATTTCAGGAAGCTGTCTGTATTATCTCAGGCTGTCTAAAGCCTTTCCAAGATGACAAGAAAAGAATGGAGACAAAAATCAACAATGACACAAAATGAAGTCAGTGTTAAAAGCAAGGTAAACCAGCCCAGTAAAACATTTTTTTTAAATCAGAAAGGTGGTGGTGGGACAGTTTTGATGTATCGAGCTTAAAGCTGAACTCCAAACAGACATGAAAGAAACATGTTAATATAGCTCTGTATTCATGAATGCATCATTAAACACTTAAAAAATAATTATAGTGGAGGTTCACACAAAAATTGAACCTCCGCTTTTCGGGAACCCTCCTCCACTCCGGTGTCACATTTGGCACCTATCAGGGGGGAGGGGGTGCAGATACCTGTGCAAGACAGGTATTTGCACCCACTTCTGGGCATAGACTCCCATGAGACTCTATGCCTTATCCTGTCCCAGCACACTGCCTGACAGCACAGACCATTCCCATTGCGCTGTGCGGCTAAGGCATGCACAGTAGGGAACCGGGAAGTGAAGCGGCAATGCTTCACTTCCTGATTCCCTCACTGAGAATGGCGCCGGCAGCAGCCCAGAGCCGAGCGATTGCTCGGCCTCGGCTGCCAACATCGCTGGACTCCAGGAAAGGTAAGTGCCCATTTATTAAAAGTCAGCAGCTGCAGTATTTGTAGCTGCTGACTTTAGAAAAAAAATTGCCAGACTCCCTCTTTAAAGCAGTATACTTTTCAGAATTTGACCTGATATCAGACTCTATAATTCCCTATATGCAGAGATGAGGGCGGGAGGGGGTGAAGCAGTTTTTTTGCTTCAGGACCCATGTCCTAACATGCTGATTAAAGGAGATGAAAATGAGAGGGAGATAGGCTTATCAGTCTGATGCTTCACCTTTCAATGTCCAATCATAAGCTGTGGGAAGGACAAGATCTATATGTGGTAGCTGTATCAGTAAACAATATGATCCCTTGACCTGCTAGATAGGTCTGTGCTCTGTAGCAGAGCTGTGTAAATCTGTGTAAATACTCTTTTGGAAAGTAACTACTTCCCTTTGTCTATGTATTTAGAAGTTTGTTCAATTTTAATAATGCCTATAATAAAAATCTTGGTGGTACACTACCAAAAAATCTAATGTATAACAATGGAGTTTGCAGATGGAGACTGCTAATTTTTAGCAGCTAGTTTATCTTTCAGCTTAGACAATTTATCCACCACTAAGACAGAGATATATGACTTGTTTCTAAGGAGGCGCTCAATAATTGAGTAGGGAAGCACCTAATAACAGGCCACAATTGCTCTGTTTTATCTCACCACACACATCACTTCTAAAGCATTTAGTGTAGATTTTAAATGAGAAGTTTTTTGTCATTGGTTTAACTCATTTTTTGTCTTTGTCATTTTTAAACATATTTTGTATATTCCTTCTTAACCTTCTTTATCCTTTGTAAACCCCTATTTAACTTCCTTACTGATAGAGTTTGCAAAAATATTAATATTCAAGAATGACTTTAGTCAGAACTAAAACTTTTATATAATTTCTTTAATGTCAAGGCTGTATTTCGTTACCTTATCTCTAAACAGGACCTATGTACTATGATGTTTTTTTCTTGGTTTCTAAATCAGAGATTATTACCAATATGTTAAATCCCTCCAGAATAAATGTATTACCATTTCCATTTTGATTTAACCACTTGCCACCCGCCCACCATCAAATGATGGCTGGGTGGTGCGGCTCTCGTTTTGGGTGTACCTCATATGACAGCCTCCTAGCAACGACTGCCCTCGTGAGCCCCTGGGGACAGGCAGCGTGAGGAGAGTATGGCCGTGCCATGTTGCTAGGATACGGCACGATGTGTCCAATCACACCCGGTCACATGTAAACACGGAGATGCCGGCATTGACAGAGTATAAGGAGAGGCGAGCCGATCAACATCTCCTCACAGGACATCTAGCGATTTCATTTACAATTAAGTGCCCACCAGAGCCAGCAATGTGTGCCCACCACTGCTAGCAATCAGTGCCCACCTTTGCCCATGAGTGCCAACAATCAGTGCCCACAAGCGGCAGAAATCAGTGCCCACAAGTGCCAGAAATCAGTGCCCACAAGTGCCAGCAATCAATGGCCATTGGTGATGCCAGTCAGTGCTGCCCATCAATGCCCATCACTGCTGCCCATCACTGCTGCCATCAAAGCCCATCAGTGCCCATCAGTGTCACCCATCAGTACCGCCTATCCATGCCACCTATCTGTGCCCACAAGTGCTGCATATCTATGCCCATTAGTGCCACCCATCAGTGCCGCCTATCAGTGCTCACCAGTGCCACATATCAGTGCCACCTATCAGTGCCCATAAGTACAGCATATTAATGCCTCCTCATCAGTGATCATAAATGCTGCCTTATCAGTGCCCATAAGTACCACCTCATCAGTGCCCATCAGTGCAGCCTATCAGTGCCCATCAGTGCTGCCTCATCAGAGCCCATCAATGAAGGAGAGAAATTACTTATTTACAAAATTTACTGACAGAAACTGAGAATAACATTTTTCTTTTCAAAATTTTCGGTCTTTAAAAAAAATGTAATGTAATTGGTTAGTGTGGTAAAGCCTAGCAATGTTTCTGCAATGGTACAGAAACAATTTCTGGTGTATTATAATATAGACATGATCTTCAAGTCATGAATTAATTATAGCCCAGCTGGGACACTTCTTAATTGTGTTTATTTCCACTTAATGGCAGTATTTCTAATTATTTTACCTTTTTTTATTCCACACATGTTACACCAAGGCGGAACTGCATTATTTTCAGCTCCAGCGGTCCCATGGTTCTGCAGGTGCTTAGTAATTATCAATATTGTCTCTTGAATATTTAAACAGCAATCAAATCAGAAAATTCAACTTATTCTCCTTGGAGAATTGAAAGGTTTCAGCCATTGTTGATAACGTTACAGGTAACTATAAAAAATAGACCGCATACACAACAATGGGCTCCATTCACAAAGCAGTATCTTACCCCATTCGAGTATGCAGTAAGATACTGTACCGCATTTTTTTTTTAATTCGTTAAATAAACACTATTAAAATAGCATATGCACTATTTTATTAAATTATGCAGTATTTTAATAGTGAAAGCTTGCATAACTAGCTGGTTAGTAAGGAGCAGTGTCCACTGTGTCCTTAACCACTTCCCACCCGGCCAATGTACATATACGGCCAGGTGAGAGCTCTCTACTGCTCAGTGGACGTTCAGGAACGTCCTTCAGAAGGAGGGGGATCGCGCGATCCCAATGTGCTTGTGTCACCCGGACACGGCGCATCTCGGATCGGCAGGAGGGCTCTGTGATTGGCCCTCCTGATCACATGACGGCCATGTCCAATTACGGCCGTCATGTGATGTAAACAAACAGCCGGTTGCTAGGCAATCGGCTCTCCTCTCCTCACACGGAAGTCGTCACTGAGGAGAGGAGAGCAGATTGCTGCAGCCGGCTGGTGATCAGTGAGTATGAGCTGTTTTTACAGCTTTTTACTAACTGATCACCAGTCTAGTATAAACCTACAGTGTAAACACACATATCACCATAATACACATGTCACCAAATAATAAAAAGACATGTCCCCAAATAAAAAAACACATGTCCCCCACATATGTCCCACTAAAATCACATGTTCCAATGATTATCTGCACACATATGTACGTGATCACCTGCACACATATGTACATGATCATTTGCGTACATATGTCCGTGATCACACAAACCAATTATTATACACTTAACGGAATTTTTTTTACCAAAAACATGTAGCAGAATACATTTTGGCTTAAATTTATGACAAAATTAGATTTTATTGGATTTCTTTTAAAATAGAAAAAATAAAATATTGTTTTTTTTCCAAATTTCTGCTTTTTTTGCGCTTATATCGCAAAAAAAAAAAAACGGAGTCGTGAATAAATACCACCAAAATAAAGCTCTATTTGTGCAAACAAAATGATAAAAATGTCATTTGGGTACAGTGTAGCATAACCGCGCAATTGTCATTGAAAGTGCGAGAGCGATGAAAGCTGAAAATTGGGCTGGGAAGGAAGGGGGGCGAAAGTGCCCTGTATTGTAGTGGTTAACAACCAATGAGTCTTTAGATGTCAGTGGGGCTCTCCACTGAATGTAAATTTAAAATTTAAAAATTCAATCCATACCAGGCCCTTCAGGTCTGGTAAAGATTTTAAGGGGGATCCCATGCCAAAATTAAAATAAAAATAAAAAAAATCTCCAAATTTCATACCAGACCCTTTTCCTTATCCCAGACTCATGTAGCCCAGCAGACTATTTACCAAATAAGTGGTAAAAGTGAATAAAAATGCAACAACAGTTTTTGACAAGTCCTTAATTAAAAAAGTTAAAATTCAAAAAATTCAAAGAGTCTGTGACATCACCAGGTGGCCCTGTCCCTTAGTTTATCTAGCAGCGGGATGAGGCAGAGCTGACATTCGATGGGAGCCCTCGTCTGGTACAGACCTTTTTTTTTATTCGGCTTGGTGGTTGGGACAATTATTTTAAATTATATTTTTTTAATGAAGGACTTGTCAAAAATTGTTGCTGCATTTTTATTCACTTTTACCTCCTTTTTGGTGAATGAGTAGAGGAACTGTGTATTGGCCAGGGTTGTGGGGAAGAGGCCTTCGTCCTCATTAACATGGGGACAAGGTTCTTTGAGGGGGAGCCACATCCCTTCTGCTTGTTTGGAATGCATATAGAAAGCAATTTGGCTTCCTCAGCTTGTATTTCCTGCTTTGTATCTACTATGTAAGTGCAGTTTTACTTTTTTCCACAAAAGGCAACATATTACCCATATGATATAAAGATCCAGAGGATTGGTCAGAAAGGGTATGATGACCACTAATATCCATTGAGGAGATGCCATTCATTGGAAAAGCATTATTTTACTTTTTTTTTTGGTACTGTAAAATGTTTATTTCAAAAAAGTGAAAGAAGTATACAAATTTGTACAGTAGCAAAGTAAAAACAATGTTTCACAACATAAGATTTTATTCTGGACGAGCGCATCTATCAAAAGTTTTTCAACAAGAACAAAAACTAATGTAGCGGATGGAGAAATTCCCAAGAAGTAAGAAATAGTAAGGAGAAAAAGAGGACAATGTGGTCGTGGTCAGATTAATGTAATAACTATATATAAACCTATATGATACCTATTAGTAAGCTAAGACTAATAAAAGTGCATTTTCTTATTGCTTAAATGGACAGTGCACACTGGATTCTGCAATAATGTATTTCATTGTTTGCAGAATAGTGCGAATGCAAATTTTTTTTGGGCAAACAATAACTCATATTGTGTTTGTGTGTTGAGATTTTGGAGGAAAGGCATTCTGTCAGGAGGATCTGTTTGCTTCCAGTCAAAGGAGTGTTCATGCAATATAGGGCGGGACTCAAAAAGTAACAAGCTCACAACATGTTCTTCTTCTTATGCAATCTACCATTACTCACTTGGAATTCCTCCACTAAAAGGAGTTTAACACCTCCACCTAACTTGAACTCTCTAATTCCTGACAGGACATTTTTTTAGCAATCTTCTCTCTCGTGACAAGGGATAGGACCCCTAAAACCTATTACACTGTGGCTAATCTAATAAATCTGATAAACCTTCATCTAGGCCCTTCAGCACCTCACACTTGTATTCCTTTCATCATGTCTCCCACCACTGTTAGGCTCCACAGTATGTCAGATATAGGGATGAGCCGAACACCCCCTGTTCGGTTCGCACCAGAACCTGCGAACAGACCTAAACTTCGTGTGAACTTTAGAACACTATTAAAGTCTATGGGACTCGAACGTTCACAATCTAAAGTGCTCATTTTAAAGGGTAATATGCAAGTTACTGTCCTAAAAAGTGTTTGGGGACCTGGGTCCTGCCCCTGGGGACATGGATCAATGCAAAAAAAAGTTTTAAAAACGGCAGTTTTTTCAGGAGCACTGATTTTAATAATGATTGAAGTGAAACAATAAAAGTGTAATATTCCTTTAAATGTGGTACCTGGGGGGTATTTATAGTATGCCTGTGAAGGGGCGCATGTTTCCCGTGCTTAGAACTGTCCCTGCACAAAGTGTCATTTGTGCAGGAAAAAAAGTCTTTTAAAATCACTTGCGGCTATATTGTCGGCTCCCCGTAATACAGAGAACACTCAATGAGTGTTCTCTGTATTAGCCGACAATTCATTCATTGATAAAAAAAAAAAAAAAGCGTGGGGGTTCCCCTAAATTCAATTACCAGGCCCTTCAGGTCTGACATGGATATTAAGGGGAACCCCGTGTCAAATTAAAAAAAAAATTGACGTGGGGGTGCATGGGCATAACACATAATGCTTATACACATAATGCACATCTTATTATTTCAAAATATAGAAAAATATTAAAACCAACCATATGCTAACTCTCTTCCATTTACAGTACTGCATGATTGTCAAAAGGTACTATGGGTCATTGCAATTCTTGTCTTAATAAATAAGCCTTTTGTGGTTCTCAATTTTTTTCTATCAAGATACTGTAAATAAATACTGCTATGAAATATATATCAATATCCAAATGTAAATTTGATAATAGCCGCCAGGAAACTAACACCATTTTCACAATCCTCCAATGAAAGAAATGATCTTTTTATTTATTCAGCTCTTTAAGTACATATAGTAAGTGGGTTTGCTTGTAAGTCATAAATTATTGATGGACAGTTCCCATTAAGTAAGTGTGGGATTCAGGGAAAGCAGAGTTCATAAAAATGTCCATTGTTGGCCATTTATACAGTTCTGATATATGTGTGTGTGTGTGTGTGTGTGTGTATGTGTGTGTGTATTGTTTGATGCCAGCATGAATCACTTTTTACATGTGTTAATAATTGTTGAATAAGAGAATATATGTTTTATTTTCATCCTATAATGCATGGTTACATTTTTGCAAGGATGCATAGCACAGTATACAGTTTGTGTCTTCATGATATAAGACCCCAGGCATTTACACACTGTAACAACTGCACATGTCACAGTCTTTTTATCCAACTGATGGATTACCGTTCTTTTTCCAGCAAGCACAGAGAGATTGCATTTCTTTACTATCTAGGATTCAGCACTCAGTGCTACATCAGCTACATGTCCCAGGGTGATTTTTATGTGCTGCCAGTTACTCTAAAGTTTTCCATTTGATATTTATGTTCATGGTATACATTGTTACCTATAATAATAATGTCTAGTAAAATAAAGCTACATGCAGATACTGGTGGAGGCTGACATGCACTATGGAGATATTACATACTGTACAAAGATGGACCATAGAATCCAAGTACTACTGTAAATTGCTCATGGGGTTTGCTCGTGTGTGATCTTTGCATATGGATGATTGGAATAGAAAAGTTGGAAAAAAAAGGCAATTGTGAATCTGCATTGCTTTGCAACATAGGGTATGTATTTAGGAAAACACATGCTACTTGATTAAATGCTTTTTATGGGCAACCAGCTAATCATATCTAACTTGTATTACACCTGATCAGCATACAGAATGAAAAGCCGCACGTGAAGTCAGAAATTGTCTTTCCTCTATATAGTGTACATTTCCATAATACCGACAATGCAACAAACGCACTAGAAAAAAATTTAAATTGCTGGCTAAGGAAATAGAAAAGCAAGGAATGCTATGTTGAAAAAAAGTGGTTTCAGAAGTGCTTTGTAGGGGCTGCATGGTCATTTGTCTCCAAACTTTAGTGTAATCCTACTAATATCACAACTATACGCATACAAGTCACAAATTCCTCTCACTTAGCAGTGATGGCAGAACATTTTTTTTTTCCACAGTAAAATGATATCTGCTAACTGGAATTTCATTGGGCTTTGTATGTTTATTGATATACTAACATAGAAAGCCCCCCCCAGACTGATGATAGATAATATGATTCAAACTTAAAGTGGTTGTAAACCCTTACAAGCCACTTTTCACTACAGGCAATAAGGCTTACCTGTAGCTACCGTGGATACCTCTTAAACATCATTGGAGCATGTTCTGAAGCAATGGCTCATTCGTGCTGTTGCTTCAGCTGACGTACTCTTACCCGCAGCATGCGGGGGAGTGACGTCATTGAGGCTCTGGCCAATCACAGCACCAAGGCCCGCGATATCCAGAAATAACTGCGGCAGTCATGTCGCCAGGCCCGCTGCGGGTGCTTCGATATATATATTTCATAATGAGTTAGTATGCATAGTATACTCATTATGCCTTTTTCTTGCTTTTTTTGTGGGTTTACAACCACTTTAACCACTTGCTTACTGGGCACTTAAACCCCCCTCCTGTCCGGACCAATTTTCAGCTTTCAGCGCTGTCTTAATTTGAATGACAATTGTGCAGTCATACAACACTGTACCCAAATTAAATTGGTATCACTTTCCCCCCACAAATAGAGCTTTCTTCTGGTGGTATTTGATCACCTCTGTGGTTTTTATTGTGTGTTAATTTTTTTTTAAAAAGACTGAATTAAAAAAAAAAAAACATTTTTATATTTTGTTATAAAATTTTGCAAACAGGTTATTTTTCTCCTTCATTGATGTACGCTGATGAGGCTGCACTTATGGGCACCAATGGGCTGCACTGATGGGCACTGATGGGCTGCACTGATGGGCACTGATAGGGCAGCACTGGTGGGCACTGATAGGTGGCACTAGTAGGCACTGATAGGGTGACACTGGTGGGCACTGATAGGTGGCACTGAAGGGCATTAATAGGTGGCATTGGTGGGCACTGAGAAGTGGCACTAATAGATGGCACTAATAGGTGACACTGATAGCTGGCAGTGATGGGCACTGATGGGTGGCAGTGATGGGCACTGATAGGTTAAACTGAAAGGCGGCACTGCTAGGGGGCACTGATGAGGCACTGATTGGCACCACTGGTGGGCATTAACAGGTGGTACTTGTGGGCATTGATAGATGGTACTTGTGGGCATTGATAGGTGGCAGTGGTGGGCACTGTGGGCAATGGCAGGTGGCACTTGGAGGCACAGAGGAGGAGGCAGATGTGCCTCCTTCCTCTTTGGGACCGATGTCCCTTTGAGCATAGGCCGGTGATCGCCTTTTTTATTTCTTTGCTGTTAAAAGCCGATTACTGAGCTTTTGTTTATACACGTGATCAGCTGTCATTGGCTGACAGCTGATCACATGGTAAGGGGCCAGTCTTGGTGACTCAGTGATAACATTGCGTACTACTTGCACCCTGCAGGGGGCGCACAGGGAGCGTGCAAAGGGCAGGATGTCCTATGACGGCTTCCCGGAAATTCAGGTCTGCGCTGTGGTCGTCATTGGGCTATAGCGCGGACCTCATTTTACTTGCTTATTTATTGACTTACTTTAGAGTGGAAAGTCAAAGGTAGAAGGTTTTTTATGTTTAATCTTTTTTATTTCAAAATAAAAAAATAAGTTCAAGGAGATTTTATGCAGTAAAATATTAGGGATTATTTACTGTAGTAATTTTTTTATAATGCTTCAGCAAACATTCATTTGTTTGAGAAATCCAGTTTGGTTTCAGAATAACTTCTATTTTTTTAGTTTCTCTGAATTCATCTAAAATAAGTTACTAATTAAGTATTTTAGCTACAGTAGTTATTAAAATGTTTCTATTTTGTGTAATTGTATTTTTATTAGATTGTAAAAAATTTACCAACGATAAAGCTACAATAATAACTGAACAGTGGTGAAGTATACAGTCTGCAAGTGACACAAATCTATAGTGGTCTACTGCAAAATGTTTATTTTAATACTTTTTTGGAGATTTACTAAAACTGGTGCACACAGAATCTGATGCAGCTGTGCATAGTATCAAATCAGCTTCTAGGTTTTATTAGCAAAGCTTAATTGGACAAGATGAAGTTAGAAGCTGATTGGTTACTGTGCACAGTTTCTCTTGATTCTATGTACCAGTTTTAGTAAATAATTTCTTATTATTTATTACAGGTTCTTATATAGTGCTGTCAATTTATACAGCAATTTATATATACTGTATATTGTAAATCCACATCAGTCCATGCCCTCAAGGAGTTTACAACCTAAGGTCCTTAACTCACATTAATACACATACCAGGGCCAATTTAGATAGGAGCCAATTAGCCTACAAGCAAGTATTTGCATGTGGGAGGAAACAAGAATACCCAGAGGAAACACACGCAAGTACAGGGAGAACATGCAAACTCCATGCATCTCCCCATTATTCCCTCATACAGTATATGTTTCCAAAGAGAATGCTATGCTAAAATGGATCCCATGAATAAGTAGGCAATGTATATCAAATATTGACAAATAAACTAGATCAGGCTTTCTAGAAATTGGGAAAATAAATGTAAAGAGAAATGGCTCCACCATTATACATTGTTTTATAATGGAAAATTGCTAATCACATGATATTTAAAGGATGATAGTCAGCCATGTGACTGTTTAAAGGATGAAAAATTAATGCTCTTCTTTCTGTCCCTAGAAAACAAAATTTCATACCTTAAAACCAATGTTTCTTAGAGATATGCTGCAAGTCCTGCCTAAGGCTAAGTAGTACTTTTCTGATGACATCCGTTTGACAAAACATTTTGATAGGGACCTTCCTACATCACTTTGGCCATGTGATTTTCACTAGTTGGAGCACAGGTTGCATTCCTTAAGACTACACCAGAAGTGGTGAGAAAGCTTCCTAGTTTAGCTGAATTTTACAACTACACAATGTGAATGTAACTGTCAGGGCTGGGCTTAGCCCTTCCTTTTCAGACCTCTGTGCTGTCAGTTAATTGCCAAAGACTCTTCATTCTACAGTGATTCACCTGGTCTTCATTTCCTGCTCGTCAGCTAGAGCTGCTGGTTATATAAACTCCTTGGATCAGATCTTCTGTGCCTTGGTCAACATATCCGGACTCTCTCTGCTGTGTTTTCCTGTGAAAGACTTTTGCTTGGCTGACTTCTCTTTTGGTTCCTGATCCTGTTTGCTGAACCTGTTTTCTCTGACCTCTGGACTCCTGTTTTTCTGGCTTGTTCTGACTACCTGTCCTGGTTATCAAAGTCTGGCTATGCTTTGACTATGTTTGCTCAGTTTATACCATTTTAAAATTGTATTAAATAGTGTGATTTTTACTGCACTTCTGTCTCAGTCTGATTCATGGTTCCTGACAGTAATGTCATTGTTTTTATTTCAATTAATAAAAATGAGATTACATTATTTCTACTCTTTGGGTCTTTCCTGTTTGGCTTAACTGGAAGTTGATACATTGGAGGGAGAGAGAAGAGGAGAACTCACTGATAAGGACTGAGTATATTTGTTTGGACTTTGGACTCTTGTTTAATGCTTTCACAGAAGGATATTATAGTGCACAATTCCACTAAAACCCCAGTGATTTACTATACTCCAAAAATACACAAAAGACTAACCAAACCCCCAGGAAGACCAATCATCAGTGGCATAAATTCTGTATTTTCACGACTAGGTGAATACCTAGATAAGTTTCTGAAACCGATGGTCCCTATGGGTCGATCCTACCTGCGAGATAGCGCTCAGCTTATTGAAGACTTACAGAACATCTCGGGCACTCACAATTACCTAATGGCAACCATTGATGTTAATTCCCTTTATACTAGCATTGTACAACATGATGGAATAACAGGTGTCGAAAAAGCCTTTTATGAACGTACCAACATGAGACAGGACCAGGTGGAATACATACTAGAGGGTCTCCGTTTAGCAATGGAGTGTAACTATTTCTGGTACGGCCAACATTACTATGTGCAAACAAAGGGCGTAGCTATGGGGGCAAGATACGCCCCAAGTGTGGCTAACCTCCTGATGGATCTATGGGAGGAAGAGTATATCTATACCAGGGATATACCACAACTGAAGTACCTAAGACGATATATAGATGACTTGATTGTACTCTGGGATGGCACTGCTGAAGCTTTCGACCAATTCCTCCACTCTTTAAACAATAATAAATATGGGTTAACTTTTAGCGGGAAGGCAGATGGACAAAAAATCGAGTTCTTAGATCTTGAAATCTTTAAAGAGGGAGATACCCTGCAATCAAAAACCTTTTTCAAAAGTACTGATAGAAATGGCTACATCCCAAGGTCTAGCTGCCATCACCCAAGGTGGAAAGGAAACGTGCCCAAAGGGCAACTGCTGAGAATTAGACGTAATTGTAATTCATTAGCAGACTTCTCCACACAGGCGGACAGACTGATAGCGCAATTCGTAGAGAAGGGATATAATGCAGACACATTGGCTAAACTGAAGGAGAAGATTGGCAATATGGACAGAAATACTCTGTTCAACAAAAGAAATAAAAACACAGTTAAAAACAATCTAACCTTCATTACTGGGTATAATACACAATACCGCGAGGTTGAAAAAATTGTCACAAAATATTGGCCTATTTTACAGGAAGACAAAACTTTGGCCAACATTCTCCCTAAAAAACCTAACTTTGTGTATAAAAAGGCCCCCAATCTTCGTAACCTGCTTGTGCACAATGTGATTGATCCCCCTATGCCTGTGAGGATTTTTGACGATCTTAAGGGCTTCTACAGGTGCAATAGATGTCTACCATGCAGGACTATTAAAACTCAACCTCGCAAACGTGAATCGTTTAAATCTAGAACAAATCACACAGAATATCAAATACGGAACCTCATCACATGTAGGAGTACATATGTCACCTATGTGATTGAGTGCCCGTGCAAATTGCAATATGTAGGGAGAACCACCCGTCCCCTATTTGTACGAATAAGAGAGCATATAAACAACATAAAAAAAGGGTTTCCTAACCATAACCTTTCCCGCCATTTTGATTTATTCCATCAAAGAGACCCATCTCAATTAGTCTTCTTTGGGATCGACTGTATTATGAAAAACTGGAGAGGTGGTAATAACACCACGCGCATATCCCAAAACGAAACATCTTGGATATATCGCCTCGACACTCTCGCTCCAAAGGGGTTGAATCTGGACATCGACCTCAATTGCTTTATAGCTAATCCATAGGGACCTTTCCATTGGGTTCACACATGGCATAGAACCCCCCCCCCCCCCCCACATTTCTTTACATTTTTTCTATTTTCGTCTTACATCTTTTGATAAAGGGGGTTTCCTGCAAGTAGCACCATGGATACGATATGCCTAACCCATCATGTGGTACAAGGGACATGAGTGCTTTAGATGAATGATGTTCTTTCCCACTCAATTATCTGTTTCTTCACCCTTTTTATTAAAAAACCTCTTTCCTTTTACCAGGTAGGGTTTACCACTAGGGTGACTACTAAAAAAGATGCTGACATTTAGTTTTTAGTTTTTAGAAAATTAGAAAATATAAAATAATTAACTGTCCTATTACACATAGGGGTGGACATATACATATAAAAAATATTTTTTATTTTTTATTTTTTATTTTTTATTTTTTATTTTTTATTTTTTATTTTTTATTTTTTTATTATCTTATTATTTTTTACTTGTAATTATATCACTAATGAAACTTGCTGTTTTTTCCCATGACTTTTACAAGGTAATAGCTGGAATACCTTTCGTATATGTTATGGGCATGTAAAATAAATCTCTATCCACCAGAGGGCCCTCTCTCTCCCCGGCCCTTCCTTCCCCTTGTTTATTAGTAATTATTTTTATTAGTATTTTCCCTATGTTACTTTATATTTTACACTTTATAATTTACATTGTAACTATGGGCCCCTGAGCAATAAGGACTTCCCAGTGTTGTAGCTTTTGCTGCAATATTTCCACTACCAGGCTTTTGTAGATTGAGCCAAAAATGGGTTAATTAAGTGACAAGCTCTGTCCCATCTCCGCCCACAAGAAGACACGGCTTCTACGTGCGGATAAACGAACATAAATAAATATACTATGATCTATGGGGCTAGCCCTATAACGTGTGCCGGGGAGGTGGAGAACTCTCTGGCGGCTGAACCATCCCACTATTCCCTCTGAGCCAATGTACGTTCATCTTTATGCATATTTAAGATGTGTGTGTGGTTGGCGTGGTATCGTCGCTGAAGACGTCTTATGACGAAACGCGTCTGACGTACCACGCACACCACTTCCTGGTTGACGAGTTGAGACGGAGCGCAGGCTGGAACGCACGCCCGCTCCGCGTCCAGACCCCAGCTCGCCTCCTCGTTCGACCGTTTGGCATTAAAAGACCGTTCAGGTCGGTTTTTTTAGGTTGCATATTTATACTCTTGGCATTTACCAGTGGTGAGTAAATTCCTCTTCCCCTAAGGTGTCACGTTTTTTCCATATACAGTGACCCCAGGGGTTTAGGGGATATATCACCCAAGGGCTCTCTTTGGCCATATATAGATCTTTTTGGCCACCTAGAGGGCATCATATGCCCCTGCCCTGGTTTATGAGTTTGAACAACCTTTATTACTAAAATTTTTTTATTTATTTTTGTATTATATTTTTTCCATTTTTTCATTTTTATTTTATTTACTTTTTCTCTGTACCATCTGTCTGGAACTGTGACTCTGGGACCAAATACATATATTTGACCTGGGGTTTTTTTGCTGTTTTTTGCTGTTTTTTGCTGTTTGGGGTTTTTGTCGTTTTTCAGTTTTTGTTTTTTGTGTTTGTTGCTGGTGTTTTTAAGAAAAGCTAGCTATATATATATATATATACTCTTTTATTTTTGCTTTTGTTTTCCTCCTGTTGGCTTAATAATAAAAAACTTTTAAACATTTATCCCTTGAGGGAATACGTTTTCTGAGCAAAACTTTTTTGATCATCTGTTTTGAAAGAAGTACTTTTTTCTGAAGATACTGCACTATGAGACCCCTTTTTATTATTATCTCTCTGAGGATCCTCTGGTAAAGTACCATCTGCTGAAAATACTAGTCCACGTATTAAAGAAGGTGATATAGGTGGAGAGTGGAGGTTTGCTGGATGTGCCCCTCTTTTTCCGGACGTGCCCACCTGTGGAACAATCGGATCTCGCACTGTGTAATACTGAAGGCTTGAATGCCCCGTGTGGGCACATAGTTCTGGTGAGTGGGGATCTGAGGGGGTGAGCACGAAGTCACCTGAATTTCTTCATGTTCTGAGCACCAGTCACTTTTACCTGTTAACACTGGAAGATCCTGAAATTGAAATTTTACTTGGACTGTATCTATCCTGGACTGTGTGTGTGTTTTTTTCCCTGTGCCCTTTTAAAGGATTGATGTTTACTGTCTGTGTAGGACGTTTTTTAGTAATTTACTTATGCTTTTAGTATAACCGCTGCACCTCCTTTGGAATTTTTCCGCATTATTTGCACCTATTTTTGCACACCCTTCTGCACATTTGGTGTGGAAAGAGACTTCCAAGGGGGACCCCTCTGATACAGGAGTTTCTTTCGAAAAGTTTTTTGACATTTTTTGCACTGTCGCATATTAGTATAACACTGATTGCTTGTCTTATTCATGTTTATTTTGTTTACCTTATTCTAATTTATTTTGTTTTTTGCACATAATTTATTCACTATACATACACATGTGGCTCAACCACTATTGGAGTATCTTTACTTTTATTCTCTGAAACTTCACTAGAGTTTTTTCTACGGGCCACACACCTATGTAGAATTTGGATACAATTAATTTTTTTGCTCACTAGAGGCACTTATACTCAGTATTTCTATGTAGTCCGTCTTTGGACATAACTCTATATGAAATAACTTTCTACACAATATTCCTCTGTGTCTTCCCGGTGCGGTGATAACTTTTCTCACTTGAAACTTTTTTCACTTCTCTCACTTGAATTTTTTCCCTATTTATTGTACACATAGGGTATATACACATATTTATCTAGCTATGATAGGTAGCGCCTAGACCCCTTTCCACTCTGATTTACTCTGTTTGTTATATCTCACACCCCTTTGGGGTTGTGAGTCATAGGGGCGGCGAAACCTTTTTTCTCCTTCTTTCTCTTTTATTACTGTTTAGTGTTTTTTCTAGTGCACTCACATATACCACCTAGCGCGGCTGTGGCCTTTAGAGACCACTTTCCACATAGTTCTTCCTGACAGTAATGTCATTGTTTTTATTTCAATTAATAAAAATGAGATTACATTATTTCTACTCTTTGGGTCTTTCCTGTTTGGCTTAACTGGAAGTTGATACATTGGAGGGAGAGAGAAGAGGAGAACTCACTGATAAGGACTGAGTATATTTGTTTGGACTTTGGACTCTTGTTTAATGCTTTCACAGAAGGATATTATAGTGCACAATATTTATTTAACATTTCTGGCATGAGTGGATTCTCTTTTAAAGGAATTCATAATAATGTGCTTTATATTGAATTGATTGGATATATTTAATGTGATTTTTCTTATATACTCATGGGGATATCTAGTGTCCCACTGCTGAGGGTCCAGAATTTGGGAATACAGCACTGGGTATTTTACTAAATTTAGTAAATAACAATCCTGGCTGCTGGTTACTGCATAGCTCTCTGTCATAGCGTATAATGGCCAGCATGTTTACTTACAGGCATGCAAAGAGAATGGATCTACATTGCATGCACACAATATTGCATAACTGCTGACTCCCAAAAACAGGAAATGCTACTCACACTCACAAGCATGCTAAATAATGTATATCTAAGAAACCCAAGTTTCCAGAAATCTTAATTTTATTTTTAAAGCAATAAATAATAAAACTATACATTTTTTTTTAAGTTGGCATTTTGTTCCTAGGGCACACATTCTTTAGCTTTGTCAGACAGGTTAAATCTGATCTGAACTTACAGCGTAATTTTAATTATGTGATTTAATCTTGAACAAGTTGCCTTGATTGCAAAGATAAATAGCAAAGCACAATGAACCACAACGTTTTTAAAAATTTAAAATGATTACAGAATACATGGTAAAATTCAAGATGTATTTGAAATTCCATGTACCGTACTTATCCAAATTACAAACTGTCCCTGGCAGGGATTTTTGTCCTTTCAGCACATGAGTACATCACCAATGTGGCATCACAAGCAGAGAGGAGAGATATCATTCTTCCCAGTAGTAATTCAGCTGCTGCCACAAAACCACAATCAATTAACAATGCAGTGAATGTGTACACTTCAACACTAAATGTTTCATGAACTTTGACAATGCTTATCTCTATTTTGCTGCTTTCCTCCTTCTCTTTCGGTGAAGATTTTTACATCAGGATGAGCAAATGTGACATGACAGATGAAATTACAAAATGCATTAAAATAAAACTATTTTATCGCAACCTCTTCTATAAGGTGAAAGGGATAAATGGGTAAGACATATTACATTTTAAATTATTAATGTTGCTCTTTTTTCACTGGGGATTCAATCATGCAAAAACTGCATAAATAATAATGACCTACTTATTTTTAGTAATGAAAAAAAATTGTCTCACTGGCAACTAATACCATAGATATTTGTTGATATAATGAAGATTAGTAAGTGGACACATTAAAACTTACAAACACTTTTTTTTGTTTAAAATGTTTTATTTATTGAATGGAAACATTCTCTAACAAATATATTTTTGGTTGAACAAATTAATATTTGTCTAAAATATAAATGTAAAACCTTCTTTCAGTATTGGTACAATGATTTTAATCTATTTTTATACTTTTTATCTTCGTTAAACATAGGGTTCAGCCGAATGTACCTGGTTTCAGTTTGAGACAGGTTTGATAAACATTACTGAAGTCCGAGTGCCGAATTGAAACCCAGTTTAGTCAATAAGAGCTAAATGTTAAAAAACATAGCCATTTTCTAGGCTAAAAGGCAAGGAAATGTCAAACAAATTACATGGAAGATGATCAAAAAAAACTTATTTAAAAGGCAACATTAAAAATGAAAAATTCCATTAAATAACATGCCAAGGGGGTTCCTTGAATCTGCCTATGAAATATCACATCCCAATGCAGCAAAATTGACATTACAAGCTTCATGTTCTTTCTTTTGTTTGTAAACAAAAGACTGGGAATCCCCTTCATTTATCCCAGACCCTTAACTTAGATGAGGGTCTGGTATATATTTTAATAGGCAACCTGCACATAAAAAAATGAAATGGTATGGCATTCTCTCTTCGGGTCTGGCACTGATTTTAACCACTTTCAGACCGGACCATTTTGCTGGTAAATGACCAGAGGTCTTTTTACACTTTGGCACTGCGCTGCTTTAACTGGTAATTGCGCGGTCATGCAATGTTGTACCCAAACAAAATTTGCGTCCTTTTCTTCCCACAAATAGAGCTTTCTTTTGATGGTATTTGATTGCCTCTGCGATTTTTATTTTTTGCGATATAAACGTAAAAAGACCGCAAATTTTGAAAAAAAATGATATTTTCTACTTTTTGTTATTAGAAAAATCCAATAAACTCAATTTTAGTCATACATTTAGGACAAAATGTATTCAGCCACATGTCTTTGGTAAAAAAAAAGTCAATAATTGTATATTTATTGGTTTGCGCAAAAGTTGTCACATCTACAAACTAAGGTACGTTTTCTGGAATTTACGCAGCTTTTAGTTTACGACTGCCTATCTCATTTCTTGAGGTGCTAAAATGACAGGGCAGTACAAAACCCCCCCAAATGACCCCATTTTGGAAAGTAGACCCCCTAAGGAAATTGATAAGAGGCATGTTGAGCCCATTGAATATTTTATTTTTTTGCCTCAAGCGATTGAATAATGACAAAAAAAAAATTTTTTTTTTTTTTTTACACAAAGTTGTCACTAAATGATATATTGCTCACACATGCTATGGGCGTATGTGAAATGACACCCCAAAATAAATTCTGCTGCTTCTCCTGAGTACGGGGATACCACATATGTGGGACTTTTTGGGAGCCTAGCCGCGTACAGGGCCCCGAAAACCAAGCACCGCCTTCAGGCTTTCTAAGGGCGTCAATTTTTGATTTCACGCCTCACTACCTATTACAGTTTTGAAGGCCATAAAATGCCAAGATGGCACAAAACCCCCACAAATGACCCCATTTTAGAAAGTAGACACCCCAAGCTATTTGCTGAGAGGCATGTTGAGTCCATGGAATATTTTATATTTTGCCACAAGTTGCGGGAAAATTACAAACTTTTTTTTTTTTTTTTTTTTTTTCACAAAGTTGTCACTAAATGATATATTGCTCATGCATGCCATGGGCATATGTGAAATGACACCCCAAAATAAATTCTGCTGCTTCTCCTGAGTACGGGGATACCACATATGTGGGACTTTTTGGGAGCCTAGCCGCGTACGGGGCCCCGAAAACCAAGCACCGCCTTCAGGCTTTCTAAGGGCGTAATTTTTTGAGTTCACTTCTCACTACCTATTACAGTTTTGAAGGCCATAAAATGCCAAGATGGCACAAAACCCCCACAAATGACCCCATTTTAGAAAGTAGACACCCCAAGCTATTTGCTGAGAGGCATGTTGAGTCCATGGAATATTTTATATTTTGCCACAAGTTGCGGGAAAATTACAAACTTTTTTTTTTTTTCACAAAGTTGTCACTAAATGATATATTGCTCACGCATGCCATGGGCATATGTGAAATGACACCCCAAAATAAATTCTGCTGCTTCTCCTGAGTACGGGGATACCACATATGTGGGACTTTTTGGGAGCCTAGCCGCGTACGGGGCCCCAAAAACCAAGCACCGCCTTCAGGCTTTCTAAGGGCGTTACAGTTTTGAAGGCCATAAAATGCCAAGATGGCACAAACCCCCCCCCCCCAAATGACCCCATTTTAGAAAGTAGACACCCCTAAATTTAGGGGTACACTAGTGAGACTAGGTAATAAATGGCGGGTGCCCTGAAACTATACAAAAATAACTAACCAACCAGCGTCACCTGTAACAGTTATATGGTGATCACTGGTGAAAGGGTTAACTAGGGGGCAATCAGGGGGCTTTATGCGGTAGTATATGGGGGTCCCTGGCGCTATAAAAAGCTGCGGCGAACCTAAATACCTACCTGCCTAACTAGCGTCACCTGTGACACTAATACAGCGATCAGAAAAACGATCGCTTATTAGGCTGGGTTCACACTGGAGCGATGCGGGAACGCCACGAATGCGCGGCGGGTTCCCGCATCGCATGCCTCCCGGCGGCAGTTCACACTGCCCTATGCGAACTGCTGGGAGTGTCAGTGAAATGTTAATGACACCCCCAGATCAGTTCGCATATCGCAGTGCGATCTGCAAACTTGGATCGCATGGTGTGAACACCCATGCGATCCGATTCTGCTGCGGACCAAAAAAAGGGTCCCGTGCGAGTTTGCGGCGGGTGCGACACGAATTCAGCCATACTATCTGTATAGCTGAACTCGAATCGCACAGAGATCGGATGTGATTTGCACTGCAGTGCGGTGCGAATCACATCCGTTCTCATAAACCGCTGCAATGTGAACCCAGCCTTAGTGACACTGGCGACGGGGGGTGATCACGGGGTTAAACCTTTATTGGGGGGGTTAGGGGGGTACCTTAGAACTAAAGGGGGCTAACCCTAACTGCCCTAACAGTTATTAGTCACAAATGACACCTGCCGGGTGATCAGGGGGTTAAACCTTTATTAGGTAATAAATGGCGGGTGCCCTGAAACTATAAAAAAATAACTAACCAACCAGCGTCACCTGTAACAGTTATATGGTGATCACTGGTGAAAGGGTTAACTAGGGGGCAATCAGGGGGCTTTATGCGGTAGTATATGGGGGTCCCTAGCGCTATAAAAAGCTGCGGCGAACCTAAATACCTACCTGCCTAACTAGCGTCACCTGTGACACTAATACGGCGATCAGAAAAATGATCGCTTATTAGGCTGGGTTCACACTGGAGCGATGCGGAAACGCCGCGAATCCGCGGCGGGTTCCCGCATCGCATGCCTCCCGGCGGCAGTTCACACTGCCCTATGCGAACTGCTGGGAGTGTCAGTGAAATGTTACTGACACCCCCAGATCAGTTCGCATATCGCAGTGCGATCTGCAAACTCGGATCGCATGGTGTGAACACCCATGCGATCCGATTCTGCTGCGGGCCAAAAAAAGGGTCCCGTGCGAATTTGCGGCGGGTGCGGCGGGTGTGGCGGGTGCGGCGGGTGCGGCGAATGGCTGAACTCGAATCGCACAGAGATCGGATGTGATTTGCACTGCAGTGCGGTGCGAATCACATTCGTTCTCATAAACCGCTGCAATGTGAACCCAGCCTTAGTGACACTGGCGACGGGGGGTGATCACGGGGTTAAACCTTTATTGGGGGGGTTAGGGGGGTACATTAGAACTAAAGGGGGCTAACCCTAACTGCCCTAACAGTTATTACAGTCACAAATGACACCAATGCAAAAAAAAAAAAAAAAAAAAAAAAAAATGACATTGGTGTCACTGTGACTGGGGGGCAGGGGTAATTGGGGGGGTGATCGGGGGGTAAAGGGGGGGTGTGAGTGTGCCTGGCATGTTCTACTGTGTGTGGGATGTGTTGGTGCAACTCACTGATCCGCTCTCCTCCGTGTCGGAACGAAAAATACCGACACGGAGGAGAGAATACATCACTTCCTCTCCTGTGTTTACATTACAGGAGAGGAAGTGATGTCACCGGGGATTTCCATTCGTCGGGAGCGATCGCGAGGGGGTGGCCATGAATGAATGGCCGTCCCCTCGTCCGGGATCGCTCCCGAACGAAAACCGACCGCCGCAGGCACCGGGCGGGGGCCCGATCGGGCCCCCGACCCGCGGGAGGCAAAGGACGTACATATATGTGCTTATGCCTGCCCGTGCCATTCTGATGACGTACATCGGCGTGAGGCGGTCGGCAAGTGGTTAAGGAGAACCTGATGCAAATAACAAGAAGAAAGTGTGGGGCCCTATCAAAAACACATCAAACCCTTATCTGAGCATACAACCTGGATTGCCAGGCCATGAGCAGTTTGTCCTTCCCCTGAACCATAAAAGACCCATGCCCTAACACGGGGAATACAAGAGAACAAGATCCCCTTCCCCACAATTTTGGCACCCATGGTTGTGGGAGTCTGTGGAGTCTATGGTAATCTTAGCGCCCGTTCAACAATAAGGTTGCCCCTAGATACCATGTGAATGAACAAATGATACTTAGTATTTGGTCAATTTAAACACCCAAGAAACCCTGATCCTTTGCTTATATTTATCCCTTGGGTCTGTATTTTATGGATAAGTAGTTACCAGGAGAGATTAGTGTTAGTGGGTTTTATTTCGGTAGGTCCTGGATGGCTTGCAAAAGGGAAATGAGCACGTTGCCCCCTCTTGAACCATAAAAGGCCACATGCCATCACGAAGAGGGATACAAAAGGAAAAGAGTCACTTCCCCACAACATTGGCACATGTGGCCTGGCATTTGGACAAAAGTCTGAACAAGCAAAAGTCTTTCTGAACTGATGTTTGGACCAAACCAGGAGCTCCTAGTTATAAGGAACACAGGTGGTATACGATACATTTTAAAGGACAACCAATCCCTTAAAAATTGCAAGCACTGTGAGTAGTGGACTGTTTCTGCAGAACTGATATAACGTGTAGCTACCTGAAACATTGTGATGCTTTTGTTTATGTGGATGGAAACAAAGTATATACATGTGATACACAGATATACTATATATATATATATATATATATATATATATATATATATATATATATATGAGACCGTAGAACGTGTTAACTTGACTTAAACTATAAGTTTGAAAACATGAATAAAAACTGACTACTGTAAGTACCCCTGTTAGTGCTAAATGGTTTGTTGCAATCCCCTAACTGACACTTTTGCTGAAGAGCTTGGCCTGTTAAAGAAAATAACTAATTCACAGGCTTACTGGCAAGATCAACAAGAGAAAATAAAGAAAAAAGGCCTAAAAAAGGAAAAGTATGCAGCCACCACATCTAAGGATTATTATTTTTTTTATAATCACTTTTTCTTTACATCTAAGGATTATTAAACTGGTATATATATGCTTTAAATACTCCCATTTTGCAACTGGTACTATTGCAATGCCTATGGGACTCTTTCATTAGCAAAGTATGCTTATATTCTATTTTCACATGAGTGCTAGACTCCAGATCATTACCCGGAGCTTTAACCTCCCTAGCGGTATGATTATTTCAGATTTTTGGTGCTGAAAGCGGTACAATTATTTTGCATGGGAATTTGGCGTTTTATATTGTAGAGTCTAGTAGACAACCCAGGTATGATAAAGTTTGAAAAACGAAATCATAAATTATAATATAATAAATAACTATAAATAATTATACCAAATAATAATATAATAATAATAAAAATTATTCAATAATGTAATCAAATAAAAAACACTGAAATTTGCTCAGTTGCAGAATTGTCGCTGTCATTACTTTTCAGTATTTGATGACGGATCTCCCCAAAAATCACTATTGCTCAATTCTGCGAGTGATTCTAATTTATTATCACTGTTTTCTAGCTGGTCTAAAACCGCTTTTGATGTAAAGGGACGGTTTTGGTGGCTATGGACAATCTCCAGTTTCCAGGCAGAAAGAACAGTTTTTATAATAAAAAACTGCATGCAGGGCACTGGAGAAACCACAAGGGACAAAAGGAAGGTGAAATAATTACATACAGTAATGTAATCTGTAAGATTACAGTGTACTGTATGTATAGTGTGTGTTTCACTTTTTGAATTTGTTCTCTGTCCCTGTGCATCACAATGCTCGCAGGGAATGGAGCTCGGCGGAAGATGAGCCGCTCACACTGTGGGGAGGACATCGTAGGATCCAGCAGACAAAGTAAGTAAGCTCTTCCTGGATCCTGCGATGCGATCCCGAGTCTGGCTCGGGAATACCGCCAGGGAGGTTAAGCAAGCTAAAATGTAATATGATCCTATCCAATAAGTATACATTTTTAGAATATACTTTTAAAGCTCTATCTGAGGTTTTTAGGAGAAAAAAGAAAGAGAAAAATAAGTACATACCATATAGACCCTCTCTCTACACACAAGTCACTTGTACCACACATCATTTATGTGACACCAAGATATAGTAAATAAGGTAAAAGCAAAATGTTGTAGTTTGACCCTGCCATTGTGAATGTGAATTATGTACTAAACAATTTGTGTAAGTGATACAGTGGACATTTCAAAATGATTATAAATGTCTGTATTCTTTGACTTGTTCAAAATCATGTGCTCTTTCAAAAAACATATACCGTATATACTCGAGTATAAGCCGAGATTTTCAGCCTCTTTTTTGAGGCTGAAAGTGCCCCCCTCGGCTTATACTCGAGTCATCGCTGTCTGCCCGCTCGATCAGCGTGTCGAGCAGACAGACAGCGGCCATTCTATTCAAAAGCCGCGCCTCCGGCTCCGCCTTCGCCTGTGATAGGCGGAACACTGAATTTCCCAGCAGCCTGTGTTCCGCCTATCACGGACGTCGTATCATCCTCGTACTACGGACGAGGATGATACGACGTCTGTGATAGGCGGAACACAGGCTGCTGGGAAATTCAGTGTTCCGCCTATCACAGGCGAAGGCGGCGGCGCAGCTTTTGAACTTTACAATGGCCGCCGACGAAGAGGGCACGGGACGGCACGGCACGGGACGGGACGGGGGCAAGGCAAGGCACGACACGGGACGGATGCAAGGAGGCAAGGCACGGGACGGAGGCAAGGAGGCAAGGCACGGGACGGAGGCTCGGGACAAAGGTAGGCTGGACACACACACACACACACACACACACACACACACACACACACACACACACACACATGGATGGAGACACACACAGGGATGGATGGATGGATGGATGGAGACACACACACACAGGGATGGGTGGATGGATGGATGGATGGAGACACACACACACAGGGATGGATGGATGGATGGATGGAGACACACACACACAGGGATGGATGGATGGATGGACACACACACACACAGGGATGGATGGACGGACACACAGGGATGGACGGACACACAGGGATGGACGGACACACAGGGATGGACGGACACACAGGGATGGACGGACACACACACAGGGATGGACAGGCATGTCTCACCCTCGGCTTATACACGAGTCAATAAGTTTGCCAGTTTTTTTGGGGGTAAATTGGGGGCCTCGGCTTATATTCGGGTCGGCCTATACTCGAGTATATACGGTACATCAAAATTGGTTGAATGTTACTTACTGTAAACAACATCTAAACTTTATTATTTATATATTTCATTCATTCATTCATTCACCCATTCATGCTTTCATCCCTTCCTTTAGTAGCACTATATGTGCACAGTATAGTTTTTGATTTGAGTGTTGTTTAATAAGCTCACCATATCTTGTATAACTTTATGATATTTTCACAGCTATTAGTGTAAATAGTTAAACAGATGTTTTTATCTCAGTGTGGACTAGGGTTTTATTTCATGAACAAATTTGGCTTTGTATAAAATCATAATCTAGTTTAGACTGTTAAAATCTCAAAATGATGTTATAGGTAGCCTTAATTAAGTTAGAAAGGTTGAGCACAACAGGATTTAAACATTAGAGTGTTTATCCCTAAAAAAAAAAAAAAAAAATTTAAGCTAAACTTCAGCTTTAATAGGAAATTATTAGACCATGTTAGACAAAGATGGTAGAAAAAAAGATAAAACTAACAAAGATAACTTTCATTGTCTAAATGGATATACTTATACTCATACTCAGTGTCAAGCATGTTGTCATGACACTATGATAGATGAAGTTAACTAAAAACGTGTGATAAAAAAACAATTTAAGTTACCCAAAAAAAATCCCTCCTATATTTTCCCTTTTTTTCCTCTCGAAAAGCACATCTGAAGCAGAAGTTTCTCTGGTATAGTAGTCACACCCCTTTATTCCAACTCTTCTTCTGACATTGAGTAATACATATACAGGGATGACAGATTAGTGATAAGCCACGCTCACCTGTAGCATTAGTTTACCTTTCTGCAGCAAAAATTAACTGCCCTTGCTCACATGTAAAAATCCCTATGATAGCCCATCGATTTGAATAGAAGTCAAATCCAAGTCAGATCATGACGATCCAACTTGTGGTGCGACGTGTGCTCTGAGGATCTTGAAGTGGAACCCCATGACAAAATGAAAAGATGAGCAAGCAGCCCCCTTCTGGATCATACCAGACCATACACCCTCAACATGAGGGGGTGGTGCTTTGCGGCAGTGGAGAAGACTGGAG
Source organism: Lithobates pipiens (assembly GCF_037356315.1). Lineage (NCBI taxonomy): Eukaryota > Metazoa > Chordata > Amphibia > Anura > Ranidae > Lithobates > Lithobates pipiens. The sequence continues at coordinate 397,737,669 of NW_027507758.1, read as the reverse complement.
GGAGAAGAGCTACTTTAATAAAGGAATTGTCAAAAGCCTGTGTGCTTTTTTTTATTTTTGATACTTTTTTGGGTGTATGAGTAGGGGGTACAATGTACCCCCTACTCATTCACATAGGGTGGAGGCCGGGATCGGGGGCCTACTTCCTAAAGGGGCTTCCAGATTTCAATAAGCCCCCTGCCACCCCACCCAGGGTTGTGGGGAAGATGCCCTTGTTCACATCAACAATGGGACAAGGTGAATTGGGGTGGGAGGGTGCAGAGCCCCCCCTGCCCCAAAGCACCCACCCCCATGTTGAGGGTGTGTGGCCATGTATGGTCCAGGAGAGGGAGGTGCTCACTCATCCCCCCTTTCCTGACCTGCCAGGCTGCATGCTTGGATAAGAGTCTTGTATGAATTTTGTGGGGTTCCCCTTCAAGATCCTCAGGGCACAAGTCACACCACAATTCAGATGATCATGATCCAACTTGGGAGAGGCTTCTATTCAAATCAATGGGCTTAAAGTGGGGATCTCTGTGTCGACATGCTTTGGAGTGGGGTCAAGACGGTGTAGGCAGTGGCATCTTTGCTAAAATGAACAGCTGTGTACAAACGAATCGAAAAAAGGTCCAGTTCGTTTTTATACAGATCTGCTTTATACAGGGTGGTGCGCTATAAGCACCTCCGATGTGTGAGTACCCTGAATGAGAATGTTAAATAAATATGTTTTTTAAATAATAAAGCACTATGTAGCTTGTTTTTTTTTTATATATGACCAAGGATATAACCATAGAACTGCTCAGGAACCTTCAGAGTCCAGACACCACAGAGCCCAGGGGTGGTTTAACAGCGTTGTTTGACCAAACTTAATTGTGCGGTCACATGCCCAGAGGTGAGGAAAATTACTTAGGGGGAGCATGAGAGTGCTGACACTTTGTATATGTTTTGAGCACTTTCACAAGGATTCACTTCAACTAAAATACTTTAAGGATATCTATTGATGGACTTTTATTGAGCACTTTAGTGCATTTAAAGGATAGCACAATTCTTTTTATTAATTGGTTTGTATTTGTTATAATTATTTGTATTGCATATGTTGATATGAATAGCACTTATGTGTATATATGGATTAGAACCCTGAACACTGGATATATACATTTTGCACTGATTCACAGGATTTAGTTTGTTTGCAGTGAAAGGCAGCTGATCACAATGTAAAGGGCAGCTGTGATTGGCCCTTTACCCCGATCTATGATCAGCTGTAACCAAAGGACACAGCAATCACAGAGCATGCTGAATGTGTACAACAGGGGGCAGGCAATGGGCATTGTTCTGGGAGGACATTCATGGATGCCCTCCCATTACTGGACAAGTATGCTGTAGCTGTCTTTCGGTTATAACATGGCCAAGAAGTGATTAATATTCTTTTAGTTACAGTTAGCTATCAGATTTCAAATCATAAAGTTAAAATAGGAGGTAAAACTGAGTATTTATTCATACGGAATCTAGTATAGATTCACTCCTCTCTAATATACTGTACTGAATAATGTGCATAACTAGTGTTCATATCTATTCTTCTGTATATACAGTAGAAATATTTTGTTTTCAGTAGGGTTTACTTGTCAAAGGGAAGATAACAAGAAATCTGAGGAATTTGTATCCGTGCAACCCTTATTAAATTCACGTTAAGAGAGCTTTGCAGTAATCTTATTGGTCTAACAGTTTTCAAGTGTTTTAATGTGATACACGTTAGGGCCACTGTTTTCCTTAAATATGTTTTAAAAATGGCTTTTTAAAATTTCCATTACAATACATGTTTTTTCAGATGAACTTACATTATTATAAGCTTCCCGCTTTTGTCACACAACTCCTTAAAAGATAGATAAGTACGTAAGGATTCACTAAGTTGGGCTATTTATTAAATGTCACATCATGCCTTTTGGCACAGCTAAGATTCATATAGCCAAAATTACTTTGAAACAACTTGTTATCGAAAGAAAAATAGTGTCATGAAATTTATATTTAGTAAATATATTGGACATTTCTTACCTTACCCTACTTTGTTGTGGTATAAGATAAAAGTAAAAAAATTAAAAGCAACCCTTTAAACCTCTCTGGCTGTATGAAATGTATATTTATTTATGTGTCCTAAAAAGGGAGAAACAACTGAAAATTTTTTCTTCATCTGATGCCCTAAAATGAGTTTTCATAACTCCATTTATGGGTAATAGATGATATGTCAGAAGGATACTGAAACTTCAGGCCATTATTAAACAGTGTATTACTACTATGAGAAAAGCATTTAACTTTTCTTGCCTGTAGCATTTAGTGCCAAATCGTTGAATAGAAAGGTATAAGCAATTGTCTGATCAAAACTCTGACTACAAACCATTTAAAAACAAATTTATTTAAGGTATTGCTCTGGCTAGACTTACCTACTAGCAATACTCATTGAAAGTTACTAGATACCATGCCCCCTCTTACATCTCATTTATTGAATATATGGGCTAAAACAGCTATACAGTTAGAACTGTCCTCTTATGAAGGACCTATGACTTCTCTATTCGGTAACCCCCACTTCCCGCCTGCATTAAACCGGACAAGTTTTCTTATATGGAATAAAGAATCTCACTATAGATTGAGCCAGATTATACACCAGGGAACAGTTCTGCCTTTATTAAATCTATTCCCTACACAGCGACCCTCATTTACGCAAATGGAATATTGGCAATTACTGTCATTCTGGTCTTCTATCATCTCAAGTAAATCTCTGGGTAGAGACTTAACACAACTTGAAACTCTCTTTATTCAAGACCCTAAAACAAAAAATGTTCTATCAACACTATATAAGATGTTTATCACTAAAAACCACCCCAAGCCCCTGGAATATATAAACAAATGGGCGAATGAGATCAACGTCCAAATTGAGGCTAGGGAATGGGAGAAGGCATTCAACTTAATACATTGTTTGTCACCAACAATTAAAGCACAAGAGACGAATTGTAAGCTACTCTCAAGATGGTACAGGAGCCCAGTATCACTCCAGCATATATATCCAGATAAATCAGATACATGTTGGTGGGGCCACAGGGATAAGGGCTCATTGCTCCATATCTGGTGGGAATGCCCCCAAATCTTTAGCTTCTGGGAAAAGATTATGCAATTGTACACCTTAGTTACTGGGGAGTTAATTCCTAATATACCTCAAATTACCCTTCTCTCTATGCTACCAGGACCATATAAAAATATCAAAAGGAGTCTGCTTGGACACTGGTTGACGGCAGCGAGACTGGTGATACAGCGGCACTGGCGGTCAACACAGTCCCCATCGGTAAACGAATGGGCCCTGGAAATGGATAGTATAGAGAGAATGGAGACACTTTTAGCACAGGAACTAGATACACATGAGAGGTGCCTCCTGACGTGGGCCCTCTGGAGGCAGTATAGGAAACTGGCAAGAAGTTGAAGGAAGAAAAGGGAGAAAATAAAAGGAAAGAAAAATCTCGAGGGGAAGAAGGGGAACGAGTGAAAGAAAATAAAAAATTAAGGTCTATGGAGGTGCTAGACAAAGTTTCAGTACAAGATATACCTCCCGCCCTTTTCTCTTTTTTCCCCCCTCTTGTTGAGTAGTTGAAAAGGTAGCTATGCCTTGTGCGATCAAACAAATATGCCTTCTATGTATGTATGTATGTATCTATATATGTTTGAACTTGTCTAAGTAGGTGTAATATTTTATAATAATTTACAATAAAATTAGAATTGACCTAAAAACAAATCTATTTAACCCAGTTAGTTACAATTGCATAAAGTTTTTTATTTTATCTAGTAGAATGTTTTTATATTTTCAATGTGAAACCATAAACGAATGTGTACAGTAGCCTACAAATGCTTAAGGAAACAATGTGTGGAGCAGAGACATAGCAATACAAATAAAAATACTCTCGGACTCGAGGGGGTGTATGGGGAAAAATGCATGGCGAATTAGGTGGTTAATGTTGATGTCACACTTGACAGATACTGTTAATTACCCTGTATATACAGGTCCTTCTCAAAAAATTAGCATATTGTGATAAAGTTCATTATTTTCTGTAATGTACTGATAAACATTAGACTTTCATATATTTTAGATTCATTACACACAACTGAAGTAGTTCAAGCCTTTTCTTGTTTTAATATTGATGATTTTGGCATACAGCTCATGAAAACCCCAAATTCCTATCTCAAAAAATTAGCATATCATGAAAAGGTTCTCTAAACAAGCTATTAACCTAATCATCTGAATCAACTAATTAACTCTAAACACCTGCAAAAGATTCCTGAGGCTTTTAAAAACTCCCAGCCTGGTTCATTACTCAAAACCGCAATCATGGGTAAGACTGCCGACCTGTCTGCTGTCCAGAAGGCCATCATTGACACCCTCAAGCAAGAGGGTAAGACACAGAAAGAAATTTCTGAACGAATAGGCTGTTCCCAGAGTGCTGTATCAAGGCACCTCAGTGGGAAGTCTGTGGGAAAGAAAAAGTGTGGCAGAAAACGCTGCACAACGAGAAGAGGTGACCGGACCCTGAAGAAGATTGTGGAGAAGGACCGATTCCAGACCTTGGAGGACCTGCGGAAGCAGTGGACTGAGTCTGGAGTAGAAACATCCAGAGCCACCGCAGACAGGCGTGTGCAGGAAATGGGCTACAGGTGCCGCATTCCCCAGGTCAAGCCACTTTTGAACCAGAAACAGCGGCAGAAGCGCCTGACCTGGGCTACAGAGAAGCAGCACTGGACTGTTGCTCAGTGGTCCAAAGTACTTTTTTCGGATGAAAGCAAATTTTGCATGTCATTCGGAAATCAAGGTGCCAGAGTCTGGAGGAAGACTGGGGAGAGGGAAATGCCAAAATGCCTGAGATCCAGTGTCAAGTACCCACAGTCAGTGATGGTCTGGGGTGCCATGCCAGCTGCTGGTGTTGGTCCTCTGTGTTTTATCAAGGGCAGGGTCAATGCAGCTAGCTATCAGGAGATTTTGGAGCACTTCATGCTTCCATCTGCTGAAAAGCTTTATGGAGATGAAGATTTCATTTTTCAGCACGACCTGGCACCTGCTCACAGTGCCAAAACCACTGGTAAATGGTTTACTGACCATGGTATTACTGTGCTCAATTGGCCTGCCAACTCTCCTGACCTGAACCCCATAGAGAATCTGTGGGATATTGGGAAGAGAAAGTTGAGAGACGCAAGACCCAACACTCTGGATGAGCTTAAGGCCGCTATCGAAGCATCCTGGGCCTCCATAACACCTCAGCAGTGCCACAGGTTGGTTGCCTCCATGCCACGCCGCATTGAAGCAGTCATTTCTGCAAAAGGATTCCCGACCAAGTATTGAGTGCATAACTGAACATAATTATTTGAAGGTTGACTTTTTTTGTATTAAAAACACTTTTCTTTTATTGGTCGGATGAAATATGCTAATTTTTTGAGATAGGAATTTTGGGTTTTCATGAGCTGTATGCCAAAATCATCAATATTAAAACAAGAAAAGGCTTGAACTACTTCAGTTGTGTGTAATGAATCTAAAATATATGAAAGTCTAATGTTTATCAGTACATTACAGAAAATAATGAACTTTATCACAATATGCTAATTTTTTGAGAAGGACCTGTAGAGACAGATCATCACTTGAGTTTCCAGCTCTGGCTGCCAGACTTGACCATTACTTTCTTGCTCAGCTTTAGGCTGTGTCAAGCCCATTTTGCAAAATATTTCAATGAAGAATACAGATTTCTGCTTACCTTCCTATGTTGACTATCTGACATTACCCAAGAAATAAATAAAATGGCAGTCAAAACTGAAAATACTGACATGGAGATATTTCCACAAGCATGTAGGACATTTACTATTAGTCCATTGATACCTGAGGATCCAATATCTACTTAAAACTAGATACAATGATTTCAACAGCCTTAATATTTCACAAGGCTACTTTAAAAGAACTGTTCATCAGAAACAGCTGCAGTCCATGTTGCTATAAGAGGAGGTGTCTTTCTACCAATTCAGCCTACAAACTAAATTTCCCATTCATTTTTTTGTGCTCTAAATAGCAAAAAGAAGGATCACTAGGACATTTAACACTTTAGGGTAAAACAAATCTTAATGTCTAAGCTCTAATTTTGCAACTTTGACATGTGTTATTAAAACCGTACATACCATCACAACTACTTTGTGCATCCAGGTGGACTATATAGCTTATTTTTTTTCAGGACAAATTGGGCTTTCATTTGGAGGTAAAAAATAATGGCTAGCTGCCCAAAAATTTTATTACCAAAGGAAAATTGGTTCAAAATAGTACTTTTTTTAAATGTAGCTGTATATTGCTTGCCACTACCATAACCTACTACCAAAGAACAACCCAAAACAACATTCACCACTCCAGATGATTGCAGCGAAACCACATATGTGTATGTTAATTGTTATATGTACCCATAGTACAGCCTAGAATCAATAGTGCTCATTTTTATTCTTTGTTTTTTTATTTAAAACACACGGAAAATAACTGAAACTGATACTAATAAAAAAGAATAACAAAAATTCTGTTTAAAAAATACTGTCCCTGACCTTCGATCCTGACATTGACCTTTGATCTTGATATTTGACCCTGACCTTGACCCAAATACTAATCCTGGTATTGACCTAGATCAAACCTTGATCTTGGCATTTAAAAAAAAAAACATATATATATATATATATATATATATATATATATATATATATACATATATATATATATATATATATATATATATATATATATATATATATATATATATATATATATATATATATACATATATTTATTTAATTTTTTTAATTATTATTTTTATTTAGAATTTTATTTAGAATTATTATTTTTCTACATACACTTCTTTTTTCTATCTCTGTAAGGACAGAGAATGATTCAATGTATCTTTCACGTCCATTCACAGAGACAGAAAACACAGGGGTGGGCTTCACAGTGACCAATCACCATGATAGCCAATCAGAGGCTATCACAGCAATGTTTTAGGTCCTGATCGTTAGAACGGGACCCAGGGCTCTCGGTGAGCACAAAGAGAGGAACGTAAATATGAGGCCCCACTACAAAAATCCCAGTGCAATGGGACTGCATATTTGTGTTAAATCGGTGCAAAGGGCTTACCCCATAATACCACATAGTACCACATAATACATAGTACATAATAAAAAATTACCATATAAGGAATATGGGTACCCATAATTTGTAAGCTCTGGGGGCCCAAATCATCAATTTGTTTTCTGCCATTTCCTTCTGGTTTTTATCTTTCTGTATTTTTTAAACATTGTATATTGCAACAGAATAAGCATTATTAACCTCTTCCCGCCGAGTGTACGCAGATCTGCGTACTCGGCTTCCGGGGGGTATACCGGGATGATGCCCGCACCTGCAGGCATCATCCCGGTACCGTTTTGTTCAGCGGGCGATTGGCTATCCAGCCATAACAACCGATGCGGCTAAAAGCCGCTCGGCTGTTATGCCGGAGGAGCGGGAGGGGACGTCCCCCCCTCCCGCCGCCTCCCGCCGCTGTTACCGGTGCTCCCGTTCGATCGGGAGCACCGATTCAACTTGCACTGCCTCCGGCCGCTGGGGAGGAACTGGAACGAAGCCGTAATCGGCTTCGTTCCAGTCTCCTCATAGTAAACACGGAAGCGACGTCATGACGTCACTTCCCGTTTACTCGGCTGCCAATGGCGCCGGTTTTAAAAAAATATCCGGTATTCAGAATCGCCGTTTTCGGCGATCTGAATACACTGAAGTGTAAAGGAGGGGTGGGGGGTCTTTTAGACCCCCGATCCCTCCATAAAGAGTACCTGTCACCGCCTATTACTGTCACAAGGGATGTTTACATTCCTTGTGACAGCAATAAAAGTGATCAAAATTTTTTTTTTTTTTTTTTTAATTTAGTCATTTTAAAATAAATAAAATAAATAAAAAAATAAAAAAAAATTTTTTAAAGCGCCCGCCGTCCCCGCGAGCTCGCAAAGCAAAGAAAACGCATACGGAAGTCGCGCCCGCATATGTAAACGGTGTTCAAATCACACATGTGAGGTATCGCCGCGATCGTCAGAGCGAGAGCAATAATTCTAGCACTAGACCTCCTCTGTAACGCTAACCTGGTAACCGTAAAAAATGTTTAAAGCGTCGCCTATTGAGATTTTTAGGTACCGTACTTTGTCGTCAATCCACAAGTGCGCGCAATTATAAAGTGTGACATGTTTGGTATCTATTTACTCGGCGTAACATTATCTTTCACATTATGCAAAAAAAATGGGATAATTTTACTGTTTTGTTTTTTTTAATTCATGAAAGTGTCCCTTTTCCCAAAAAGTTGCATTTAAAACACCGCTGCGCAAATACCGTGTGACATAAAATATTGCAACAATCGCCGTTTTATTCTCTAGAGTCTCTGTTAAAAAAATATATATAATGTTTGGGGGTTCCAAGTAATTTTCTAGTAGAAAATATGGATTTTAACTTGTAAACACCAAATTCCAAAAATAGGCTTAGTCATGAAAGGGTTAACAGGGGCTTTGCTCCCTGATTGGCGTGGTCATTAATCAGGGGCAATATTTCAAATGTGTACCAGGTAGGAATACATCTGATGACATCCCTTCCTGAAATAATGACATTAAGTGGAACAAAAGGTGTTCCTGGAGCTATTAACTTTTGCACATGGGATGGTGCTGTGTAAGAAATGTTCTTAGCATTCTCACATGTATATAAAATCCCAGGGGATACAATTACTTGCCTTTTTTACTCATACTATTTAAAATATTAATATGATATTCTATATCTAATCTGGTATTTAGTGCACTAAATGCACAGTCTCTTCTACAAATGTACTCAAATACAGCCAATGTAGATCATGGATCAAAAAAAAAATCTCTATAGTCATAATATTACTTATTTTTTATAATTGCAAAATGAGTATGTATGCTTTACAAAGAGGTGCAAAAAGATAGAATGTGTTCTTATTTTTCTACTTAAGATTGGTCCTGTATAATATTCTCTGGACAAATATGAGCACATGGGAAATAATACAGTATTTTGCATTTCTGATAATTACTTAGAAGGCCATAGAAATCAATGAGGAGTGTAATTTTAAGGTAATGAGAAGGGGATGAGTTCTGTATTTCAATTATGGCTTTCTCGAACAGTTAGATTATGGTTCACTGAGTTTCCTTTCCATGAAACCTAGTAGTAGAATACCATAATTCAAATGCTTCTTTATCCAATCAAAAAGAATATATCATATCCTTTTAAAATTAGAAATACTGATGATGGAAAACAAAACCTACAGCCTTTTTTAATACTCGTATAATGTCTGGATTTAAAGGGATGGATGATATACTAAGGTGAAAAAACAAAGCACAGTGTTTAAGCTAAAAGGAATACATGAGACCTAAGAAAAGTATATTAGCAGATAATAATACATGTTGGTTTGGTTGAATCCATTTCAAACAGACTAAACCCTGACATGAACTATCAATCATAGACAGAGCCCAAATGTATGCTGTAATAAAATACTGAGAAAAGCCACTGAAACATTTGATGAGAAGATGGTGTGCATAATTTCTAGGGAGGTAGCAACAGTAATTTTGTGTTTATAACCAGAACTGATTTTTTCCCATGCTTTAGAGCCCTACACAAGCTTAGAATTGTTTTCATTGCATCGAAAACTAATATGATGCTCAAAGGCCTACATTACATATTTATAAAAACGTATATTTCTTAATCTCTCTCATGCCATGGGGGGGGGGGGGGGGGGACTGTGAGAATGAAGCATAATATAAGATAGATGCATCATTTGTAAAAAAAAAAAAGGCATAATGCGAGTGGTATTACGTATTTACCCATTTTGAGATCAGATGAAATTTTAGTGAACATGCGCATTTAGGCATAAATGTTTTTCTTGCACCTATTTTAGGTGTAGTGCTATGGGATTAGAATAATGGGTATTCTACTTCAGATTAAAACCTGGAGACAAATTATTTTTAAATTCAAAGTTTATGTTTTTTGTCAGTTGGCCAAGACACTTATACGATTTTTTTTTAGGAGTAATAGTTCATATACAGTACTTTTTCTATATTTTTAATTTAGAGGTAAAGCTGTCTGCGCCCTTTATGACTTTACATTCAATATTGGACTTCTATAACTCAATGTTTTTGACTCAACCATTTCTAAACAGCCTATGTTTGTGATCAAAATAACCCTTATAGTCATGAGCAATAGTGAAACCAGCATATAGTAGTATATTATATTTGAACATTACCGTGAATCTGAAGATTCTTCTTTTTTACACCTGAAGCTAAACTTTTTACATATACATATATACATATGCATACATACACATACATATGCACATACATATGTTCAGCATATATACTGTGTATAAGCAATATCAAAACTATATATAGGGTGGGATCTTCTAGAAAAACTATTAGCTTCTACAATTCCAAAATATAAGCCTCAAGACAATCCAACCACTGAGACCTTTATCATTCCTAAACAATAACCATCGTTTTCTTACATTGGAAAAATATGAAGGCAGTCAAGCTGTGAAAAAGATACTATGCTGCTGGGCACACAACAGTGACCTTGCATGATATGGCTATAGTTATACCCTGTTTTTTAATTCTGCTTTTGCTTCATTGCACGGTCCTACGGCCGATGTTTGTATTAGAACTCACACATGGTTTTCACTCAATTTTGTCCTTCTGTAGCTACTACCAAATTCATGAGTGATGAGTGGGATGGTCTTAATGCTGTACACCCATGAATAAGAGGAAGTCTGCCAGGAATAGCAGCAGTGAACTAGTGTAATTTTTATTAACACATAATTATTTAAAGGCTTGTGTCACAGTATATACATACACTATACAATTGTACAGGTAGAGAGAGAAAGAAAGATATTTTTTTTAATGCATTTATACTTTAACCACTAGCTACCAGCCCACTGTCATATGACAGTGGGACAAGGCAGCTCTCGTTCTGGGCTGCCATCATATTGCTTCCCGGGCCACTAGGGGGCATGCTCATGCCACCGTGTCACTGGGGTTTCCGATGTGCGTGCCCGGTGGCCATGATGTCCGCCAGGCACCCGCAATTGGCCAGTAACTGAGCAGGACCGTGGATCTGTGTGTGTAAACACACAAATCTATGTCCTGTCAGAGGAGAGGAGACTGATGGTGTGTCTATTGTACATAGGGACACCGATCGGTCATCTCCCCCAGTCAGTCCCCGCCCCCCACAGTTAGAATAACTCCTTAGGGCACACATTAAACCCCTTGATCACCCCCTAGTGTTAACCCCTTCCCTCCCAGTCACATATATAAGTTATCAATGCATTTTTATAGCACGGATCGCTGTATAAATGTGAATGGTCACAAAAATGTCACAAACGTGTCCGATATGTTCGCCGCAATATCGCAGTCACAATAAAAATCACAGATTGCCGCCATTACTAGTAAAAAATAAATAAATAATAAAAATGCTATAAATCTATCCCCTATTTAGTAGCCACTATAACTTTTCCCCAAATCAATCAACATACGCTCATTGTGATTTTTTTTACCAAAAATATGCAGAAGAATACATATCGGCCAAAACTGAGGAAAAAAAGTGTTTTAAAAAAATAAATAAAATTGAATAATTATTATAGCAAAAAGTTAAAAATATAGTTTTTTTTTCAAACTTGTCCCTCTTCTTTTGTTTATAGCACAAGAAATAAAAAATGCAGAGGTGATCAAATACCACCAAAAGAAAGCTCTATGGGGACAGTATTGCATGACCGAGCAATTGCCATTCAAAGTGCGACAGTTCTGAAAGCTGAAAAATGGGTTGGGCAGGAAGGGGGTGAAAGTGCCCAATATTGAGGTGGTTAAAGTACACCTGAAGAGTTCAAATAAAAAAAAGTGAAGATTTGCTATGTTATAATGGGCATCAAAAAACGTTAACACTACCTAAGGAGTGCCCTGCAAATCTACATTTTGCTGTGAATTCCTCCCAAAAAACAGCAGCAGTTTCCTGTACGTAGGCACTCTTGTGTCTACAGCCTTATTGTTGTATATCTGCAATGTTATCCCATCTAAGTCCATTTGCTTTTAGCTGCAAGTCTCACAAGATTTCAATTGAGATTGTCTAGTTTCTAGTTTCTCGAGGGCTTGCTGGAGAGAAAACTGTACCTGTGGATGTGCAGGTCAATGATCTTCCTGCTTCTGCAGCAATCATTCTGTGGAACTGTGCGTCCTCCAACACTCTTGATCCCTTTCAAATATAACCCACCAGTCATTCAAAAACTGGTTTTGAGGGGGCAAATGCTCACAGGCAATACTGTTAACAAGTATTTTACTCTCTGCCTTTTTTTTTGGGGCACAGCTTCCACAGTGCAGTCCCTTTTTAAATATGTCCAGCATTGAATTTTCAAACACTATATGTTTTGAACATAAAGAACAACCTTTTAACACTGCTGCTATGTGGATTTATAATGCGGTGGGTTAAAAAAAAAAATTAATTGCGAGCTTTATATTTTATTTGTTTTTTTAATAACTTCAGTAGCCTGTTATGTAGGATGAAAATATGAGCTTCAATCCTCATAATAAAAAAGCACGTACAGCGTACTGTGGTGCATTAACTCATTTACTTTAGATAGTACAAATTCCTAGGAAAGTATAAAAAAAAAAAAAAAAATATGTAAGGCTATTCTACACATTTGTGGTAGAAAAAAATGTCAAGTGCATATGTTTAGCATTTTATCCTATTTATTTTACAATGCAGAGTGATATTGCTATTTAAGTAGCCAGATTCTATTGATGCCTAGGGCTTATTTTACAGAAGACAGAAGGTTCAGATTCATGGGATCCAGTACATGCGGTCACACTGTAGCATAAGTGCACCATATTTATAATAATGACTAAATTTAATAATTTAAACATTATAAAACAGTGATTGATGTTTTTATCAAGTTTCATCCCACTATTGAAAAGGTAGCTCAGAGTTTTAAAGCAATTTATGTAATTAAATTGAATTAGTTTTTCTGAAGAATGCACTTTGATCACTTCTGATGCAAACAGTATCAATTAGTTGGTGAATGTAAACTGTAGTTCCAACTTTACTTCTTTAACATATTTTTAAAAATTTACAATAGTATGTCAACATAACAATTGCTATTTGGTACCTGTGTATGTTAGGGCAGAGTACATGTTAGTGAATAATGTAAAGCTGTGGTTACTTTAACATTTATGATTTTTGTCATAAATATTATGGTGGGGCAGGAATTGGATGTAAACAAGCTTGGTTTTAAATCAGTGTTGAATATACAATGCATAGAAGAGGTGATCTAGGCAGCTGTTACATTGTGGCATATGATATATCTCCCCCATGCTATCTCCTTCTGTTATGTGGGTCTTGGGCTTCCCTGACCTTCTCCAGAGTCTGAAACCTCAAAAAAACTGTTTCAGGAAGGTGAGATGAAAGAGATAAGGGAACATGCAGGGAATTCACATGGAAATGTTTAGCTCTAGGTTTAAAGCTATCAAATACCGGTCACTGTGGACAGGTAGACAAGCAGAATGGGGACTTATCGTAAACTGATTCTGATAAGAGCAACTAGGAGTCACTAATCAATTATTTCACAGAATTTTGTTGTGAATAACCAAATTCCATGAAAAAGGATAAGTTATGTACAGTATTTAAAAACTCAATATAGTATGTTTGCTGTAGAGGCCTGCAGTATGAACAGAACCCCTGATTTTGTAAATGGTTTGGTGTTTTTATAATAGTTTATGCATTCTTAAACCCCATTTACTGTATGTATACAACATTCCTAGAGTACTAGGGGTTATATAAGGAGAGATCACAGCAGAAGCTGCTTGCCTGACTGAAACTTCAGTCAAAAGGAGTGAGGGATGGTGACTCATTCTTTGACTCATTCTCTTTGTGGGCAATTTCAGCTTGATATTTTGATATTTTAATACCCCAAAAAGCTAAGAGAAGAAAACAGTTGAAACAAAACCTAGAGCTCCACCTGTTGGCTCAAAGGGAGAAAACAAATATGTGAATACAATATTTCATATTTGCCCAGATAAAAATAAAAAAACGATTTCTGGTATACACTGCATTAAATAAATAAATAAATACATAAATAAATAAAATATATTTTAAAGCACCCTTTCTTTCTTTTAATATGGGTGATACATTACATTTTGATACAAAAAAGAGCAAAACATATTTTATACAGCAAACCTAGAGACAACTTTACTGCTTTTCTAGAAACTATTTAATTTTAAAGATACCTGTCAGACATAATAGATGGTCCCTGTGGTGCTTTGGTTCTGTGTAAATTGACTTAGAGTGCATTAAGATACTGACAATGGAAGAGTATTAGGTGAAAGTAAACGGGATCTGCTGATTTAACCCACACAGTATAAAATTGCTATAGATCACAGAACCTAACATTTTAGATTGAGTTCACATCAACTGTAGTGCTGGAGAAACTCACTGCCATAGTAGATGGGTAAGATTCTGTTAATAAAACTAATACCCAAAATGTGACAGGATCAGCACCTCCCTTCCTCTCCTGTGTTATTATGTTCCTCAATACTTGAATGGTAATTTATACATTGGAGTTGATTTACTAGGTACAAAAAATGCATTCACTTTGAATATTTAAATATTTAACTAAAAAGACTAAACCCTCTAGCCATATCAGGTTCACATTCACATCAGCTGCATTCCATTGGAACACATGCTGACCCGGTGGCTATGGGGAGAGTGCTACTGTATCAGTTAGAGCTGAGCTGTATGTGTTGGTGTCTCACAGTCACCCATAGAATGTGAGTAACATTTTATACTTGTATGTTTTAAATCACTTTATTAAAACCTACTGCACCGTGATCTATTTTTGGGATTGTCTTACTTCATGTAGCATGGTATAAGACACTACTTCATACAATCTCTATAGTGAAGAAGAGGATCTATAGTGAAGAGGAGGATAATTAAGAGGAACGGACTATCACTGAGGGATCTTTATTAAACAGCATGAAGGCGACTTTGTCAGCCACATCGATCTGGTAAGCACATACTTTACCTGGGATGTGGACCAGGCACCTATTACTGTTCATAAGAGGTAGCTCCTGTCATGCACGGTGGATATAGTGGTGACTGTGATTCCTTCCTATCAACTTTTTTTCATCTACTTGTTCCATAAGACACTGACTTTTTGCATTACAGACTGTTTTAGTTATCTAATAGTCAGCATTGTTTGATTCATAAAGCTCTTTATTACATGTTACTTAACCCTTGAGTAATTTGGTGTGCTGGTGCTGGTTATTCTTTAGTACATACTAAGTGCCTTCTTTCTGTTTTTTGGTTCATCGAGGGGTGTTGCTTACACCTGAAAGGGGCAGCTGGTACTCTTTATTGTCATATACTTTATTTACTGTGTTTATTTAGTACATCTTGAGTCATTTATTGGGGAAGAACCTTCTCCTATGTTTTTGATTAAATATTTAACTGCATGTAAGAGAAATATGAAAAAAAAAATGTATACATGATTTGATAAATAAAATGAACATCTGAGTTATCATTGTCTAAACATGTTTACATACCTATGTGCCCTCCCCAAAGTTCATATTCTTTTTCATATACCACAAACAATTTTTTTTTCTATTGTTTCATTAAAGCTTTTATCGATTTTTTTTAGTATTAGTTAATTAATTAGAGTGAGTTAAAAAGAATAATTCAGTGGTAATGACATTTTTTTGGTCAATGACTAGGGGTACAATATACCCCATACCCATTCACATAGGGGGAGGTGAGATTTGGCGGCCCCCTTGTTAAAGGGGACTTCCAGATTCCGATAAGCCCTCTGCCCACAGACCCCCACAAGCACCACCCAGGATTGCTGGGAGGAGACCCTTGTCCCCATTAACAAAGCACCCCCCATGTTGAGGGCATGTGGCCTGGAATGGTTCAGGGGAGGGGCACTCGCTCGTCCTCCCCCTTTCCTGGCCTGCCAGGCTGCATGCTCTGATAAGGGTCTGGTAAGGATTTTGGAGGGACTCCATGCCATTTTTTTTTACATTTTGGTGTGGGGTTCCCTTTAAGAAACCCCCACACCGTTTGTTTCTTACATTTCTGTATTTCCGGAAATGGCTTGCAGCCAGGAAAATCTGTTTAAATGTTGTGTTTTTTCTTTATGTATGTCCATTTTGCTGCAGCATGTTCTATACATGGTACAGATTCACCACTTTACATGCAGACTAAGGCATTATATTTAAAAGATGTTTTCATTTTTATTGTTTCACTTTAAGAATAAAAATCACTGCTCCTTTAAAAACAATAAAAACAATCAATGGACAATTATATATTTTTGCATTGATACATACCCGGGCCCCCATACCCTTTTTATGTCCAATAACTTGCATATAATATAGTTTTGGTGCAAACCGAACGGGGGTGTTTGGTCTAACTCTATGTGAGACCATTGATTCTTGCCTTGCTAAATAGAGTGATCTTTTTAGTTTATGTCTGCTTCAAAATCTATATTCCAGGTGTAAAAAACAAGAAGATTAAAGTGGTTAACAAATCCTTACTAGTCTGAGGTACTACACTTAGAATCCTCATGCATAAGTTGTGACTGTTTATCTGCTGCCCTCTCTCCTCTACTACCATTCAAAACACACAGATCAAAGGCTCTTTCTTAACTCCAGAAGGCAGGGGTGGGTTTCCGATGTCACAAATTGCACAGCATAGCTCAGGTCTTTTTAATCTGTATAGTCTGAGACCTGAGTGGGGGAATCTGTGTAGTCTGAGACTTACTCATAGGGAAACATGCACAGCTGAGGCTGTCAATCACCTTCTGTGTTCTGGAGGGGGGCCATTGCAATTTCCTGAGATTCTATGGTGTCAAAATAATTTGTGAGAAGTGACTAATGCAGATAGCAGAGGGAGAAGAGATCAGATGGGGACCACACTTAATGCTTTGGATTGGGGTAAGTGCACACTATAGAGGCATATGTTTATTGAGTTTTCTTTTCAGAGGGTTATAACCATATTAAACCTTATTTTAGCCATAATACATTTGTATGCATTCTTTTTCACCATATTTAGACATCAGATTCATGTAGTGAATTGATTTCCTTGTTACTTAACCACTTGCCGACCGCCTAACGCCGATGTACGTCGGCAGAATGGCACGGGCAGGCATAAGCACGTACATGTACGTGATTTGCCTCCCGCGGGTCGGGGGCCCGATCGGGCCCCCGCCCGGTGCCTGCGGCGGTCGGTTTTCGTTCGGGAGCGATCCCGGACGAGGGGACGGCCATTCATTCATGGCCACCCCCTCGCGATCGCTCCCGACGAATGAAAATCCCCCGTGACATCACTTCCTCTCCTGTAATGTAAACACAGGAGAGGAAGTGATGTATTCTCTCCTCGTGTCGGTCTTTTTCGTTCCGGCACCGAGGAGAGCGGATCGGTGAGTTGCACCTAACACTACACTAACAGTAGAACACGCCAGGCACACTTTTCACCCCCCTGATCACCCCCCAATCACCCCCAATCACCCCTGCCCCCCCCAGTCACAGTGACACCAAGTGCATTTTTTTTTTTTTTTTTTTTTTTTTTTTTTTTTTTGCATTGGTGTCATTTGTGACTGTAATAACTGTTAGGGCAGTTAGGGCTAGCCCCCTTTAGCTCTAGGGTGCCCCCCTAACCCCCCCAATAAAGGTTTAACCCCGTGATCACCCCCCGTCGCCAGTGTCACTAATAAGCGATTTTTTTCTGATCGCTGTATTAGTGTCACAGGTGACGCTAGATAGGCAGGTAAGTATTTGGGTTCGCCGCAGCTTTTTATAGCGTCAGGGACCCCCATATACTACCGCATAGCCCCCTGATTGCCCCCCAGTTAACCCTTTCACCAGTGATCACCATATAACTGTTACAGGTGACGCTGGTTGGTTAGTTATATTTTTTTGTTTCAGGGCACCCGCCATTTATTACCTAATAAAGGTTTAACCCCCTGATCACCCGGCGGGTGATATAAGTTTTTTAGGGTCAGATAAGGCCTGCGTCGCCCCAGCGTCAGGTTAGTGCCAGTACCGCTAACACCCACGCGCAAAGCATACACCTCCCTTAGTAATATAGTATCTGATCAGATATATATTAGCGTTGCCAGCATTTTAGGTTTCCCAAAACGCATTGTTAGCGGGATCAGCCCAGATACCCGCTAGCACCTGCGTTTAGCCCCTCCGCCAAGCCCAGCCCAGCCCACCCAAGTGCAGTATCGATCGATCACTGTCACTTACAAAACACAACACACATAACTGCAGCGTTCGCAGAGTCAGGCTTGATCCCTGCGATCGCTAACAGTTTTTTTTGTAGCGTTTTGAAACAGTCGCTGACAGGCTAGGTGCTTTTTTACCTGTGAGTCTCACTAGTGTACCCCTAAATTTAGAGCCCAAAATGGCAAAGCGAAGGTACACTAGTGATGAGGCCTACACGTTTCTGAGCATGACAGATAGTGAAGAGGACGTCACTCATCTGTCAGATTCAGGCTCAGAATACGATCCTGTAGAGGACAGCGGCTCCATGACAGATAGCTCTGACGACGGAGATGAGGCCGCTGTTAAGAACAGGTGTGCCCAATCCCGTATGTATTCTGTTGTTGAGGTGCAGGAACCGCAGGTCACTCGTATGGAGCAGAGACGTACTAGAGCCGCTCAACCTTCTGGTGAACTGGCAAGCACCAGCGGCCTAGTACACCCTGGACCTACATCCAGCACTGCAGTAACACGTGGTGACGTGGCGAGTCCCATAAGTGCAGTTCAAGCTGGCGAGGTGGCAAGCACAAGTAGTGTCCCGCTGCCACCAAGAAGAAGACAAAGACAGGCCCGTCGTACCCATAGTGCCCTTCCTGCAGAATTCGCCAATCCTATTTGGGTGCCCACCACTTCTGCAGAACCCGTACTTCCCCCATTCACTGGCCAACCTGGCATTAACGTGGAAACAGTTGATTTTACGACACTTGACTTTTACTCACTGTTTTTCACCGAAGATCTCTTTAGATCTATTGTGGACCAAACCAATTTGTACGCTGCTCAACACATCGCCACTATTCCCCAGTCCGCCCTTGCCAGACAATGGAAACCAGTTACGGTTTCCGAATTTAAAATCTTTCTGGGCCTCTCCCTCAACATGGGCATAACCAAAAAGAGTGAGTTGCGGTCATATTGGTCCATTGACCCAATTCACCATATGCGCGTGTTCTCTGCTTCCATGTCCAGGGCACGATACGAGATGATTTTGCGGTTCATGCACTTCAGCGACAATGAACTCTGTCGTCCTCGTGGAGACCCTGAGTATGATCGGCTCTACAAAATTCGGCCCCTCATAAACCACTTCAACCAACGTTTTGCAGCCTTGTTTACTCCCGATCAAGTTGTCTGCGTTGATGAGTCCCTGATTAAATTTTCTGGTCGCTTGTCCTTCAAACAATACGTCCCCAACAAGCGTTCCAGATACGGGGTCAAGATGTATAAGCTCTGTGACAGGGCCACAGGCTATACACGTAGTTTCATGGTTTATGAGGGAAGAGATAGTCACGTAGAGCCGGAGAACTGCCCTGATTACATAGGAAGCGCTGGCAAGATAGTGTGGGACTTGGTGTCACCCTTATTCGGAAAGGGGTACCACTTGTACGTGGACAATTATTACACAAGCGTGCCACTCTTTAGTCACTTGTTTGATCAGCAGATTGGAGCATGTGGCACCGTGCGACCTAATCGCCGGGGCTTTCCCCAGCGGCTTGTAGAGTCCCGTCTTAGGCTGGGGGAGAGAGCCTGCTTGCGCAGTAATAATTTGCTCGCTATGAAGTGGAGGGATAATAAGAATGTTTTCGTTCTTACCTCCCTTCATGCAGACACGACGGTCCAAATTTCTACGGCGACTGGTGTTGTGGAGAAACCCCTCTGTGTCCACAAATATAACCTTAACATGGGAGGGGTGGACCTCAATGACCAGTTGTTGGCGCCGTATCTAGTTGCCCGTAAGTCCAGACGCTGGTACAAAAAAGTGTCTGTTTATTTATTCCAATTGGCTATACTGAATGCTTATGTACTACACAAAGCTTCAGGACGGACTGGATCCTTCCTCAAATTCCAGGAGGATATCGTCAGAGCCCTTCTGTATCCAGACGGTGCTCCACCTCACCTTCCCCTACCAGATGCAGTAAGCCGGCTGCATGAGAGGCATTATTCTTATGTCATCCCGAGTACCCCTACCCAACGAGCCCCCCAAAAAAGATGTCGTGTCTGTAGCAAGCGCGGATTTAGGCGTGACACCCGTTCTTATTGTCCCCGCTGTCCTGACCAGCCTGGTCTTTGTCAGGGTGAGTGTTTTGAACGCTACCATGAACTAGTTGAGTATTAGCGCAGGGTACAGCATTGCACAAGCTAGGCACACGTTCACAGGGTCTCCCAAGATGCCATCACATTTTGAGAGACCCAAACCGCTGGAACCGTTACAACAGAAAAAGTGTTAAAGTTACAAAAAAAAGTGTTAAAAAAAAAAAAAAAAAAAAAAGTAAAAAAACCAAAAAAACCAAAAAAAATATAAAATAAAAAAACCAAAAATAGTTGTCGTTTTATTGTTCTCTCTCTCTCTATTCTCTCTCTATTGTTCTGCTCCTTTGTACTGTATTCTATTCTGCAATGTTTTATTGTTAACCATTTTTTGTTTTCAGGTACGCCATTCAGCTGTAGCGTGGATTTATTTATCTTGACAGCAACAGCGTTTGCTCCCACGATATGTAAAGCCACGACTCCAGCGCTGTCGGAGGTGATTTCACCACCACAGTTAAAAAAGAGCATATATGCCGAAGCATGGGGGCATAAGGGGTGGAGGATCGATTTTGCTCCTAATGCCGCGTACATACAGTCAAAATTCCGACGGAGGGCTTGCCCGTGGAAAAGTTTGAATGTATGTACGCGGCATAACTTTTTTGCGGGAGGATGCCCCCATGCTTCGGCATATATATATTTTAGGCACAGATTGTGTTAAATGTGTTATTTTTTGCGATTTTTTTTGTATTTGCTTTGCAGGTATGGTAAGTCCTACTGTTATACTGTAATGTTACTTTGTTTTATTGTTAACCATCATTTGCTTAGCAGGTACGCCATTCTGCTGCAGAGCGGATTTATTTATCTTGACAGCAACAGCGTTTGCTCCCACGATACATAAAGCCGCGACTCCAGCACTGTCGGGGGTGATTTCACCACCACAGTTAAAAAAGAGCATATATGCCGAAGCATGGGGGCATACGGGGTGGAGGAACGATCTGCTCCTACCTTTTGCGGGAGGATGCCCCCATGCTTCGGCATATATAAATGGTGCATGTATGCCCACCATTAGAAAGTGGGTGGATGAAGGGTGGTATCTAATGGTGGGCATGCCCACCGATCAATATTTTTTTTTCGTTCAGCCCACAGGCTGCATGAAAAAAAAAATACAATATATGCCCAACCAGTTCCAGCAACATACTGGTATGTTGCGGGACTTTGAGTGCTTATACCAGAATGATGCCTGCAGGTTTAGGTATCATCTTGGTATCATTCTTTTCAGCCAGCGGTCGGCTTTTATGTAAAAGCAATCCTAGTGGCTAATTAGCCTCTAGACTACTTTTACAAGCAGTGGGAGGGAATGTCCCCCCCCCCGCACCATCTTCCATGGTTTTCTCAGGCTCTCCTGTCCCAACAGGGAACCTGAGAATGCAGCCGGTGGTTCCGCCAGCTGACCATAGAGCTGATCAGAGACCAGAATGGCTCCAATCATCTCTATGGCCTAAGACACCGGAAGCTACGAGCATTTCATGACTTAGATTTTGCGGGATGTAAACAGCGCCATTGGGAAATTGGGAAAGCATTTTATCACACCGATCTTGGTGTGGTCAGATGCTTTGAGGACAGAGGAGAGATCTAGGGTCTGATAGACCCTAATTTTTTTAAAAAAGAGTACCTGTCACTACCTATTGCAATCATAGGGGATATTTATATTCCCTGAGATAACAATAAAAATCATAAAAAAATATATATAAATGAAAGGAACAGTTTAAAAAAAAAAAAAAAAAGCAAAATAAATAATAAAAAAAAAAAAAAAAAAAAAAACCACCCCTGTCCCCCCCTGCTAAGGCGCAACGCGGAACACAAGCGTTGGTCTGGTGGCATATGTAAACAGCAATTGCACCATGCATGTGAGGTATCACCGCGAAGGTCAGATCGAGGGTACTAATTTTAGCAGTAGACCTCCTCCGTAAATCTAAAGTGGTCACCTGTAAAGGCATTTAAAGGCTTTTAAAAATGTACGTAGTTTGTCGCCGCTGCACGTTTCTGCGCAATTTTAAAGCATGTCGTGTTTGGTATCCATGTACTCGGCCTAAGATCATATTTTTTATTTCATCAAACATTTGGGCAATATAGTGATTTTTAGTGCATTAAAATAAAAAAAAGTGTGTTTTTTCCCCAAAAAATGCGTTTGAAAAATCGCCGCGCAAATACCGTGTGAAAAAAAAATATGAAACACCCACCATTTTAATCGGTAGGGCTTTTGCTTTAAAAAAACACTACATGTTTGGGGGTTCAAAGTAATTTTCTTGCAAAAAAAAATATTTTTTCATGTAAACAAAAAGTGTCAGAAAGGGCTTTTTCTTCAAGTGGTTAGAAGAGTGGGTGATGTGTGACATAAGCTTCTAAATGTTGTGCATAAAATGCCAGGACAGTTCAAAACCCCCCCAAATGACCCCATTTTAGAAAGTAGACACCCCAAGCTATTTGCTGAGAGGCAGGTCGAGTCCATGGAATATTTTATATTTTGACAAAAGTTGTGGAAAAAATACATTATTATTATTTTTTTTTTTTTTTTTGCACAAAGTTGTCATTAAATGATATATTGCTCAAACATGCCATGGTTATATGTAAAATTACACCCCAAAATACATTCTGTTGCTTCTCCTGAGTACGGGGATACCACAAGTGTGAGACCTTTTGGGAGCCTAACCGCGTACGGTACCCCAAAATCCAAGCACCACCTTCAGGATTTCTAAGGGTGTAAATTTTAGATTTCATTCCTCACTGCCTATCACAGTTTCGGAGGCCATGGAATGCCCAGATAGCACAAAATCCCCCCAAGTGACCCCATTTTGGAAAGGAGACACCCCAAGCTATTTGCCGAGAGGTATGGTTAGTATTTTGCAGACCTTCATTTTTGTCACAAAGTTTTGAAAATTGAAAAAAAGAAAAAAAATATACATTATTTTTTTTTTTCTTCATTTTCAAAAACAAATGAGAGCTGCAAAATACTCACCATGCCTCTCGGCAAATAGCTTGGGGTGTCTACTTTCCAAAATGGGGTCATTTTGGGGGGTTTTGTGCTATTTTGGCATTTTATGGCCTTCAAAACTGTGATAGGTAGTGAGGTGTAAAATCCAAAATTTACACCCTTAGAAATCCTGAAGGCGGTTCTTGGTTTTCGGGGCCCCGTACGCGACTAGGCTCTCAAAAAGTCCCACACATGTGGTATCCCCGTACTCAGGAGAAGCAGCAGAATTTATTTTGGGGTGTCATTTCACATATGTCCCTGGCATGTGTGAGCAATATATCATTTAGTGACAACTTTGTGAAAAAAAAATAAAAGTTTGTAATTTTCCCGCAACTTGTGGCAAAATATAAAATATTCCATGGACTCAACATGCCTCTCAGCAAATAGCTTGGGGTGTCTACTTTCTAAAATGGGGTCATTTGTGGGGGTTTTGTGCCATCTTGGCATTTTATGGCCTTCAAAACTGTAATAGGTAGTGAGGCATGAAATCAAAGATTTACGCCCTTAGAAAGCCTGAAGGCGGTTCTTGGCTTTCGGGGCCCCGTACGCACCTAGGCTCCCAAAAAATCCCACACATGTGGTATCCCCGTACTCAGGAGAAGCAGCAGAATTTATTTTGGGGTGTCATTTTACATATGCCCATGGCATGCATGAGCAATATATCATTTAGTGACAACTTTGTGAAAAAAAAAATAAAAAAAAAAAAGTTTGTAAATTTCCCGCAACTTGCGGCAAAATATAAAATATTCCATGGACTCAACATGCCTCTCAGCAAATAGCTTGGGGTGTCTACTTTCTAAAATGGGGTCATTTGTGGGTGTTTTGTGCCATCTTGGCATTTTATGGCCTTCAAAACTGTAATAGGTAGTGAGGCGTGAAATCAAAGATTTACGCCCTTAGAAAGCCTGAAGGCGGTTCTTGGCTTTTGGGGCCCCGTACGCAGCTAGGCTCCCAAAAAGTCCCACATATGTGGTATCCCCGTACTCAGGAGAAGCAGCAGAATTTATTTTGGGGTGTCATTTCACATATGCCCATGGCATGCGTGAGCAATATATCATTTAGTGACAACTTTGTGAAAAAAAATAAAAAAATAAAAAAAGTTTGTAATTTTCCCGCAACTTGCGGCAAAATATAAAATATTCCATGGACTCAACATGCCTCTCAGCAAATAGCTTGGGGTGTCTACTTTCTAAAATGGGGTCATTTGTGGGGGTTTTGTGCCATCTTGGCATTTTATGGCCTTCAAAACTGTAATAGGTAGTGAGGCGTGAAATTAAAAATTTACGGCCTTAGAAAGCCTGAAGGCGGTGCTTGGTTTTCGGGGCCCCGTACGCGGCTAGGCTCCCAAAAAATCCCACACATGTGGTATCCCCGTACTCAGGAGAAGCAGCAGAATTTATTTTGGGGTGTAATTTCACATATGCCCATAGCATGTGTAAGCAATATATCATTTAGTGACAACTTTGTGAAAAATTTATAAAGTTTGTCATTTTCCCGCAACTTGTGGCAAAATATAAAATATTCCATGGACTCAACATGCCTCTCAGCAAATAGCTTGGGGTGTCTACTTTCTAAAATGGGGTCATTTGTGGGGGTTTTGTGCCATCTTGGCATTTTATGGCCTTCAAAACTGTGATAGGTAGTGAGGAGTAAAATGACATATGTATGCCCTTAGAAATCCTGAAGGCGGTGCTTGGCTTTCGGGGCCCCGTACGCGGCTAGGCTTCCAAAAAGTCGACCACATGTGGTATCCCCGTACTCAGGAGAAGCAGCAGAATGTATTTTGGGGTACAATTCCACATATAACCATGGCATGTGTGAGCAATATATCATTTAGTGACAACTTTGTGTAAAAAAAAAAAAAAATTTTTTTTTTTGTCATTATTCAATCGCTTGCGGCAAAAAAATAAAATATTCAATGGGCTCAACATGCCTCTTATCAATTTCCTTAGGGTGTCTACTTTCCAAAATGGGGTCATTTGGGGGGGTTTTGTACTGCCCTGCCATTTTAGCACCTCAAGAAATGAGATAGGCAGTCATAAAATAAAAGCTGCGTAAATTCCAGAAAATGTACCTTAGTTTGTAGATGTGACAACTTTTGCGCAAACCAATAAATATACAATTATTGACTTTTTTTTTACCAAAGACATGTGGCTGAATACATTTTGGCCTAAATGTATGACTAAAATTGAGTTTATTGGATTTTTCTAATAACAAAAAGTAGAAAATATCATTTTTTTTCAAAATTTGCGGTATTTTTACGTTTATATCGCAAAAAATAAAAATCGCAGAGTCAGTCAAATACCTTTAAAAGAAAGCTCTATTTGTGGGAAGAAAAGGACGCAAATTTCGTTTGGGTACAACATTGCATGACCGCGCAATTACCAGTTAAAGCAGCGCAGTGCCAAAGTGTAAAAAGACCTCTGGTCATTTACCAGCAAAATGGTCCGGTCTGAAAGTGGTTAATTGTGGTAGTGCCTATAGTGTCTATGCTCTCCCTAAGCAATTGCTTCTATATGGAAAGCAGTATGAGCTTTTTACTTTTATATCTACAATGTTTTTATATCTATAACACTATAATCTGTTTCCTTAAAATAAGAATAAAAAATAAATGTACTGCATCATACTATATGCTTTTATTATTACCATCTTAAAATGGATGCTGGCAAAAGCAAACACAATTAAAAGTTATTTGAATTAAAATTAATGTTTTATGAATACTCAAATAGAGATAGTTATAGCTCCTTGTGCTGATTTTTAATTTTTTTTGTCTTTTGCTTCATTTAAAAAAATAGTTCAATTGAAAAAAAAATTATTTCTTTGAAATTACTGTTACCAACAATTGTCTGTTACCGACAATTTTCACTAAGCTAAGTGAACGTTTACTCTGTTTATATTCCTATATGTAATGTGCTTTATCTTCAGGATCTAAGGTTTGAGAGAACAGTAAACCTTGGTTTATACTAAAGCCAGGTACACACTATACAACTCCAGTAGGAGGCGCTGTACTAACCATTCAAGGTTAATTCAGAGATCTTCCCTGCTCAGTTGTTGTGTTCTGACAAAGGGGGTGGTCCCCGCGCCATTGGCTGATTGAGCTGATTGGGAGTTGGTTGGATGCTGGTTTTCCAGCATGCATGTCTAACAGAAGCCGGCCAATGGCCAGCTTCTGTCAAGCAGCCTGACGTACACACGAGTCAAATGTTGAATGTTTTTTTTTTTTAACAGCTATCAATCTATCCAATCAAGAGCCTGGACCCTGTGGAGAGAGAGACAGCACCTCCTTGCCAAGGGAAATACAGGGCTCAGGTAAGTAAAATGGGGT
This sequence comes from Lithobates pipiens, assembly GCF_037356315.1. Classification (NCBI taxonomy): domain Eukaryota; kingdom Metazoa; phylum Chordata; class Amphibia; order Anura; family Ranidae; genus Lithobates; species Lithobates pipiens. The sequence continues at coordinate 397,710,934 of NW_027507758.1, read as the reverse complement.
CTAGGGGGCCAGTCACTGCCAGGTGTTTTTCACCTTAATGCATAAGATGCATTAAGGTGAGAAAACATGAGGGTTTACAACCCCTTTAAGGTCAATAGGTCTGAAGGTGTAGCCTACAGAAATGCAGTATTCAGCCAATGTAACTGTTATTTGCCATATTGTGTGATAACCATTGTGTTTGTTTAAATTATAACAGGTTCTACAAAGCATTAACATGAATGTGCTGAAACTCTGCCTGTTAAACTACTGTATAGGGTTTTCTTGATTTCAACATAATATGGTTAAGTTAGTTATAATGTAAAGTGGCAATAATATGTTATTTTCTTCTTTGTATAATATTGTGTTCAATAAAGCAATATAATGACCAAATTGGTTTAATTGCTATGAAACTACTGACGTGAAACTGCTTTTTTCTTTCCTCATCCTTTAAGAGCATGTATCAAGGGCCTAAACTACAGACAAGATGTAACAGAAATAAACTCTTCTATTCCACATACATATTAGTTCATTGACTTTACTGCCAGGAGCCTTAAAAATTATTTACATGTTGCAATGTACTGTACTCAAGCAGTCAAAGTAGATCGCAAACTGTTTGAGGTATACAACTTCAGCATGAGCTTAGCTATAGTGCAGCAAGCATCCTTCCAGGATATGCAGTCTGATTTCTACGTTTGAATTTCCAGAATCATATGCAGTGGACTTATATTACTTATATAACTATATTTAGTTCTGTCTGCTTCTAGACGTTTGTGATCTTCACTGACTATATGAGTGCATTTACATTTGACATATTAACGGTGGACAGAAACTGTATATTAAAAGAGCTAAAATGTTTAGAAATATAGTTATCATTAAGACCCCTTTCACATTGCCAGTGTTTTTCTGGCGCTACAGCTCTAAAAATAGAGCCTGTATAGCGCCTGAAAAAAGCGTCTCCTTTCACTAGAGCACAAAAAGTTCTGCCAGCAGCTTCTTTGGAGTAGTGAAGGAGCCGTGAACTCACCACTCCTCCACCGCTGCTCCCCATTGAAATCAATGGGGCAGCACTGCGATACCACGGGACAAATGGGTGTATTTAACCCCTTTTCAACAGCTAGAGGGGGGGTTAAAACTGCCCCGCTAGCGTCCGAATAGGGCTGCTAAAATGACGGTAAAGCGGCACTAAAAATAGCGCTGATTTACCGCTGACACCCCCCCCAAGGCTTGGTGTGAAAGGGCTCTTCAAGTTGTATTAAACCCTCAGCATTTTTTAGTTTGAAACATTCCCCAATAAACTTTTTTTGCAATCTTTACCCCAGAATGTGTAGCTTAAATCTTTGAAGCCTGCTCTTTCAGGCTGCTTGGTGTGTTTCAGTTTGTGTTTTTTTTATTGCACTTTGCCGCATTTTCCACATGTTTTTGCATACAGCAAAATGCGTGTTTGCTTCTGCATTTGGGATGCTGTTAACAATCAAGGGCACCAAAAGAAACAATCCAAATGTATGATCTCTTTTACATTTACCAAAACTATATAATAAGCGGATACATCTATATATTCAACCACTCTGTATCTAATCAAACAGGCCTCTGCACTAAAAAGTTGATGGTAGGTGGTCTAAGGGATATTGTACAATCAGATTGTATAGTGTATCATGAGCTTCATAGTACTGCAGGGATATGCGTATCCTGTTTTTAATACTACAGCTCTGCTCCACATGTTATGTGATTTTTCCAAATGAGTGACCTATGCAAGAAGAAGGCAAGGTATAAATGATCCTATAAACAGAGCAAGACACTGGTTGTGTATCGAGGGAGAACAGTTCTTACTGACAATGACTGCTTTGGAGATGTATGGATCTGCAGAGATAGAGAGGGAGGTCAAGTACAGGTTGTGTTTTAATGAGGTCAGCTGTTGAAAAACTTCCTCACACTACTAATGGAATTCCCACCCTGCATGATATATACCAGGAAGTCTTAGAGGAGTTTCTATCAAAGAAATTGGAGTCTGAGGTGAAGACTTTTTCTTTTTTGCAACGGAGGTACATACATTAATGGTATATTGGTACATAGGGGAGCTGTACTTTAGAAAAAAAAAGATGAACCTAGCCCTTAATATCACCTTAAGCTCCCCTAGTGTAAAACTGTTAATACAACTTCAACATTGATTTCCATGCTGCTTGAGGAATTCTTCTTTAAGGAGCCAAGAAGTGGGGTGAGTAGCACACCCTAACACCACCAGTAAAAATCCTGAGAGATTAACTGGCTGAATACAAAGAGAGATTGATGTTTGCTTTATATTATGCTGAGTTACATTCCCAATATTATTTGCTGTACAAAGGCCCTGACTAACTCTGTAGAAACATTTTGTAATTGCCTCTTGGGATGGGAATATTAGAAACATAGGCAGAATGCAATTCAGAAGCTATATCCAGCACTTGAGCGTACAAAGCCTGACTTGAACACTGATCTCCAACTTAATTTGGCCTTAAAGAATCATTTGTAATAAATTTTTTTGAGTCCCAAACATAATTTTAAAAAAGTGACAGTTTTAGTTTTGAATGCTTTCAGATACCCAACATATACATAGTTCCTTAACAGCTACATTAAAAACTATATATTATTATACTTTTTTTGTTTTGTTTTTTTGCTTTTAAAAATAAGAATAAGAATTTTTTTATCTTCAAATATTTGCCTGCGTGATTAAATAAAAAAATACACCCAATACTACAAAGCTACAAAATATTGTGGTATATGTTTCCTGACATGTGCTTTATTGTATTGTGGATATTAACATATAAAGAAATCAATAACACCAATAGTCATGGTGAAAAATATTATTAAAGTTGATCCCAATGAAACAGATATTATAACACTGCACTGGTAAAATACAGCCTTCCAATACACGTTTTTCGTGTATATGCTTGTTGCAGGCACAAGTGGGAACTGTAGGTATAACATTACTTAATAAATAAACAGCCTCCATCCCCTTTGAGGCCCATTAATTTGAATGAATAATAAGATGTCTTGCAGGCACTGTAAAGTTTATCATGTCTTTGCCCTAAATGCTGAATCATGGGAGATCTTCATTTACTGCGGGTTATGCAAAACAATGTTTTGTTTATAGTCCCATCATCAAGTGAAAAAAAAATCTGGCTATGTTTTATTTCTATGCCTTATACATCCAAAAATTCAAACTGGGACTATTCAAAAATGCCTATAATTTAAACCACAGCACAATCATATATTCCACAATATTTTACAGCAGCCTAAACTGGATATAAATATGCCCCAGAGATTCTACATCAAAGCCAAGTGGTATTTTTAACCCAGAGAAATCAGACAGTAGGACATAAAGTGAAGCATAATTATCAAAAGGAGATTAATGTCTGGTATATGTTATATAAGCATCTATTGTAGCTTGGAATGACTTCCACAACAACAATCATTAATTTGCTTTATAATCTCACTGACATTTACACACAGTTTTAAGTAGTGTAGGTTGCTATTTCATATGGGTGACTGTTTGCATAAAACTCATATCTTTAAATGCTGTGTTAATGACATTTAGTGCCTTACCTTTTTGTTTTGTTATACCTCATTTGCATTAATGTGTTTAGTATCAGCAGCTGCTGAAAATGAAGTCAAGGACAACATTGCTGCATCCTGTAACTAATTACAATACATAAGTACTAATTTAGTAAAGATATATTTTTTTATCCTTCCCTGTGCTCACCTTAAAGCACAACTGAACTTTCAGTTTATATTGCTAAATATATACAGATGCATCACAACAACAACAAAAAAAATCAATTGTAAAAAAATCTTACAGTTTTGTTTTTTTTCTTATTGGAAAGTAGCCACAGCCTGAGTAGAAAAGCCTGTCCTCCACAACCATGCTGAAGATAAGGATCTTTGCTCTCTGCATAGAAGTATGTGTCTTGCTGCAGGGGCTCAACACAAACTGTTTCAGACCTACAGTCATAAAATCGTATGATTCCTGCTGACTAGAGAGCTTTAGTTCTGATTCAACAAGGGGTATATTAGGTCTCTTCAAAGAGACTATCAACTGTACAGAGAGAACAAGGAGCTTGCACTGCAGATTGTTAGCATGAGACGCCAGCAATTGGAATTTTCTGCATTTAGGAATAGCAACCTCCAGGTTTCTCTCATAAGTTTTATTTTTTGTTATTGAAACTCAAATTGTGTAAGAGGTAAAAAATAAGTAGACTACACTTTTGGGACAAATTTAATTCTAATAATATTTTAGAAGACTGAACCTGGAATTCATTAAAGAGGAAGTAAACCCTGATGAGTTTACTTCCTCTTTCATTCCCTGCAAAGGCAAAGCATAATGGACTACTATGCATCGCATAGTAGCCCATTATGTGTCACTTACCTGACACAGGAGCCAGTGAAGTCACCGCTGTCCCCTGTAGTTCCGAGCGTCCATCTTCTTGGTGGGTCTCCGTGGGTCTCTCTGCTCCGGCGCTGTGATTCGCCGGAGCAGCGATGACGTCACTCCCGCGCATGCAGACGGGAGCCGAGGCGCGCGGCATTGCGCGGCATCTTCATCATCGACGATGCCATGCTCAGTGCGCCCTGCGTGTCGCTGTCTACGGCGCATGCGCCATAGACAGCGGTGCCCGTCTTCGGGCAAATATCTCCTAAACCGTATAGGTTTGGGAGATATTTCTTAGACCTACAGGTAAGCCTTAATCTAGGCTTACCTGTAGGTCAAAGTGGTTTGTAGGGGTTTACAACCACTTTAAGTCTGGCACAGACAGATTTAAAAAAAAAGTGTCTCTTATGCATTTTAAAAGTGATGAAGGAGGCACCCAAATTCATGTACCTGTCTAGAGCTTGTACTTGAATTTCAGGCTTATGCTGCAACACTTTTAGAATGGATGTGAGACACTTTTGCTAAATCTGTCTGAGACAGTTTTTCTCTCTGTATGCCAAAAGACAGTTGGTCTTAATTAGCTCCACTTTTACATTTTGTGCATTCAATGCAACGCATGCAAAAATAGTGCATTTTAGAACTGAATTTGGTGCAAGAGTCTCTGCCCGAATCAAAAATGTCACAAATGCTTCATGAAATTGGCAAAATACATTTACAAGAGTAATTAATGCCAAAAAAAGTGTCACAGTAGTTTTATTGAATCCCCCCTCCCGAATATGCATTTATCCTAATGAATTTATTGCAACAAAAGGTAGTTATTGGGATCTTAAATACCCCTCCAGTGATCACACAAGTACATTTATGTAGGAAAAAATATTTACAAATTATTTATTTTAAACAGTAAAATATTTAAAAACATGTATCAAATTCTCATGGCTTGCATACTGATACCAGCAAAACATTATCCACTACAAACTTGTATGGCTGTTTGTTAAAATGAGGAACTAGGGTCAACGTCTTTCATGGAAAACACAACTTCTTCAGGACCTCTTAAAGAGGAAGTAAACTCAGCACTTCAGATGCTTATTGTTAATAAGACCAGTCTGCTACAGCTTCCCATAACATTCTGCATTACTCTTTGCCCCTTCGGATATCTCTTATGCCCCGTACACACGAGCGGACTTTTCAACATCCAAAGTCCGAAGGACCGAGTCCGTCAGACTATCCGATCGTGTGTGGGCTGCAACGGACTTTTGATTCGCCAAAGTCTGACGGACTTTAGAAATGAAGCATGCTTCAAATTTTCCCGAAGGAACTCCGCCGGACCCGGTCCCCTTCGAAAACTCCGCTCGTGTGTATGCTACTCCGACGGACTAAAACCGACGCTAGGGCAGCTATTGGCTACTGGCTATGAACTTCCTTATTCGAGTCAGGTCGTACGTCATCACGTTCGAATCCGTCGGAGTTTAGTGTGATCGTGTGTGGCCAAGTCCGTTCGGCCGAAAAGTCTGTCAGAACTCCGTCGGAACTCCGGCGGAACTCCTTTGGAAGTCTGTCGGACATAAGTCCTCTCGTGTGTACGGGGCATTACAGTTTTCCCAGGTGATTGTAAAATCTTGCTTACTTGTAGCAGCCAGCATTATATCAGCTACTGTCTTCCGGGGGTGCAGTGTAGATTACTTATGCCCTTCTGCTGTTATCTCTCATATGGTCAGTTATGTCGTAGCCAATCCTCGTTTTCACTCGAGATTGCTAAAGCAATCATCTCCTGCTTATCAAGGCACAGACAAGTGGGTAAATATTTCAGCACTTGTTAACTGTGTGGGGCTTTTTTTAACCATGTAAAATGCAAATTATTATATAATGCAGCTGATCTTCTTGATGTCTACACACCCTGTGACGTTGCTAGTCGCATGGAGTGTTTCAGGAACTGCATGACACTGTCATTTTGTGGGATCTTGGAACAGTGCCGCAGAGAGAAGATGTACATTTATGAATGGACTGACAGCACAATGAGCATGCCGTGAATGAGGGGGAATATGTGCATGCGGCACAGACATCATAAAAACAAACCTCACCACAGAGATCATCCACAGAGTGAAGCTCTTTATAGAGAAAGGCCCCAGAATTTCCACATGGTGTGTTAGTATGAGGAGCAAACCTGATGAATTGCACCTTTTTTTTTTTTATCACAACTTTTTGTGCATCACTCTGTAGAGAACACTGAGCCATTCATTTAAAGTGATTGTAAGAGTAAATAAAAAAATACCAAATATGTCTATTCTTACCTGCTCTGTGCAATGGAATTACATAGAACGTCCACATACCTCCTCTTTCCGGTTCCCCCACCAGCGCTCCTGGCCTCTCCACTCCAGCTTCCCATGGGGGTACTCATGCACTCGTGCTCACACCCGAGCCCAACTGCTGCGTCCATTGACACAAATAGATGGACTCGGCCCGCTCCCTTGTCACTGGCTTTGATTGAAAGCACTGGGACCCAATGGAAGTTAGGGCAGGGGAAAGAAGAGCTGCAGACATGCAAAAGAGGGTGAGTAAAAAGGGGGATGAGGGGGGATGCTGACACCTAAACATTTTTTTTACCTTAATGCAAGGAATGCTTTAAGGTAAAAAATGTTTAGGCTTTACTACAACTTTAAGTCCTTACCATCAAGGGAGCCTATAACCTAAGGTTTCTAGAACATCTTGCCCCCTAGTACTAATATGATATACTTACTTACTAGACTGGTGGATGAAATTGGTTTGACCATAAGAAACAAAGTAAATGTTGCATGAAAACATTCTAACTTCTTAGTCACAATACTTCCATTGGATTGCTTTATGGTTATTCATGCCACTTTGGTCTGCTGTAAAACCTAACTTGAATCCTTTATATCACACAGGCAGTATAAAGACTAGATAAAACTGTTTCTCAAAACTTTCTTTGTTATGAAGCATAAGGAAAGCATATTCATGTTGTGTTCACTTGCCCTGGTGTTTATTACTATCAAATGTCCCTCTTGCTAGACACACTTTCTTTCTTTGATTGACATACTTATATCACGGTATTACCTATAAGCAACAGTATTCCTATTATTATTAATAACAATAGTGAAAGAAGCAAAATATGGTGGCATATGAAAAAAAAATAGATTTATTTAACACCAATATGTTTGAAAAAAAAGCTTATCTTCAAAAGAAATGACAATTTGTAAGGTGATTAAATGAGCATTTACTCTATTGCAGTGCATTTTGAATATATATTACATTACATGCCTCTGTATTTCTGCCTGCAGTCATAATGTTATGTTTTTGCCAACTACTAAACTTGTTCATTTTTCATCTTTATTTAATTACATGAGAAATGAAATTGAAACAAAGCAGAGCAGTTTATTTGAAAGACAAAGAATGCTTAAAGGATTAAAATGAATAAAAGTAATGCATTACATAATAACCACGCATAAACTGACTTATGTTAATATTTGTCAAACTCCAGGTCAAGCACACTCAATTAACACTATTAAAAGGGATTAAAAAATTGTCCTATATATATATATATATATATATATATATATATATATATATATATATATATATATATATTAGCCTTTATAACTCAACTAACACAAAACAGGCAATATCAGGGGTAATTAAATCAAGGTATTATTGTACTTTATCATTTCATCACAAATCACCATGTACAAATGTGAATGAGGTAATGTAAATGTTTTATGTATACTAACTGTGATGTAATAATAGAATTGTCGTTGGTACTGCTATAAAGCTAATTTGGTTTTTAAATGAGGGGTTCATAAAATTTATGAAACCAATTTAAAGAAATACAGTCTGTTATGAATGCAATTTCTGAAAAATATGAAAGATCAATCAAGCACATTGCACAGGTACAAGGCATTCTTTAAGTGATTACATGGCCCCTGTGAAGAAAATGACAAGACTGTATATATTGCTTTCTGTAAGTCACACACAAAGTCTAACATATGGGTATTATCATTCACTAATTGTAATTAGTCACCACAGTGACAGATATATCTCTGCCCTGGGTTATTAAAAAGGCAAATATGCTTAGGATTGGTAATAGAACTAGAACCACAATTATTTAACCACATGACCTGTGGAAGATTGACCCCCCTTCATGACCAGGCCATTTTTTGCCATACGGGACTGCATTACCTTAAGATGAACCACAGCTCCAAAGTAATCCTCGAGGACTGGAGCTCTGTCATCTATTGATGAGCCCCAGGTGCTGACCATTACACACACCATGAGCAAACAAGCAGGACAAAACTCTGGATAGCCGCACACTGGAAAAAGACTTGAAATCCCACCTTTAGTTGAAACAACGTGGGTTACATCAAAACAAAATCAAAAAATACACAGCAAAAGGAATAACAGGGTACAGGAAAACTGATGCGTTTTGCACCGTAATCAGTGCTTACTCATACCTATGTGATATTGTGATAGACTATCAGAAACTAACTGACACTTTTGACACTAGCGACACTAATACATTGATCAGTTCTGTCACTATCCTAATAACACTGGCTGGGAATAGGTTAAACATCATGGGGTCAATCAAAGGGTAAACTGTGTACCTAGCCAGTGTTTTTGAATTATCACAGCAGAAGCAGCCCTCTGGCAGCACATGCGACCCCCCTGCAGTTGTAAATGCAGAATCACGTATTTATCTGTGATTCTGCCCACAGCTGTCACCCTGGAGCAGTAAAAGTGCAGTCAGCAAGTGGTTAAAGAGAGCCTATTAATCTATGAAAAAATAAACATTACAATGTTTCCCTAGTAGAATTGCCATTACACTCACCTTTCCAATGGTCCATGTCCCCTACCTTCAACTTAACTTTAGTGGGGTGTTGTTCATTTGTACAGATAAAAGACAACAAAAACAATGATTTTGTGAACAAGGAAAGTAAAGCTGGTCTTACATATGCAGTTTTCTCACTGAGGATGATCAGCAGTATGGCATTTGCCTGTCCTTTCTTGCATTACAGCACCCCTGAGATCCAGCACATGGCGCCCACCTCTCTGGCTTATAGATGAATGCAGTGTACATTCTGTGAGGACTTTGTCCTCTTTCCTCACTTCTCACTTTTAAAAAGTCCAGCTGGAAACTTTGCTTATGGAAAATTTGAATTTCTGATGGTTGAAAGCAGTCATTTTTGCAAACTATCCTTTAATAACCTTATCCTCACTAGGTTATACTCAGTTCTGTTGCATTACTTGTGGTGATCAGCTAGTCTATGACTACTTTTAGTTACTGTTAACCTTTAAAATCTATACTTCTGATTTATTAATCACAAGATATGATATGGGTTAAATGAGAATTCTAAAGATGAGGAGGAAAAGCTTTAAATATAATAACATTTATTAAAAGTAGTTGAAAGGCTAGCTAACACACACATCTCTATCTATGGTCTTACATCAAGGAAGAAAATACTAGGTTGAAATATAATATTTACATGCAGGAATACAAAGTATATTCTCTAAGACAGTGATCTACAAGCATATTTAGTTACAAGCAACACCTTTAACCATAATTACCCATCCTTACATACGTTCCACTCAGAGATGGTTTCCCAAAAAGAGACCTGTTACCTCCCCTTTGCTCTGAGTATATGCCTTCATGCTGATGCCCCATAGACTGCCTTACCTTGGATCATGATTGGAGGGCTTACTACAGAAGTCGGCCCCCTTTCATGCAAATCCTTGTGACTATTCTTAAACAGAAGATTTAATTGGATTTCCCCAGGAACTTAAGCATTGATTATGGTTGGGCTCTCTTCATTGTTGGTATATACAAGTCTTGGCCCCGCATTGTGTGCTCTTAACAAGCACCTGGGGGGAGGCATTTTACCTGGCTTTCATAGATGCAAGCCAAATGAGATCTATTTCTAATTACAATATTTTACAGATATTAATGAAGATTTCACATAAACTCATAAGGCAACATTACAGTACAATGTCGAGAGATTAATCAATGATCTAGGAATAAAAACATTTTAAATGTAAAATATGTGATATATTTTACCTACACAAATATATCTATTTTTAAATGAATAAAAACTGACAAAAAGTTTATTTGATCAGATAGGTAAGAGGCACATTTAACCACTTCAATACGAGGCACTTTCCCCCCTTCCTGCCCAGGACAATTTTCTGCCTTTAGTGCTGTCATATTTTGAATGATATTCATGTGGTCATGCAACACTGTACCCAAACTATTTTTTTTATCATTTTTTCTTCCCATAAATAGAGCTTTCTTCTGGTGGTATTTGATTACCTCTGCGTTTTGTTTTTTTTTGCACTGTAAACTAAAAAATTCCAACAATTTTGAAAAAAAATGATGGGCACTGATAGGCGGCACTGATGGCACTGATAGGCGGCACTGATTGGCAGCACTGATGGGCACTGATAGCCAGCATTGATGGCCACTGATTGTCACTTTTATGGGCACTCATTGGCACTGTTGTGGGCACTAATTGCCACTTTTATGGGCACTGACAGGCATTCTTTCTGGGCCATAAGCTGGCAGGTGATGGGCACTTATTGACAGCTGATGGATACGTCTGATGGGGGCTGCACTGATAATCAATGTGCTGATTATCAGCACAGACCTCCCTATGGCAGGGAAAGCTGTTTACCAGCACTTCCTGGTTCACACAATGATTAGTTATGATTGGTCACAGTTGATCAAATGGTAAGAAGACTCTGTTAGAGGCTCCATACCTCGATCAGAATTGCAGTGTGTCAGACTGACACACAACACCTCCGATCACCGCACTGTATGCCCCCACGGGTGCGCGCCGGCTTGTTATTCTGATCACGTCATGTGACATCTGGTCAAGATAACTAAACCACTTTGCCGCCATCATATTGCTATATGGCAGGCGGCAAGTGGTTAAAAATGTATGATATCACAGGAAGTAAAATGATGTACTGGTCAGCAACAAAGATCAAGTTGAACCTGAGTTTACAAAATAGCCTGTTTCCAAATGGATCTGGTGCAGAGATGATATCCTTTGGACCATTGCAGACTGTTGACTTGTGATCATTAAGCAGAGCATGTGTTACTATAGGCAAGGCCACTAAAATCAGATATTTTTGATACAAATAGGTATACTCACTGGCTGTCAGCAAGACCAGTTTGACGTCACATGTAACCCATCAAATCCATACGTAAAGAGGTTGATTCAGTAAAGGAACATAGGCCTGATGAATTCTGCTATCATGAAATGCGGAGGGCGGGACCAGCAGACATGAGGTCATCATGAAAGCCATAACCCATAAATAAATAAAAAATAATAATAAATTAGATGATTGGTTTTACTGCACTATGAGGGTTTTTTTTCCCTACATATGGTCTCGTTTTTGGAGCAGTTTATGAATGTGGGCACATAAAGATTCCAGGATACCTTGATGTTGCTTGCACCATGAGCGCTTTATGACCAATCCCTAATTGGGGATCATATATATTTGGTAGGGTACATCTGTATACACCAAGGTGATTGCAGAGGTGCTTTCCTTTCTTTCTGCACTAGTGGAAGACTGCTAGTTAAAGATTCCATTGTTCTATGTTTAGAGTGTCACTATATGCTGCCATCTTGCACTACCATTATTTATTGAACTTTTTCTCTTTGATTTGAGGAAACAATGGGCACTTTACACTAACATCATGTTTTTATCCATTATTGTCCCTATAAGAGTTGATTCATACATTATATATAACCCAAATTACACATATACCGCAGTATATGTGTATTTTTTTCCATAGTTACACATTAATTCCTTTTTACCAAATCACATTATGACAAAATGTGTAATTTAGTGACCTTTCATTGTAGTTAAATAAATTAAATATACCGGTAATAAACATTTTTTTTAAAGTAAGTTACATTGTACTAACAAAATTATTATGGTAAATAATACCTTGAGAATGTAAATTATTCTCACCTTACCTGTTTATTACTTAACAATATATATGCCTGTAAACTAACAATGGTGTGATGGGTATTTTGGATAGGCCATCTTTTTACTGTGCAAAATTATCAAATGTATCGTTTGTGCTGAGATGACAAGGCAGAGAAGTTGATTAAAGAGGACATGGTGTTGTATATGTTTGGACAGGAAATTAAATTTAATCAGGATTTGATTTTGAGAAATCAGGTCAAGGCTTTATTGAGGAATATGTTTTACAGTGATGAATGAAGTCACAGATCTCAGAACAGATAAAATGCAGGGAGACTGAGGGCTATTTAACAGATCGATACAGCCTTTACCTACGCCTACAGTCAGATCAGATTTTCAGTTCATGGTTCCAATGAATCAAACTGAGAAGTACAGGATTCTTTAGTATATTAAGGGACATTTAGTAAGCCTTGAAGACATTTACTTGACAGTATATAGAACTATTCATTGCCTCAATATCATAATATAACAGAATTATTTTTATTCTTTTAATATTAGACTAAGTACCATTAGAGTTTAATTTGTTTACTTTTTTTCTTGGCTTCAAATGCAAACATGTGCTGAATATTTATTAAAACAGCCCCATAGGCCCTTAAAATGATGTCAAAATGGATTTATGTAGGGAAATAACTGGTCTGGGTAAACATATTGATGCTGCTTAATTGTATCTTGGCATCTAGGGTTAAAGGGCCTCTGGCCACAAAAGAGTTGAAGGTAATGACATTTTTTGTATTTATAGTTTATTCTTCTGACTTGTTATTTAGGAGTGTAGTTATTTTATTATATTTTTATTCTAACCATGATACCCAATGAAAATATCTGTTAAGCCTGCTTTCCTCCAGGACCAGATCCATTTATAAAGAAATGCCCATAGTATGTTACTAAACAGTTGCAGGAGCTATTCAATGAAGATTTTGAGTGCACATCCCATTATAGTGACCACTAGGTGTGGAGAGTGGCATGGGACTAGATAAGTGCAATGAGGCCTGGGGCATAGGGAATGTTCACCTTTTATTCTTTATGAAAAGGTGCATTTACCCTTTAAACAGGTAGATATAAAATATGGCTCCAAGATATTTCAATTTACCAATTGCACCCAAGAGCAGTGTGATTTTTCAGGCTCTTCCAGGTTCTTTCATGTGCTGAATGAGCTCCAAAAAGCAGTGAAAGCATATTATACTATATAATGACAAAAAAAGTCTGGTGACAGAAAAATTAGACATATGTTGCACTGGGAACCTCATGAATTGGTCGCTCCAGCTATGCAAGGAGATTTTTAGATAACTGTTCATTTAAGTATATGTCATTTTAAAATTGGCACATGATTTTACCTTATTGAGCTTTTTGATTGTTTGTCCTTTCAAGACTGTCCAGATCATAGCTTCCAATTATATTATACTATATACATTGATAAGATTCAGAATGAAAGGATGGAAGCACCTCTCATAGAGTATATCATAAAAAATGGTCTGAATGGCTTGGACATAAACCAGGGAGGCTCCAAGCATGCAAGCCACTGGATAAACTATTTACAAGGGTGTCTTCAAGCATGTAGCGCAGTCTAGGATTCTGGGAAACAAAGGCCTGAATGGCTCAGATATACATCAGGTTGTCTCCAAGCATTAAAGTCATTTTGGGCTTCTAGGTCAGCTATACACATAGAAGCCCAGACTGACTTTAAGTGTCTCCCAGCATTAAGGACATTCTAGCCTTCTAGGATTTCAAGGTCTGACCGGCTCAGCTATACATCAGTGTCTCCAAGCATGGATTCTGGTCTAACCCTCAAGGGTACAAAAGTCTGACTGGCTCAGCTATACAACAGGGTGTCTCCAAACATGTACCTTCTAGCCTCCATGTCTCCAAACATGTAGACCAGTTTAGCCTTCTAAAATGCAAAAGTCTAACTCACTGTGTATCTTAAACAGTAAAATCAGTTTAGAAACCTTTCACTATGTTTGATTTAGTGTTACAACAGAGGTATAATTGCTTTTCAGAATACTGTGCTTTTGGGGGTACCTTTAATAGAACATAAATGTAATATGTTAGAAAACAGAACACGATGCACATATGCTAGATGCACAGACTGTTTAAACATATATGCTAAATGCACAGACTGTTGGTTTAAAGCTGAATTTCAGACAAATTTTAATAGCCCATAAAAAATGATTATATAAGTATATTTATTTATTTATATTTATATAAATATAATAGCAAAAATATGTGTTGAACAACATAAACAAACTGCTCTAAAATTATACATAAGATTATTAATCACAGCTTTTGAAACATAGTAACATGGGATGAAACACAACATTCAATAGTTAGAAATCATTTCAGATAATTCGATGAAAACCCATACACTGCTACCCTTATCTAGATAATCTCATTGATTAAAATAGAAGAGTAAGATGACTGGTTAAGCCTTAGGTGAGGTCATGAGGCAAGGTTAAGTTGTCACCTTGTATTATGGTGACTCTGCCACTTTGGCTGAGATCCTTATCTCATATATTAGGAGAGGATACAAAAATGTACACTGGTAAAAAGTCAAAAGATTTTTAAATAAAAAATCTTTAGTGTGGAAGATCACTAGTTGACTGATTGCTTCATGGAACTTGTTTGCATCTATGATTTGAAATAAATTACATTAGAAAAATGGAAATCCATGTATGTAATCATCTTTTTTTTAATCAAATTCTGTTTATTAATTTTATGCAAAACATACAAAACAGTGGACGTGCCTATGACACATCCAGAGGCCAACGGCCAATACTAACTAACAGCAACAACTAACTAGTCCAATCAAACCCCTCACCCCCCCCCCCCCCCCCCACCCCAGAGTCACAGCCCGACCGGTACCCTTGTACCATCTCTTATAGATGCATTGCCTGAAACTTACGATAAGTGAATACATTAACAGAATACCCGACAGGACATTCCCACTTACATACCTAAAGTATCAACAGTTCACATTAGCAAATACCTCCTTACAATTCAGGTTTCCTGTTTCTCCTAGCCCGACCACCCCCTTGCTATACATTATCAACCTACAGTGGTGTCGGCATTAAGCCAGGAGTGCCAGACCTTATTGAATTTCTTCATACACCCTCTGGCCTCATAGGTACGGTTGTAATAAGGCAACATCGTGTTTACTAAGTTTTTAAGTCATCCCTCACTTTTGGTAACTTGAACATAAGCACTGCCTAATGGTTAGCAATATAACTGAATATCAAAGCTGTAAACATGCACTGTATATGGTTAAACATAGAGGATACTGTTTAGGATAATTAGCAATTTTGCATACTTCCAAAATTACAAATGTAACCATATTTAATTTCCCTTTCAAATTTGGAGAAAACCTTTTTCAAAATGATCCAATAAGGAAAGGTCTTTTGAGCAACTTTGTTTAAGGAAATGATGCTAAGCTGAAAAATCCAATATCAGCTCAGCACAGGTTTTTAATGTGAATTACTTTCCCCCACGCTTGCCTGAATTTCATTCAAGAAAGTAGTGAAGGCCAAGGTCACTTGGAAGTAATAATATTTCTATACTCTCTAAGAATATTTTCCATCATATATATATGCTAGTACATTTTTAGGGGTGTATGGGCTAGGTAACCTTTAATGGTTTAAATATATTATGCACAGGGTACACACTGAATATCTGGGTAGGGTATTAGTTTAGGTATACATTTTTGCCAGATTACCATCGAAAAATGTCCCCAAAATTATACTTAAAGTGGCTGTAAACCCTCTCCTATACCCAGTGACTTGAACAACCTCAGAGTATACATAGATATGAAACAAATCCTCCTACATAAGTTTTACATGTATATCTGCTGTCTTCCCCTCTCTACATACTGTAGAATGTGCACATTATGTTAAAAATTGCTCTTCCCTTTTCAGCAGCACATAGTGGTGGGTATGGAGAGTTGACATACACTGTGTGAGAGCTGATTGGAGGAAAGGCACACATCTCCACTCCACATAGGCACAGAAACAAAGTTACATGCAGAGCTGTACTGTGATTATAGACAAGTCCCTGATTATCTATCTCTAAGCTCTCTCCCGACACAAATTTCCAGCTGCTGTTATCTTGTGTGTCGGATAAGTTGGCAGAAGTGACTCTGCTGATAACAGAGGAATGGAGCAGTAGAAAGACATGGCACTTGGAGCTTTGAAGAGAGATAAGTAAACACTACACTAGGTCAAATTCCATGAATGGGGTTTACAACCACTTTAATGTTTTGTGCAGCACAAGACATGACACGAGAAGACTAATCAAAGAAAGTTTTTTTCTTTTACTTCTCCTTTAGTCCACTTTGCTTTGAAAATATTGAGCAAGGGTCTGCCAACACAGACTCAGACAAAATCCACTTGTAAGGTGATACGAGTTGATACTGACAAATAAAATAACTTGTAAGAGAAGTAGCAAAAGCCACAATGGGAAAGCAGATTGCAATAGAGAAACTAAAAAACTCCCTTATAAGCCTCTTATTTCTTTTTGCCATTCACAGCCAGATGACAGGCACATCATGCATATTAAGGCAAAGAGTAAGGTAGTATAGTGTTGAAATGACATTGTAGATGTCACTGCTTCTACTGCCAAACTGTACAAGTTTCACTGGTAAAAAAAGACAAATTAACAGTACAGCTACCTTGGGTGCTGTACACTCAAATCTCAGTTCAGAGTATTCACGTATAGCATATCTGATTATCAGACTTAAACTGTTAGTTATTAATTGTTTAAAACTCACACAGAAAATGTAATATTTCTTAAATTTAAAGCATGATAAAAATAAAATGTAGGTTTATTGCAAGAGACTCATTCATTATATTTATAATACCCAATATTATGCAATGCAAAATGGAAAAAAAGAGATGGGGACAAAACTGACTTATTGTGATCGATTTGATTTCAGCCTTTATTCATTGTAAACATGAAACAAGAACATTTAATTAGTTACCCTATATTTGTTCCCATTAATTTCCTTAAATTTGTTATAAATACCCCCTAGAATATTCAAAGACACTCTAGTTTAAGAAAAGAGAATATCAAATAAATGATGGACCTAAGCGTAAAATCAGAGATCTTTCTCAGATTTTGATTTGGAACAAGTATGTTGCATCATAACATGCAGTATAAGGTAGGTAGGTAGGTCCCATAGCTGGAAAGCCCTATTGTGAATATGATCATAAGGCATCATGACTACAAACGGAATGGAGGTGACAATAGGTGATAAACATTTATGAACAAACACCCATATCTTGGATCACAAACTAGAAATAATAACCACTGCTGTGCGTAACAGACTGGTCAACTTTCTTTTGCAAATATGCTATTGATTTAGATCTATATCATCATAATAACTGGAGAAAATTGGTACAATTTAATTCAAATCAAAAGCAAAATATTAAATGAAAACTCCAGTTTCAATAAAAATGTTAAACAGTATATTGCTTGGTTTAATAATTTTGTGGCATATAGCAATTGTAGTAAAGTCTGCAGTGTAGTGTAGCTAGAATTAAAAACAGAAACCTCAACACAAGGGACATAACTAACGTGTGCCTCTTCTGTTGAAATTTTACTTTGTCCATCCAAGCTATCAGAGGTGGTAAGAAAAAGCTACCTCCATCCATCCATCCCCCGCCACAGTAGCCCCATTGGTATGGCAGGGGTTAAAAGAACTGCTCCATTCAGAGAAGTTGTTCTACATCTTCTATAAATGAAACAGGGTCTATGAGTATAGGCGGATGATTGAAAGGTCAGTCTCCTCCATTCATAGCTTATGTTCCATTCATTACAGCTCCTATGAATTGAGAAGCTGAGCAGAAAGGGTAGGCATAGTTAGGCTTTCTTGATGAGAGCTTGTGACAGCCCCTTTCTCTTCTGGGTTGGAGGGAGGCATGAACAGGGGGTGATTCCTACAGAAGAGGCATCAGCACAAGAGACACATTCAACTGAGTGTGAGTTATATCTCCTGTGCTATTTGTTTTGTTTTTTATTTTGGCTGCACTTAGGATTTAAGTGCAACATCATATGCAAACATTACATTTTGCATGTGGGTATACAGGTTTAAATTATGGACAAATAATATGTTTTCATACAATATATACTTTGCTTACTACCCATGAATAAATGTACCAACAGAGAAGAATGCTACACTTTTGGATTATACACTACAGTATAATAAAACGTATTGTCATATGTAGGGATTTGCCCATACTCATTGCAAAGTATCACTTTAGATTAATCTATTGCTTTAATTATTCATGCTGACTCAATGTGCTTTTATATACTGTTTGGTTTATGAAGATAGTTGAAGAGTACATATATCATTTACAGAATTATAACTTGTCTACCTAGATTTCCTATTTTACATCACTTACTGTATTTTGCATATTAACTTACCTAATTACCAGATCATATTAAGCAAACATAGTTAGGTTTTAAACATGTTTTGACACATATGCATATGTGCATACTGTTTCCATTGTGTACAATATAATATTTATATTTAATACATATATCCTTCTGTTTTCTGTTACTAGCTGATCATATTGTGAAAGAAACTGGATCATCAACCCTATTCAGAAAACTCTTACAGACCAGAGTTTGGGAGTAACAACAACAGTCAGAAAAGATTTTCAGAACCCTTTCTGGACACCTTGCACACGTCTTTCTAGCCTACAGTTACATTTACTAAGTGCTAACAGATATCTGATCAGTTGTTAATAATCCGGTGCACTGGGTAGGATATCTAACTATTGCATAGGGAGATTATTTGCTTGCAGCAGGCACACACGAGGAAAAGCCTGTTACACATCTCCACACTGCCAGTTTGAAAATAATTAGTGACTTTTTCCGACAACTTAGGCACTTTATGATTTTTTTTTCCTAACTAAGACTATGTAGGAAGCCTGTTAAAATATAAAGTATTGTTTATAAGGCTGCAACCATACGTTCAATTTCTGTGGTTAGTGTGAGTGCACTTTAAATTGTTTTAATGTGTACTTTGTAGAATACAATAGATTATTGAATCTGAGGTAGCATGTAGTTCTTACAATAAATGCATGTTGGGCTATTTACCCCTTTCAAATTAATGATGCATCAGGTATTGCTTATCAAAGCATCTGTATTATGATAAATTAGTAGACTTGCTATGAAAATACAATTATACGGGCCTGCGATTGATGAGAGAAGTGTATCTACAAAAAGTGTAATCACTATTATGAACCAGCAGGCTATTACTCTTCCAGACTTTGTACTCTGTGTGTGACTCATTTATCTCCAAATAATGCAGGAAATAAAATACTGGATGCTTTTAAATTATATGCCAGCGGTTTTGACAGTTAAAACACAGCTAGATATAGCTAAGCAGATTAAGTTTGCCAAGGCTACTAGGACACTGCTGAGGCATGCTATTAAGGCAATTGCAAAACTTGCAGGAGAATAGCACTTTACCATATATTAGTATATACAGCAGTGTATCTAAAACATAATAATATTATCTGTGAAAAAAATGACAAGTGATTGTTGGAATGCTTGTAAAACAAAAAAGTACCGGTGCTTGTAATCAAAGGAAAAAAAACACAAATAATATTTCTAAGACAATATGCTCGCTATAAACTATAAAGCATTTGCAATTTCCTCTGGTTATTCAAAGATATACAGATAGCTCACACAATTTTTATTCAATGAAGATCATGTTTTATATACCCATTGTAACTTTAATGTAATTATATTTCTGATTATAGCTATAAAAACAGTGGTCGGAAGCTTTGTACTGCTGCTGGGTGTATGGTAAAAACCTCAGTAAAACTGACCATAGACTTTATAGTCTGTGGACTGAACAAAATAAATATAACAGATTCCTCCATCCATATACTTGATGTTGACTGTCAGAATACTCAAACAGTGCCTGTAGCTGATTGGCTGCTGGCAATATCAGACTCCAATTTTCAGCCTGCCTCCTAAAAACAAAAGTCAATTCATTGTTTATTTTTGGCAATCTGGCAGGACCACCCACATGTTAGAACCTACAATGCCAAGTAACCTGGAATCTGCTGCTGGCTTGCATTTAGTACATGTATAGACCATTAGCTCAATTTAGAGTAGTGCCCAAATAGAAAGATCAGAGCATCATGTTGAAAACTTATGATGGGGAATATAGCTGTCCTTTCACCTATAGAAGCATCATAAGGGACCACTAGTGGTTGTGGCTGCTGGTTGTGTAAATGCTACTGTTTTAATAAACCATTAGCATATATTACTACATCACTCATCAAATGACTGAGAACTACCAGTAGTTAGACATCAAACAACATAGTCAAAAATCATTTAGATGATTGCCATACCTGACTATTTATGTAGAAATTATCCACAAGATTTGCAAAAACTAAAAATTCATCTTCTTCACCGTGCACATAAATTTTTTGGAATGTAGGAGCACTGAACCATACTAAGATGCTTTATAAGGTAATGGGTGGATTGCGGTCCTAGAGGCTTGCTCACTAGCATCTGTGGGAGTCTTGCTGGACCCTCTACACATTTCATTAACCAACGTCCTCTACCCCTGGAGGACACCAGGGGACAAAACACCTAGAGTGGGGCTTTTGATGCTATGTCATCATGCACGCCAAGTCTGGACTCGCGATCAGAGTTTGTGGAGATTGGTTATGAAAGAATATGTGCAATAATAGTGTCATTTATGACACCCTCTAATGTAAGTGTTTGGTGTAAGCTATTTTTATATAATACATTTTGGATGGTTTCATGCTATGAGATTTATTTTCTCCTCTAGGTCCACTCTTTTTATTTCCAGGGATTAAATGAATACTAAGGGATAGTGATGGACGAACTTCCGACGGGACGTTTCGCGAACGCGAAACGCGAACGGACACAAACGTTCGCGAAAACGACCGTTCGCCGCGGGCTCCATTGACTTCAATGGGAGGCGAATTTCGCAAACCTTTAGGTCGAATTTGCGGCCACGGGGTAATTATTAGGGGGTAGCACGTAGTCCCACCACCTGGACAATAGCATAATACATGTATGAGGTGAATTTGGGATCGATAACTACAAGCATTTTTTTTTTATTTGGGAAATTGTTCTGACAATTCAGGACTATGGAGCTAATGAAGGCAATGGAGGAGAGGGAAGGTCAGGGACCAGGGTAGGCAAACAAGAGGGTGCAGGAGATACAGAGCACTGACAGCAGCACCGTAATACAGAGCACTGACATCAGCACCGTGACATACAGCGCTGACAGCAGCTCCGTGACATACAGCGCTGACAGCAGCTCCGTGACATACAGCGCTGACAGCAGCTCCGTGACATACAGCGCTGACAGCAGCTCCGTGACATACAGCGCTGACAGCAGCTCCGTGACATACAGCGCTGACAGCAGCACCGTGACATACAGCGCTGACAGCAGCTCCGTGACATACAGCGCTGACAGCAGCTCCGTGACATACAGCGCTGACAGCAGCTCCGTGACATACAGCACTGACAGCAGCTCCGTGACATACAGCGCTGACAGCAGCTCCGTGACATACAGCGCTGACAGCAGCACCGTGACATACAGCGCTGACAGCAGCTCCGTGACATACAGCGCTGACAGCAGCTCCGTGACATACAGCGCTGACAGCAGCTCCGTGACATACAGCGCTGACAGCAGCTCCGTGACATACAGCGCTGACAGCAGCTCCGTGACATACAGCGCTGACAGCAGCTCCGTGACATACAGCGCTGACAGCAGCTCCGTGACATACAGCGCTGACAGCAGCACCGTAAGCAGCCCCAGGAGGAAGTCAGCACAGCACAGGGATGGTGTGATCCCCTCATAATAAGAACCCCCAGGAGGAAGTCAGCACAGCACAGGGATGGTGGGAGCCCCTCATAATAAGAACACCCAGGAGGAAGTCAGCACAGCACAGGGATGGTGGGAACCCCTCATAATAAGCAGCCCCAGTAGAAATATGACACCGCTCAACCTCTTCAAAGAGGAGGGTAGGGGCATATAGTACGGTGTGCTTTTTTGGGTCAGGGAAGTGAGCCAAATGAATTAAGAAGGTCTGTGTGCTTGATTCCAAAAATTGTTTATAGACATATACATGGTCTACTGATCACATGTGTTGAATTCCTCCGAGATCCATGCCTCATTCATTTTTAGAAATGTGAGGTAGTTAACACTGTCGTGAGCTAGGCGAGTACGCTTATCGGTCACAATCCCCCCTGCTGCGCTGAACGTCCTTTCGGACAGGACACTGGATGAGGGGCAAGCCAACAGTTCGATTGCAAATTGGGCAAGCTCTGGCCAGAGGTCAAGCCTGCCCACCCAGTAGTCTAGGGGTTCATCACTCCTCAGAGCGTCCACATCGGCCGTTAACCCAATGTAGTCGGACACCTGACGGTCTAGGCGTTCCCTGATGCTGGATCCGGATGACACCTGTCGATGGGTCGGCTGAAAGAATGACCTCATATCCGAAGTCACCAACACATCTTCAAACCGGCCTCTTCTTGCAGGCGCTGTTGGATTGGTACCCGCAAATCCTTCTCTGGGAGTGGGAATTGCTCCTCTGCCAGCGCACGCAAAAGCAGAATGCAGCATTTCTCGAAGCAAGGCCTGGAAGTGCTGCATTCTGACAGCCCTCTGCGACGGCGGTAACATTTCCGCCATTTTGTGTTTGTACCGGGGATCTAAGTACGTTGCCACCCAGTACTGGTCCTTGACCCTCATGCTTTTTATACGGGGGTCCCTATTAAAACACTGGAGCATGAAGGCCCCCATTTGCACTCAAGCGGAAGGTATGTGGTGGTGGTGGTGTTGTTGGTGGTAGTGTCTTTGGGGGTGCACATAGCAGAGAGTGAAGAAGAGGGTGCAGATCGAGAGGATGAGGAGGGTGCAGAAGAATAAGGCTGAGTGAGCCACTCAACCAAGTCTGGTGCGTCCTTTAAAGTAATTGAACGCACCTTCTGCAACTTCCCACTTTGGCTCAAGGCTGTTGCTCCTGCCCTACCCCTACCACCCCTGCGGAAGGGCCTGCCTCTTCCTCTGCCTGTCATTTTTTAAATCACCCTGTGACAAAACTCTTAGTCCCTATACCGCTGAAGGACTACTGCAGTATAGGGCAGCGGTCAGCAGTAGTGCACGTCAACCCTATGTATTGTGGACCGATAGCGGTCCTTACAGAACAGCAGACTGTACTGCACTCAGGCCTATGTACCGTAGCACCCTATACCAAGTTACCAGTCCTTATAAAAACTTTTGTGGACCAAGCAGGTTGTGTGTTAGTGTTTAGCAGACTGTGCGTCAGTCCCTATACCGCTGAAGGACTGCTGCAGTATAGGGCAGCGGTCAGCAGTAGTGCACGGCAACCCTATGTATTGTGGACCGATAGCGGTCCTTACAGAACAGCAGACTGTAACGCACTCAGGCCTATGTACCGTAGCACCCTATACCAAGTTACCAGTCCTTATAAAAACTTTTGTGGACCAAGCAGGTTGTGTGTTAGTGTTTAGCAGACTGTGCGTCAGTCCCTATACCGCTGAAGGACTGCTGCAGTATAGGGCAGCGGTCAGCAGTAGTGCACGGCAACCCTATGTATTGTGGACCGATAGCGGTCCTTACAGAACAGCAGACTGTAACGCACTCAGGCCTATGTACCGTAGCACCCTATACCAAGTTACCAGTCCTTATAAGAACTTTTGTGGACCAAGCAGGTTGTGTGTTAGTGATTAGCAGACTGTACGTCAGTCCCTATACCAATGAAGGACTGCTGCAGTATAGGGCAGCGGTCAGCAGTAGTGCACGGCAACCCTATGTATTGTGGACCGATAGCGGTCCTTACAGAACAGCAGACTGTACTGCACTCAGGCCTATGTACCGTAGCACCCTATACCAAGTTACCAGTCCTTATAAGAACTTTTGTGGACCAAGCAGGTTGTGTATTAGTGTTTAGCAGACTGTGCGTCAGTCCCTATACCGCTGAAGGACTGCTGCAGTATAGGGCAGCGGTCAGCAGTAGTGCACGGCAACCCTATGTATTGTGGACCGATAGCAGTCCTTACAGAACAGCAGACTGTACTGCACTCAGGCCTATGTACCGTAGCACCCTATACCAAGTTACCAGTCCTTATAAAAACTTTTGTGGACCAAGCAGGTTGTGTGTTAGTGTTTAGCAGACTGTGCGTCAGTCCCTATACCGCTGAAGGACTGCTGCAGTATAGGGCAGCGGTCAGCAGTAGTGCACGTCAACCCTATGTATTGTGGACCGATAGCGGTCCTTACAGAACAGCAGACTGTAACGCACTCAGGCCTATGTACCGTAGCACCCTATACCAAGTTACCAGTCCTTATAAGAACTTTTGTGGACCAAGCAGGTTGTGTATTAGTGTTTAGCAGACTGTGCGTCAGTCCCTATACCGCTGAAGGACTGCTGCAGTATAGGGCAGCGGTCAGCAGTAGTGCACGGCAACCCTATCTATTGTGGACCGATAGCGGTCCTTACAGAACAGCAGACTGTACCGCACCCAAGCCTATGTACCGTAGCACCCTAGACAGACCAAGTTACCAGTCCTGATAAAGAGCTTTGTGGAACAAGTGAGTTGTGAATGATTAGCAGACTGCAGCAGAAGGGCAGCAGTCAAGTATAATATTCTTTCTATATTTGGAAGAAAGAATATTATACGTGTACAAGCCTATTACCGTACCACTGATACCAGTCCTGAAAAGAACCTTTGTGGAACTAATAGTAACAGCAAGTCTTTAAAATTATCCTCACTGCCTGACACACTGCTTCCTGCCTGTCCCTATACAAATTGGCAAAAAAGAGTAGGCTGGAACGATTAGCTGGAATAGCTCTTTTGTGGACCTGATAGTAACAGCTAATGATGATGATGATGATGATGATGAAGAAAGACTAATCTGGCTGAGCTGTCCCTAAAATAGCAGCATACAGCGCTCTGTCCCTTTATCTAAACTGACAAAAGAAACTCAGGCTGCTGACCTAACACCTATACCAGTCCTGAAAAGAACTTTTGTGTACCAAATAGCTAGCGTTTTCTCTGTCCCTACTCCACACAGGATCCTTTCCCTACAGTGACAGAAGAAAGAATGTAAAATGGCCACCGGATCGGGTGTATTTATAGGTTAGGGGGAATGTCCAAGTGTCCATGAGCTGTCATGTCTCAATTGGTTGTCCTGTAACACATGATAAACGTGTCACGAAAGGTTAAAGTTCTTGTATACATTAAACACGTAAGTCCGCCGGGGCGAACGACGGAAAAAGGCGTTCGAACCCGCGGACGGCGAAAGTCGGAAATTCGCCGCGAAACGACCGCCGGGCGAAACGTTCGTCCATCACTACTAAGGGAGATCGCCTATGAGAACTTGAAAGAGGTTTTCCCTACGCTGCATTAAAGGGCACATTTGAACATATATGCACTTATGCTGGTTTTCTAGACATATCATCTGGTGTGTGTTTAGCAATCTGCAGTGGTGGAAGTCTTATCACAGATGGTGGTACATGTAATTATATAGTGGGACTTTAATGTACTTTTTGTGGATATCACAGATTTATGTTGCATTTTTTGGAAGAAGAAAGATTTTTGGAAGAAGAAAGATTTTTACTATGGATATTGGATTGATATAAGACACTGCATAGTCTTCTTTATGTTTTACGGTTTTATGGTCATTTTGATTTTGATATGTTGATTTTCATACACTATGGGTGATAGCACTGTCTAATATATTGGATTTATTTTTTGATGATTTTGCATCATATAGATAGCAGATACACTAGGAAAACAGTTTTTTTTCAATCATCCTGTGCTGCAGTTCTGTTATTTCTCGATAGACATGTCTATAGATTTTGTTATTTAATATAACATATAGTTGTATAGGCAGGTTAGAATATTTGTTGTGGCTTATAACATAACTGATAAAAAGTTGCACATATTAAAATATTACAGAGATTACATATTTAGCTCTTTATTCAATCAAATTCAATTTATATTTTAAATTCTAGTAAAATTACCTAAAACTCTATTAATCCCCCAATGCCCCTTGTTCATTAGAAATCAGTATGACAGATGAGCAAAACAACAGACACATTTCAGGCATTGAGAGCTATAGAAAGGGGATGTCTAGGCTGGCCCAAAGAAAGGAAGAAAGCAGGCAGACCTTCACCAATGTAATTAGGTTCAGCCATCAGGCTGTAAGCAAGAAGGTGACATGGGGAACTTGTAAAAGTAAAGCAACATTACAATATAGAGTAAGGTAGATTGAATTCATAATTGGTTATCAGTATCCTGTTATTAGGATCTGGTTTTAATTATTTCACATCACTTTTCTCTCATGGGTGTGAACAGCTTGCCACATATTTTCTATCCTTTCTGAAACACAGAAACATCCTTATTAAACCTTTAAGACAGATACCAAAAGTTAGTACTAAAATGAAGGCTACTAATAAAACCCACTGAGATCAACCAACTTTTATTTTTTATAAAGCTATATTTAGCTTTTTCAACTAAGCTTTGCCAAAAAAAACGTAGAAGCTGATTGGTTTCTATGCAGAGCTGCACCAAATTTTGCACTCTCCAGTTTCAGTAGATCAACCCCAACGTGAACATAAACATCCAATTCGGTGCTGGAAAAAACAGAGCTCTCTATATAGGTTCACTTGGTGCACCAAATTTGCATTTTTGGAAAAAAAGAGCACAGTATCTTCTTTAAATCTTGCTACTCTTTCTGTCAGCACACAATCCACATAAAATATTAGATATCGCATTCATATCAAGAATATTTATTTTTAAAGAGGTTGCAGAAAAAGTTGAATTTTGGTCTAGCAATTAAGTCAGAACATACCCCAGGATATGAACAGATTCATTATATTAGCTGCAGTGTTGGCAGGGATTCAGTAGTCACCTGATTAACCCCTTTACTGATCTTGTATTCAATTTCCTATAAATAACTGCACATACTGTGAGAGCCGAGGCAGGATGACAAGATCCTTCTTATCGTAGGGTTCATTGGAGGGCGCAGAGTGATTGATTCACAAGTACATGGCTTGCAGCAATGTAGATAATAATGAGCACCTGCATGTCACTCTCAAGCTAAAAATTGTAAAAAATTACTGTATCGGGGTATGTACTAGTTAGGCATAAAAATGACCAGCAATTTGTCCACTAATGGAAAAACATTAAAATGTCAAATTATGATATACAGCATCACTTAGAGGATCGACCTTCTTGTGAAATGGGCATACAGAACCTATGACCTTTAATGTCAGCACTTCAAACTTGTCTCCTTTCAGTAATAACATCCAATCAATATCATATCTAAGGAATGAAAAATTAGAAGCTTTTCACCTTTCTTTTTAGCAAAGGAGTACAAAGGTTAGGCTGGAGGATGATCAACATTCTTACTCTTACAATAAAATGCTCAAACATCAGATTTACATGTAGCTGTTTTTCTCTCCAATACATTTATACAACACAGAATTGCAACAGATAACCCTCACAGGCTCTCATATGCATTGAGTGGATATCATCATGGATTTGAATGTTTTTATGAAGAAATCTCTTGATAGTTCTTGCTTCATTAACAGAGAGTTCTATAGCCTTCAGGAATAGACATACATAATGATCTGCAGTATGTTCAGAAAGCATTGGGCAAAGCATAAACAGAAAGGAGCAAACTATCTTTTATTTTGTATGCACACACAGTCATACTGTTCCAATAAAACAATCTAGATTTATCATAAAGCACATAAGATGTTTCACGTAACGAACAATACAGGGTAAGAGCTTCGCAGAAACAAATATCTGTTATGTTTGCTTAAGATGTAGAAAGCTTTCAGCATGCTGAAAATTTTTATTGGGAAAGTGTAAAATGCTTCTTTGAAAAAGCTATTACAAAGAAGAGCAAACAGCTCACTTTCCATAAGTTGCATTTCTTAGAAATGGATATTTACCTGTCCTAGTATAGCACGCAATAGGCATAATATAAGTGCACCTATATTTAGTGTTCCTGAGTGCAGAAGGATTTGCTATGTTTTAGAGACTATCTGGAAATTGCTATTGTGCCTAAGCAGTACCCTGAAAATGTACCTTTGGTCTTGAATTCCTCCTAACAAAAGTGCACTTCCTGTTAAATAGACTGTGCATAGACACTCTTGTGTGTATAGCCTTATAGCTATATATAGTGTATATATATATATATATATATATATATATATATATATATTCCCTCCAGGCAAACCTGCCCTTAATCTATCCACTGCTATATGTGCTCCGACTAGGGAAACTCTGAAAAAATATAGCATTAGGACCGCAGTAAACAGATCAACCTTGACATAGACACTGTGGCTTACACTTATATTTGCAAATGTGTGCTAACAAAACCCTCTATTTTTAATGTGAATCGTTAGATAGGGTCAATTTGATTGTTTTGCAGGCTATTTGGTAAGTGTTCTGGGAAATCTTTGTTTTGTTTGTGTTGTGTGTTTCCCTTCCACGTGCACCTTATTGCAAAGGCTAGTTATAGGTTGGGGTGGTAGCCACTTTTTTGTACAGTTGTTTGAATTGGATGCAAGGACACACTGGATGCCTTAGGATGCCAATGTACTCTTTCTGGGCTTCTGGTGCAACCCTGTGCCTTTAGGGAGGGTTGGGCTCCCTCCAGGCATACCTGCCCACTGCTATATGTACTTCAACCTGGAACATTCTGAAATCTATAGAGTTCGATCGCAGAGGTGCCTTGACACTGCAGCTTAAGCAAATATTTGCAAATGTGTGCAAGCAGAAGCCTCTGTTTTAACATGAATTGTTAGACAGGGTCAATTTGGATGTTTTGCCGGCTACCTGGTAAGTCTGCTGGGAAATCTTTGTTTGTTTGTGATGTGTGTTGTTGTTTCATGTGCACCTTATTGCACAGGCTATATATATATATATATATATATATATATAGATAGATAGATCTCTCTCTCTCTCTCTCTCTCTCTCTCTCTCTCTCTCTATATATATATATATATATATATATATATATATATATATATATATATTGCACAGGCTATATATATATACATAGATAGATCTATCTCTCTCTCTTTATATATATATATATATATATATATATATATATATATATATATATATATATATATATATATATATATACCACTGTGCTACTCACTGCTCTCCTTGCTGGAGGATTGAACATAAAACCAGGCCCTGCCTCTACCAAGATATTCACCTCCACACAGAGATGCATTATGAAACAGATGTAAGTTAGTAATGGGGCATAGCTTATCTGCAAGTAGACAACAATCAATACTGGTGACCATTTATTTGCCCTCTGTCTCTTCTGTAGCACAGCTTTCACATTTTAGTTCTTTTTTCAATTATATAGCTTTTTTGAATTTTTTTTTTTTGTTCACTTAAGTAATCCTATTAACATGTGCTATGTTTAAAAAATATTGTTTGTAATTATATATGGACAACCATACTTTATTATTGAAAATTAAACCTTTTTCTCAGTGCTACTGGTTGTTATTTACTACTCCTTTTCAATGCAAATTGTGGGGTCAGGTTATTAAAAGAGTAGAGTTTGTTCTTGTTCATTGTGCTTGGTTGAATAGAGAGAATGCTCATTGAGCTTGGTTTATATGGTGACTTTTTGTTGAATTTGAGAAGCCAGTCATGTGCAAATCAAATTAACAAAATAAAATAATGTTTTGCATATGACCAGAGGATTGCAATGAGTGCAGCATTACTTTATTTACAAAACTAAGAGAAAATTCACTTCTTTCAGTTACTCTGCTACTATGAGTTGCCTGGCTCAACAGTTGCTAAAAAGCTAGATAGATTATTTTAATTATTCACCTAGTTTGCCTCTAGTGGTTCTACAAATCTTTACATATAATACAAAACTATGACAAATCAAGCATGTAAAACATAGTCTTTAAAGACAAAAACAATATAAATAAATGACATTAATACAGCAGTTTGGACAAAGGTATAATGGCCTCTAACCAGACTGGCTCAGGGAATGTGTTATGTTTGCTTTGAATAGCTGTAGAAGACGTATTAAGCTCTGGGGGTCTCTGGGGCATGTGATGCAAATGGTTTCATATTCATTTCAATGAATATGTGCATGTGTGTTACAGAAGAGATGATAAAAACTAAACTGAAAAGGAAAATTAGCACAAAGGTGAAAAATAATTGGTTGCAGTTGGCAACAACCCTATTTTTGTTCCCTTTTATCTGTTGTCCAGTTTTGATAAATCAGCCCAAATATGTTTTTCTTCGCCAGTCTTAGAAATATCTGTGTATTGTTTTTACCACTTTTAGTTTTGTATTGGTTCTTAAGCAATAATGGACATTTGGAAAATCATAAAAATGTATGCAGGAATGGAAAAATGATACCATTTATGTTTTAATTGACTAAGCAGATTCATTGTAATATTCTAACAATCCCTGTGACATATTATTTTGCAGTGCTTTGCATATTCAATTCAGTCTCACCCATATCAGTTTCCTTCCAGGATTCAAATTAAATTCTGAATTATCTACAAAGCTGTTCTTTTCAGCTTCAAGGCTATAAACTTCTCAGTTCCTGATTGCATCTTAGCTCTTAATTTTTTCTTGTGCCTCTTTGTCTTAAATTCTGATTACAACTGCCAATATCATTTATACATATTTTTTGTCACTTGCCTAACTTCCTCAAACTTACTTGTCTAGTTTTCTTCTAAAATAGGCACAGACAGGGAATGAGCTTTTTGCATCTTCTAGAAAGTGGTATGTTGTTATTATTATTAAAGAGTTACAAATCGTACTGTATATGGAACAGAATGTCTTAAATGCTTTGTGGATAATGTCTAGTAAAACATCAATGACTAAACCATGCTTCAAGAGGTTCCCCATGATTCTGAATCCTATTCCATGTGAACAAAGCAATTTTTAAGGTTTGTGGATACAATTAGATCCAGTAAGGGGTGAATGGGCAGATGAACTGGTGTACAGTATGTTGAACAATAGGTTGGCTAGGCCACAGATAAAGCTAGTAGAACAAACATTGTACATGCAAGAGGATTACCTGAAAAAGAAGACTACAATTTACTTCAACTATATATGGAGCATAAATTAGCAACTGCAGCCTACATTAAAAATCGTTGAAGCTTTTATTCAACCACATTGATACCATTTGTACATATCTTTTGGCAGTATGCTACTTCTTGTCAATATGTTACCTGACACTACTCCTGTACTTTTTCTTGCTCCCTGGCATGCTCCCTAAACATTGCCCTAAAACAGCACTAGTTACAGCCATTCAGTGCCTGTAAAACAGCACACAATCCATCTATTCTATTTGCAGTATCAATTACGGTGCAGTACTGAAAAATATATATATATATATATATA
This sequence comes from Lithobates pipiens, assembly GCF_037356315.1. NCBI lineage: Eukaryota > Metazoa > Chordata > Amphibia > Anura > Ranidae > Lithobates > Lithobates pipiens. The sequence goes on along the minus strand of NW_027507758.1, from coordinate 397,679,139 downwards.
TATGCCCTGTGTTATACTATAGATATGCTGTCGTAATGCAGAATAATGTTCCATGCCCTCATGGTTGCCAGGAAACTAAATATTTTACAAAAAAATTTAGAAAACTAGGACCTACCCTTTTCATTCTACACTAATGCTAGTATAATGATACACTATATTACCAAAAGTATTGGAATGTCTGCCTTTACATGCACCTGAACTTTAATGGCATCCCAGTCTTAGCCTGTAGAGTTTAATATTGAGTTGGCCCACCCTTTGCAGCTATAACAGCTTCAACTATTCCAGGCTCCCAACAAGGTTTAGGATTGTCTATGGGAATGTTTGACCATTCTTTCAGAAGCACATTTGTGAGGTCAGGCACTGATGTTGAATGAGAAGGCCTGGCTCACAGTCTCCACTCTAATTCATCCCATAGGTGTTCTACCAGGTTGAGGTCATGACTCTGTACAGGCCAGTCAACTTCAATCACCCCAAACTTGCTCACCCCTGTCTTCATGGACCTTGCTTTATCCCTGGTTTCTCATTTACAAACAACAAATAAATGGGAATATAATAAACAAAGTCACTTTGATGAAGTCCTTTATTTAAAAAAATGCTCTAATAGTGTAAATCCTTTATCAATCACATTGTCCGTCAATGTAGGTCCATTGCCAATAAGGATCAGTAATGATTGATGATCAGCAAAAAACAAAAAATGCTCCAACAGAGCCTTGCGACCAATGGCATACCCCTAGTTGGCAGCTGATACAAAGGGGCCGGGAAAGCTTGCTGATATAATTTACTAAATATAATCATAATGACCATGCTTGCTCAGTAATGTCAGCCAGCATGCCAGGTTCTTCTGTTAAGCAGACTGTCTTGTTGGCCATCATGTTTTGTTTTGCCTAGTTGTTGGGTTTGTTTGTTGTGATTGATGATATAGCTACATTGCTGCACAACGTGAATTTTTCCTTGCTTTTTTTCTTAAAGACTTTGTCATTGTATGTGTTTGTGTGTATGTTTATTTACTTTGTATCTTTTTTATGAATAAATAACGATGAGTGATGATAAGTAACTCATTTATGTGAAAAAGGTGGATATCCGGAGGGCTGTCTTATATTAACCCTTTCCCCACCAACCGTTGCAATTGTACTGCGGCAGGTTGGCTCTGCTGGGCGAAACGATGTTACCTTACATCGGTGCACCTTCTGACCACTAGGGGGCATGATGCCAGAGCCGATGCGCATGCCTGGCAGTTGTGATGAACGCCACCCCCTCAATTTCTCCACACAGAGACAGAAAAGAGATCTGTTAATGTAAATAGACAGAGCTCCATACTGTCAGGGGTGAGAAGAATGATCTGTTGTCCATACTAAGTATGAACAATGATCGGTCTCCTAACTCAAGTAGTCCCCTCCCCCTTGATCACCCCTACTGTTAAACCCTTCCCTGCCAGTGACATTTACACAGTAATCAGTGCATTTTTATAGCACTGATTGCTGTATAAATGCCAATTGTCCCAAAATATGCCAAAAGTGTCCAATCTGTCACAGTCCTGATAAAAATCGCTGATCACCGCCATTACTATTAAAAAGAAATAATAATAAAAAATCTCATATATCTTTCCCCTATTTTGTAGATGCTATAACTTTTGCGCAAACCAATCAATATACGCTTATTGCGATTTTTATTACAAAAAATTCAGAAGAAAACATATCAGCCTAAACTGAGGAAAAAATTTGCTTTTAAAAAAAAATTGGGGATATTGATGTTCTTTTTTTGTTTATATCACAAAAAAAACAAAACACAGAGCCGCAGAGATGATAAAATACCACCATCTGGGAAAAAAGGACATCCACGCAATTGTCAGTTAAAGTGATGCAGTGCCGTATTGCAAAAAATGGCCTGGTAATTGAGCAGCCAAATCTTCCGGGGCTGAAGTGGTTTCCACATTCCAATAAGTCCCCCTCACAGACCCCTATATCTGTCAGGTCAGGGATGTGAGGAAAATGCCCTTATCCTCATAAATATGGGGGCAAGGTGCTTTTCCAGGGGCCCATTTTGATTGCATGTGGCCTGGTATTATTCAGGATGGGGGTACACTCACTGCCCCCATTCCTGGGCAGCCATACTATATGCTCACATGTTTTTTCACATAGTAATTGGTTGATAGGATGCAGGTGGTCACGCAATATCATTGATTGCTATGGTGCACCAAAACATCCAATGAAACCTTGAAACCACCTGCATCCTAGCAGCTGAAGGTGTCAATACTTGCTAAAATGCAGGATGCTGACCCAACACATCAACACATGTCATTGGATGCTAGGAAACAGGTAACTGCCAGTAACTTGTCTGCCAGCTGCAGAGGCCAGAGGTTTAATGGTCAGACAAACTTGGTAAATCAAGCCATTTAATTCACCCATTCAGCAAAGTACAAACATTTAAAATAAAGGTTGATTTCTACATTGACTCAAACTCAAATCTCATTTCTAGTGTTAAATAGGACTCAATCTAGGAAAAAAAGTATGACACACAAAAAAAAACTGAAACACCAAGCAAATGCGTTAAATTCTGCTTTCTGTGACTTCCCATGATAGACTGCCAAAGAATAAACACAGTGAAAAAAAGAATAAAAATGGGTTTCCAAATGTATTTATTTTTTAATGCATTTTCTGATATAAAATTTAATCTAGGACAGAGAAACACTACTAAAGCTAAATAGGCCAATGACTTTGCAGGGGGATTTTCACTGTGCAAGAGGCTTTATCCTTGGAAAGAATACCCAATCACATGGAAGGTAAATACAAAAAACAGTACTTTTGCTTGCACATGCTTGAACTTGATGATTTCCTTCCAAAGTGAACAACATTTGTCTTTAGTAAATCAACACTTTATGATTAAACACTTCTTCTAAGATTACTTCAAAAGTGTATTAAACAGTCAACAAGGTGTTAGTAATAAGTGATATCATCTGTTACCCCACATCAAGATCAATTAACTTTATGGTGAAAATTGTGTACGCTAAAGGTGGAAATGGGTAAATGCAGTAAAATAAAATGGAGGTTAACACTGTTTACTAATGCTTTTGAATATGAATTTTAAAGCAGACAAAAAAGAGATGAAAGTTATGTTTAAGTTGGATAAATAAAAAGTCTTATGCTTAACTACTTGCCGCCCGCCCTATAGGCAAATGACGGCTGCAAAGTTGATTTAAAATCCTGACTGGGCATCCTCAGGATTTTGAGCCACTGCGCACCCCCGGGGGCGCGCATCACGGCGATCGATGTTGCAGTGTGTCAGTCTGACACCCCGCAAATACTATTTCGATAAAGAGTTTCCGATGGAGATTTTTTACCACATGATCAGCCTTGTCCAATCACGGCTGATCACAGTGTAAATAGGAAGAGCCAGTGATCGGCTTTTCCTCACTCGCGTCTGTCAGACGCGAGTAGAGGAGAGCCGATCGGCTGCTCCTCTGACGGCAGAGGGTCTGTGCTGATCGATTATCAGCGCAGCCCCCCAAGGATGCCCACACTGGACCACACTGGACCACCAGGGACGCCACAAGACCACCAGGGATGCCAAGCACCAGGTATGCCACCCTAGACCACCAGGAATGCCAGTCAGTGCCCACAATGGATGCCAATCAGTGCCCATAATGGATGCCAATCAGTGCCCACAATGGGCATCACTGATATTGTTTGGCACTGATTGGCATCCATCAGTACAAAACAATACAATGCAATGCCGCCTATCAGTGCCCACCCATGCCACCTATCAGTGCCCATCTGTGCCACCTATCAGTGCTCATCCGTGCCACCTATCAGTGCCCATCCGTGCCACCTATCAGTGCCCATCCGTGCCACCTATCAGTTCCCATCCATTCCACATATCAGTGCCCATCTGTGCTGCCTATCCATGCCCATCTGTACCACCTATCCATGCCCATTCATGCCACCTCCCCATGCCAATCCGTGCCAGATATCAGTGCCAATTTGTGCCACCTATCAGTGTCCATCCGTGTTGCCCATCAGTGTCACCTATCAGTGCCGCCTATCAGTGCCACATATCAGTGCCCCTCAATGCCACCTCATCAGCGACACTTCATTGGTGCCACCTCATCAGTGCCACCTTATCAGTGCCCATCAGTGCAGCTCCATCAGTGCCCATCAGTGAAGGAGAAAACATACTTATTTAAAAAGTTTTAAAACTGAAACAAAAAAAACGTTTTTTTTTAAAACAATTTCAGTCTTTTTTTATTTGTTTAGCAAAAAATAAAAACCGTAGAAGTGATCAAATACCACCAAAAGGAAGCTCTATTTGTGGTAAAAAAAATGATAAAAATTTCAAAAGAACCCAGAACAACCCAGAACCCAGATTCAACAATAAGAAAGATACTGGGCAAACATGGCATTCATGGGAGAGTTTCAAGGCCAAAGCCACTGCTGACCAAAATGAAAACAAAGGTTCATCTCACATTTACCAAAAAAATCTTAATTTGGACCAGTGTACAAAGCAAGGTCCATAAAGACATGGATGAGTGTGTTTGGGGTAGAGGAACTTGACTGGCCTGCACTAGGTCCTGACCTCACCTTTGGAATGGATTAGAGAAGAGACTACAAGCCAGGTCTTCTCATCCAACAGCAGTGCCTGACCTCACAAATGCACTTTGGGAAGAATGGTTAAACATTTCCATAAACATGCACCTAAACCTTGTGAGCAGCCTTCCCAGAAGAGTTTAAACTGTTATAGCTGCAAAGCGCGGGCCAACTTAATATTGAGCCCTATGGGCTGGGATGCTATTAAAGTTCATTTGTGTGTAAAATATTTTGTGTGTGTCCCAATGCTTTTGACAATATAGTGTGTATATATTTTATATATAAAAGTGTGCTACAAAGCAGACTGTTAACATAACTTCTTAACACATGATCTCTGCTAAAAGGATTGATCTGTTTTTGATTCTGCCCTTTAGAAGAGATCATGTGACCAAATGCCTAGGCTTTTGGTCAGGTTATCTTCAGTGCAGGGCAAATAGGCAAACAAAGCAATATTTTCTTTAGGAAATCTAAATATTTAAGAACCTCCATTCCTCTTTACTTAGTCTCAGCAGCAAGACTGTTAACTTTGAGAAGAGGATCATCTTACATGCAATACATTTGTTCCATTAAAATTCTAATTTATTTGTAAGGCAATGTAATTCACAGAGGCAAAGTACAACAGGCATCAATAAAATGCCTTGCATTTTGGGTGGCTTAAATGCCCACAAGACATTTTACTAATACTTCAGAATTTCATGAAAAATCTATATAAATTTTGTAACATTAAATTGTTAACAGTCTTCAGCAATTCTCAGCATTTAATCTAATTTGATTAATCTAATATGAGCCAACATAGAAATAAAAACCTACTTCTGTTTAAAATGTAGAATATAAGATAACAATAGAATACCAATGCCTTACAGTCAGTGACCTGTAATATATGCTAAATGACCTAATTGCTGGATTGAAACTCTAGATTAAAGCTGTCAATTGAATCAAATGAATTTGTTTAGAACAAGGTGGGTAGATTTGGATTTCAATTAAGTATGAAATAAATACAGATTTATTGATAGTGCATGTTATCACAAAGTCTTACATTTACTTATTCAGCAAGCATTAGACAACTCAATGCAATGCCTGTTATGCACGCCAAACACTCAATTTAAAATAATTGTTATTTGTTTATAGATTTTTAGCATGTTTTGTGCCAGAAAGTAAAAGTAATGAAAAATGCATAAAGCCAAATGGAAACCTTGCACCTTTATCTTTTTTATTTTTACTGATTTTACTAAGATTTGCCTTGAAATATATTTTTCTATTACTGAAAATGCTGCTTCCTTCCCTCTCAATCTAATTCCCTATGTTGGCATAGTAAAAGCCATACCCATCATCACAAGTGTCCTCACATAAACTTGCATTGCCCAGAAGGGTTACAGTATGTCTGATGACGTCTGTTACTAAGTGCAGGTTATTGAGTGCACTAGATCTAATTGCCTTTTGGACTACAAAATCATATTTAGACACCCTTTTTAGCAGTACTGCTGTAACAAAAAACATTATAGTATCGCTATGAAAAATCACATTGTTAGTGCAAAGTTTCTCCAAATGCATATCTATTTCTGTGCTTTCGAATTGCTACTGTAGGTTAACATGGTCTGCTTCCTTTTTTCCAGAGAATTTCAAAGCATAGTTTGCTAGCTTGCATTGATGGATGAAGACCAAGAGTTAGTTCACACCAGACGCAGTTCTGTTCATTTCCGTTCACTTCCGTGTGCTTTTTTTCTGCACAAAATGCATGCACAGTGTTTTCAATGTATTCCAATGGCTTTAGTTCACACCATGCAGTCAGTTTCTGGTCAGTTTCTCCACCGGTAACTGACTGCATGGTGTGAACTACAGCCATTGGAATACATTGAAAACACTGTGAATGCATTTTTAGTGCAGAAAAAAGTGCACGGAACTGCGTCTGGTGTGAACTGGCCCTAACAAACCTGAATGCTGCTGGCATACTTTTCCTTTCTATCTAAAATGTTACATGTCCAGCCCTTCCTTCTGTGAGCTGGCTGCTCAGGTGTTAGCTAATTACCAGCTCCTATCTCTCCACAGTGACTCACCTGTTGATGATCCTGCTCATCGGTCCTGCCTACTTAAGCTGTCCAGTCCAGATGATCTCTGCCTTCGCCTTGGTCACTTCTCTAGAGACACTCTCCTGTGTTCCTGTTAAAGCAGGGGTAGGGAACCTTGGCTCTCCAGCTGTTTTGAAACTACAAATCCCATCATGCCTCTGCCTCTAGGAGTCATGCCTGTGATTGTTAGGGTCTTGCAATGTCTCATGGGACATTGTAGTTTCAAAACAGCTGGAGAGCCAAGGTTCCCTACCCCTGTGTTAAAGACTTGCTTGGCTGACATTCCTTCTGGCTCCCTGACATTTTGGCTTGTCTGACAATCTATTCCGGTTCCTGAACTCTGGCTATGTTTTGATTATGTTTATCTTTTTTTATTATTACTAAACAAGTGTAATTTAACTGTACTTCTGTCTTAATCTAATTCATGGTTTCTGACAACACCCATATCAATAGTTTTTGTAGCCCCTAACTGAATGTTATATGTCTTGGTTGTAAGGAAAGAAGAAAATTAGGCCCAGATTGGAAATCAAATGTGTTGAATGATCTGGAATGTGTAACATTTTATTAAAATGTACAATGTAAAAGACATACTGTAACCAGCTCATCAATTTTGTTTCAGCAATTTAACCACTTCCCGACTAGAGTACACTAATGTACGTCGGCAGAATGGTATGGACAAGCAAATGGGCATACCTGTATGTCCCTTTAAATTTGCCACTGTGTGCTAACCGCCAGTGGCTCGCGCGTACCAGCCGGAACCTCCGTGAGTCTGATTGCGAGTCCCGCGGACTCGATCACCATGGGAATACCCACGATTGTCTCACGGAAAGGAAAAATGGGGAGATACAAATGTAAACAAGCATCCCTCCATTCTGCCTAGTGAGAGTGTCACTGATTTCTGCTCCTTGTCATCGGGAGCAGAGATCAGTGACGTGTCACACACAGTCACGCCCCCCCACAGTTAGAAACATGCTCCAGGACACGCTTAACCACTACACTGCCACCTAGTCATTAACCCATTTACTGGCAGTTTCATTTACACAGGAATCAATGCATTTGTATAGCACTGATTGCTGTATAAATGACAATGGTCCCAAAAATGTGTCAAAAATGTCCGTGTCCACCATAATCTCGCAATAACAATAAAAATCTCTGATCACCGCCATTACTAGTAAAAAACAATTAATACAAATTCAATAAAACTATTCCCTATTTTGTAAACAATATAACTTTTGCGCAAACCAATCAATAAATGCTTATTGCAATTTTTTTATCGGCCTAAACTGAGGAAAAAAAACTTTTTAAATATATTTTTGGGAGATATTTATTACAGCAAAATGTAAAAAATAATGATTTTTTTCAAAATTGTCATTCTGTTTTTGTTTATAGCGCAAAAAAAAATAAAAAATGCAGGGGTGATCAAATACCACCAAAAGAAAGCTCTATTTGTGGGAAAAAACAAAGACGTCAATTTTGTTTGGGAGCCACGTCACACGACCGCTCAATTGTCAGTTAAAGCGACGCAGTGACGAATCACAAAAATTGGTCTGGTCTTTGGCCAGCCAAATGGTCCGGGGCTTAAGTGGTTAATGCAAACTTTTTTTTTGCTTGTTTTGGTAAACTACAGCTACATATAACTATTATACTTTATTCTAGGATGTCATGCTTACCTGGGTTTATCATTAAAAAAATGTACTATACAATTCCGATATTTAGGTAGGTAACATGTTGTTAATTCCCACATTACTTACATACTTGTACCTAAATAATTCTTCCTAATGTTTCTGTTTCTGGGGCCATCTGCTCTGACAGTTAAAACTTCAGTAAAAGTATCTCTTAATTGCTTAGATTGGCAATATCTTGTATAGTAAGACTAGAACATTCTCTGTTTAGACTCAGTTTGATAGTCAGTGTAGTATTATTTCTTCAACATGTTGCAAAACGAGCTTCATCACAGTGGAGACCAGGATATCCAACTGCTAGGCAACATCAGGAAGTGATCTAGAGGAAAATCTACTTGTATAATTCTGTTTGCCTTATACGTGATTTTAGAATTAGCTTGTTTCCCAAGTCAATATAAATGTATAGTGCTAATATGTTTATGACTAAAGAAACAAAAACAAATAAATGTATTGTTTTTTACGTTTAACTGCTTTGCCGGTCTTTACAGAGTTCAACAGCTGAACCTCAGTTTAAACACACAGCTGAATAAAGTCAGAAGAGTGACTAATACAGTGTCTCTTCCTGCACTATACACCATTGTAGAGTTCAAAAAGAAATACAATCTAGAAGTTTTTACTGTGATTTCAAATGGTCTGCAAATTCTGTATCAATGGTACGCTCTGCGTGAAATCTTTATTTATAAAATAAATATAAATATATATATATATATATATATATATATATATATATATATTTCAATGTAAAAGCTCATAAACCAAATGTAAATTTACTGTACTGATAGAATTACAGGATCCGTTTAACGCTAAATTGGTCTGGATTTGTACACTACAATATCAGTGGTACTGATTGAATTTATTTGCGCCTACCATAGCTCCTTTCTAATTATACATATTTTTAAGCTTTTGTATATTAACAAAGGCTGAACTCCTAGTGCTACAGGTCATAAGCAATTGATTTTCAGATCCGTTTCCTGTTTTGTTTTGCTCTTTCTTGGCTATTTAAAATACCACACATGTTTAGTATAGTTGTACAATGCCCATGTAGTTGTAAAAATATACAGTTTTAATAGAATAACTGCAGATTTTTAGGTTTTGTGATGTTATTGAATATGGATTATGGAAAAAACAGAAATGGCAAGCCTAAGTGTCTAGTTATAAAAGAACTGAAGGAGTTTTTTTTAAGCTGAACTTTGCACAATTTTAAATATAGCGGTATATTTAGAACAAAATGCATAGCAGATTTGTTATTTGCAAATGGGGCAAACAAGCTAATATTATTGGTCTAGTTCCTGTTCTGACCAAAAGTTTTTCATTGATTTAAAATAACCTGAAACAAGTAACCATGAACTGCTTATATATACAAAACAAATATTTATTCAACAAAACATATGAGAAAACATAATCCATCAGAGAGTAAGTTCAAAGGGATTAAACAGGCCATGTGTTTAAATAATGGTTTTAATGGCATCCATAGGAGTTTCCCGAAGCTGGATGGCCCAACCGTAAAAAAAAGCTTTCAAAGCTCTTATACAATAGAATGATTGATAAATGAGCAACATAGACACCAAATTCTGCCCCTCGAAAATATCTATGTCCAGGGATTCCGCATTAAAGGTAAATGGTGCTATGGACACAGCAGACTTACTCTCCATTAAGTGCCAATTAAGTTTCCTATAGTGTCAGTGCTTTAGGTTTATATACATTCTTTAGGAGATGGCAGCAAAATTAGATAATACCCCAGTCTGACTTGAACTAAGAAAAAAGGTTTAACTTGGTTTGCACTTTAAAGCTTTACTCCTGGTAAATAAAAAAATGCATGCAGGTATGTGTTCATTAACCCCATGCAGCCACCTGTAGACATATATGTGGCCTCACTAATGTGGGTCTTCTAGCATGGGGCCACATTAATGTTTACATTTATTTGTGCTGGGATCGGGCTGCACAGCATGCTACCAGCACAGGGACCAGACTGTCACCAAGAACCATGAGTCTCATACTAAGGATTAGGAACCCAGAGGCCTGGTTCCTGATCTCCTGATTCTTGTGATCCTCTAAATGGCTATCACAGTAATCATGCACTGTGCAGCCCACCCCTGTGTTTTTTTCTCCTGTGAATGGAGAGAAGGATATACAACATCTAAGGAATGGTCAATTGTAATATGCTGAAATTTTGTTTTTCAGATTTACGTCGTCGATACACTTTAAAAGCAACTTGTGCAATTCCCTAAATGTGGTTAAGAGCCTTGTGCAATTCTGTGAACAAAAAACTAAGACTAGGACAGGCAGAATGTTAAAACACCTCCAGGGTCTATATCCGTTCATCTAGGGTCATTGTTCATCCTACCCGTGTGCAGCACATCATGTGCCAGATTGTGATCTTCTGGCTATTGCCTTTTGTGCATGTAAGCATAGCACAAAACATGCATTGCAAAATTTCCCTGATGTTGGGTGTGCACACAAATCAATGAGGGTATGTATATGCCTTTCATTATGGCAGTCAATGCTGTTTCCTCTTGCTAGATACTGTACTTATTGTGTGAGATAACTGTTCTGACCTTTTATGTTATTGACCCAGATTTCATGACTCTGCTTGTGTCTCCTCCCTTGGTTGGCAACTCCATTAATTTCTCTTATATTCTTACCTAGTATCTGCCTTGACCTCTGCCTAAATACCAACTACTTTCTTGCCTACTGCCAGCCACCCCTCTGCTAAAACTCTGACGTTTGTCCTCAGCATAGGCATCCTGCTCCAGTGACCCCCTTGGTGGGGCAGTCCTAAGGGTGGTGAAAACAGAACAGTAGCCTAGGTGTCATTAGAATGACAGGCTCATCAATGCTTGCAGAGTGCTCTGTTGAAAACCAGGTTGCCACTTGGACTCTGGGTCTCAGGCAAACCTGCATCCCCTTTCAGGGATGTCAGTCCTAAAAAATGAGCACCACAAAGAATCAGTCAGTTTTGCTATAGTGTCCATATGCTAACAAGGAGCATGCTGACAGGAGGAAAGAGAGGTGCGAAAGAGAAATGATCATCAGTTTCCTCTTCACTATCTAATTAGAGACTGGGAACAGGGACAATACCTAGCTGTATTATTTAAAGTGTATCTAAATCCATGAACAAAGTATTAATATATTGCAACTTACACGTGCTTAGATGTGGTGAATTTATACATCTTATTTTTCAGGCTTTTTTTCCTGCCTTTAATCTACTTTCTGTCCTTGACTGATACTGCTCACGTATTCTACTGCACCTATGGTTTAGCAGCCTTCATCCTATGTCAGGACATGTATTAGGACTACAGAACACTTCCCCTTAACTTCTCCTAACCATAAAATAGGGGGCAAGTGTTCAGTAATATACAGAGTTGTTAATAACACTGCATGGAATAACATTAGAGAATCAACAGGAAGTTACAAGCTAACTGAAGTACAGCTTTAATTCAGAAACTGCAGTCGAATGGTTAATTTTCCACTTATTTAGTAGAGGATCTAGTCTGAGCATGAAATATTCCTCAATGCATAGCTAATGCTGCAAGAATTCAAATAAGAAATTGCATGAAGACATTTTCAAATTGAATCCACTGTATTACAATGTTCTCAACATCCAATAATACTGGAAAAGTAAATTATTTGGCTTTTAAGCACAAAGTGTCATTGTTCTTTAATACATCACCTTTAATTTAAAAATGACACCTTCCTGCAGAATGCTCATCTCTAGAACGAAAAGAACACTCACTATATTCATTTTGTTTTATTCTGTTGTGTATGCTGCATATATTTATCAAGATTTGTGAAAAAAAACACATCTGTCACCAAGACTGAACTGATGAAATGGCAATTGTATTTTACTTAGAGGCAAGAAACTGCATTTGTAGTCTTGTGTTATATCTTTCCAGGATCTATGAATATATGAATACAATTGTTCATTGTTTTTCATTTATCAGCAGGGTTTTTTTGTCTTATAATAGGTGCAGGCACTTACCCCCACGAGGGGTGGGCTACAGAAAAATAGTACAGAGCTAAATAGTGGGTGTGGCCACATTACACTAACATGGGAGCAGGAAGTCAAAAGGGCATGTTTAAAAAAAAACTCTGAGTCTACTCACTGTATATATCGCACACATATGCCACAGCCCATGTACCTACACAATATTTTTTAATTATGCTCTACTTACTTTGCCACAATCAATAATCTAACAGACATGTACGACATGCACATAGCACAATTATTGTAAAAAAAAGAAATATCTTCCATTATATTTGCCTTTCAGCCTACCTTAAAGAACAATTTGATAAAATAGTCAGTGACTATAGCATTAAGAGTGCATTGGTCAGGAGTATGTCTTATTTATCCAAGCCTACAGAAAACAGTAGTGTGGAGTATGAAATTACCCCAAACTGTATACTGTGCAGGATGCAGGAGTGAGTATTATGCAAAGTTCAGGGTTTATATGTTCAAATTGCACAGGATACATGCTCATCAGTGCATTTCACGCATTGGAGCAGCACTTGAAGTGCATGAATTGCACAGGATGCAGGGCTCAGGAGTGCATATCACACAGGATGCAGGGTTCAGGAGTAGGTAACACACAGGCCAGTGTGCAACCAAAAATGTCTCCCCCCAAATCCCCCATTATACAAAGATATCTGCAAAACTCCCCTTAATAAAGAGCTCTTGTCCCCATTCCCAAATCCCCCCAGTACAGAGCTCTCTCATGGCACAACCAAATTTTCCCCAGTTCAGAACTCTCCTCTTCCTCCACTCACAAGATCTCAGATACTTTACCAGTGCATTGCAAGTGATTGGCCTTCACTGGGCTGGATCATGGGATTAAAGTCAAGGATGAGCCTAGGGGTGCCCTCTATATTCTCTAAAGTACCATTGTATCTAAGGTCTAACAGTAGAAGAAACTGGTGCTGCAGTGTAGGAGGTAATGATACTGCAAATGCCCAAAAATGTAAATGCAAGAAAAAAAAACAGCAGACAGTTTTGGCCTCAGAGCACTCTGCATGCGATGTGAGGTGTATACTGGGTATTCTGCACTGGTTATGCCCATAGGAAGGGCAGAGTACAGCTCTAGTGCCAGTACCAGTAGAGGGAGGTGTCCATACCCAATTCTGGCATAATGGATATATAAAAGCGTGATTTTGCTTTGTTTGCTTAATTATGTGCAATGCATTACATGTCCTGTTCTTCTGTGTATGAGGTGCCCCTTACTCCTGACAAGTCAATGTAAATACAAGCAAAAGCAAGTCAGAAGTGATCTTACAAGACATTTAGATATTTTTCCCTGAAAGCATACATTGTGTTGCTTCCGTCAGCCTACACTCATATATAAAACCCTGCTGTGAGGTTCAAAACCTATCTTTCCACTTTCTTCTACACAATCTCAATGGTTAAAATAATTAATCATTACTTGCATTGAAAAGGAAATAGAAAGCACAGGGCAAAGATATTACATTCCTCATACCTCTTTAATCCCTGGTACCAATAAATAAATGATTTCCTGAGCTGACTTTAGTTAGTTTTAAAGCTTCATCATTTCTGAAATATTATGTTTACATTTTTTCTAAGGCCATGTTTACTTTGTTTGCCAAGTGTTTTGTGTTAAGGCAAAGTAATGCACCAAAATGAACCAGGAAAGGTGCATGTGCTATTTGCTGTAATGCAGTGCACAACAATGAAAAGTATTGCATGTCACTTATCTATTTACAGTACCAGGGACTGGAGAGGTATCAGAAACCTCATGATACCCTTTGCCCAGTATTTACATGGTATTTCAATACAAATAATGATTATTTATTTTTATTCATTAATATTGTGTACTTCTAACTTGTTGTTTGATAACGGATAATGGATATGCTGTTTCTTTAATTTCCTTCAAAAGAAAGTTTATTAAACAAAAAACAATAATATATGTTTTACATGCTTAAGATAAGTACAGTAAAAAACAACAAACAAAAAAAAACAGTCCAGTTTTATAATAGCAAAAGATAAATAGAGCTGAAATGCATTTTAACCACACAAAAAATACCAATTTTTTTGGGGGGGTGCACGTGTGGGTGACACCACCCCCCTCTGATGTAACGCAGGTTTCCGTTACATCAGAGGAGGCGGGGTCACCCACACGTCATTGGGGAAGCCAGGCTTCCCCATCTGCATCAGAGGGGGCAGGGTTAGGTGATGGGTGGCCTGGCCCACCTCATATAAGAAATGTCAGGCTGCCGGGATCCTGCAGTGTCTCCGCCAGTGGAGACAGAGGATGGATGGAGGTATTTTCACCAGTGCAGTTCACAATTATCATATAACAGATGTGGTGGTGATCAGGGACACTGACTGGTATGAGCATTTAAAAAAAATGTATATATATATATATATATATATATATGTAGGTTTCTGTTACATCAGAGGGGCGGGGTCACCCACATGTCATTGGGGAAGCCAGGCTTCCCCACCTGCGTCAGAGGCTAGCAGGGTCAGGTGACGACAGAGGATGGATGGACTGCGCTGCGCTGCACAGAGAGATCACCCGTTGCTGGATCAGATCAGCCATTGCTGGACCCCGAAAAGATGATCATCCGTGTGGGGATGAGGCCCTTGTCCTCATCAACATGGGGACAAGGTGCTTTGAGGGGTTTGTGACCCCCAAAGCATCCTCCCAATGTTGAGGGCATGTGGCCTGGTATGGTTCAGGAGGGGGGGCACTCTCTCATCCCCCCTCTTTTCCTGCAGCCTGCCAGGTTGCGTGCTCGGATAAAGGTCTGGTATGGATTTTTAGGGGGAACTCCACGCCATTTTTTTTATTTGGAGTGGAGTTCCCCTTAAAATCCATACCAGACCTGAAATATCCATACCAGACCCTTCAGGGTAGACCTGAAGGGTCTGGTATGCATATTTAGGGGGAACCCCACATATTTTTAAAAAAAAATTTACGCGGGGTTCCCCTTAATATCCATACCAGACCTGAAGGGCCTGGTAATTGAATTTGAGGGAACCCTGCGCTTTTTTTTTTTATCAATGACTTTCAATGACTGTTCTCTGTATTACAGGAGGCTAAATTCATTATAGCCGCTAATGATTTTAAATGACTTTTTTTCCTGCAGAAATTACCCTTTATGCAGGAGACCGTTCTAAGCACTGGAAACATACGCCCCTTTACAAGCATACTATAGACACCCCCAGGTATGAAATTTATAGGAATATTACACTTTTATTGTTTCATTTTAAGCATTATTAAAATCACTGCTCCCGTAAAAACAGCCATTTTTAAAACTTTTTTTTCGCATTGATACATGTCCCCTGGGGCAGGGCCCAGGTCCCCAAACACTTTTTAGTACAGTAACTTGCATATTAGCCTTTATAATTAGCACTTTAGATTTCTCCCATAGACTTGCACAAGGTGTTCAGCTGCTTTTCGAATTTCCCGCGAACATCCAAAATTGTTCACTGTTCACCAAACAGGCGAACAGGCAATGTTCAAGTTGAACATGAGTTCGAGTCAAACTCGAAGCTCGTCCCTAGTGCTGAAGTTACTCCAATTTAATTCTAGGGGGCTTACCCTTCCAGAACAGGGTATGAAAAATAGAATTAACATTATGGCAAATGTTGCCATATCTGTATTGGACTTCCAAACATCCGTGAAGATACTAAGATGTGCCAAAACAGTTACCAGAAAGTGAGTCTTAAACTCCTAATTGAATCACAATATTCTTTAGTGACAACAACCCTTCACCAATTTTATGCACTCACCAGAAATGAGACCTTTAGAAGCCTTGTATCAGTATCCTGAAGTTTGGAGATGTTTCATAATTTCCTCCCTTGGGAAGGGCCTACACACTCGCCTTTACTGTGACCCCCCCATGAACAGGGGTGGCAGCCACTATCTTGTTTTGGCATTTTTATTGTTTTTATGCTACAGCGGAATTTTTTATAAATATTACACTATATAAGCTTTTTTGGGCTCCTCTGCATGAGCTTTTTTCACCTAGTAGTGCTGGCTCCCTATGATGACCTTCCTGTCTGTGCACTATTCTGGATGAAACCTTGCCAAGCAGGATACTGATACAAGGCTTCTAAAGGTCTCATTTCTGGTAAGTTCAAAAAAGAATACTGTGGATCAATTTGGAGTTTAAGACACAAATATTTTCACTTTCTGGTGAGTGTTTTGACATGCCTTACTATCTTCATGGATATTTGGAAGTTCAATACAGATATCCTCACTTGTCTGGTTGACATCGGACTTTAAATGTATGAACTTAAGTTACATTTTTTTCTTGTTTTTAGCACTGAATTATTTTTTTTTTTTTTAGATCGTTAGTAACTACTTGCTGTGAAATTTATTAAGATCTTTCAAAATGAATTTGGAATACCCAGGTTTGCTAGAATCTAGAATAATTAAAGTAGAGCTAAAGCTATTTTTTTCATTTTGTATAGAGTAAAGAGGGTTATAACCCCCTACTATTTTTTGTCATCTTTGTACCATTCAGGAGATTTGCCTTCTCTACATAGAGAAAAAGGGTCGGGACTTTAAATTAGGTGCCTATGTTAGATTTACCTTCTCTAAGCCCAAATAGGAAATGAGAACACATTCCTTAAAAATGAGGAAAGCCCAGGTTTTCACCATGGTCACCAGAACTAGTGTCCTCATTGGAAAGATTTTCCCTTCCAGCCTTTTCTGGTGACAGCCAAAAATGTTTCTATTTTCCTTCACTTTCAATGATAATGGTCACAGGATGAACAGTGAATGTGAATTTCCTGAAAGGGACACAGACAACAATAACAATCTGACATGTGTCCAAATCCCTGTGTACTGTATCCAAAATGCTATTAAAAAACAAGGTGTTCCTTTAGTTGTATCTTAAATGCCAGTAAGTCATGTCTTAACACTAAAGTAACCAAGGAAATATGTCAGTCATAAAGAGACATTCATTACTAAGTTCTTACTGATAGAGTATGGATAAGTTTGGGAGTTTTTTTTTTTTTGTTTTAAATATGTTTATTGTAGTATTCATGTTACACAAATGGACAAAAGCGATAACATGCTGGCAGACTTTGTTAAGATCATTGTAACTTCAGTTGTGAGATATCCCCACCCCATTGTGGGGCCTGTGCCACCTGCCAAGGAGTCTCACTAATCCTACTACAAAATATATACCCCATCCCTTATGCATTCTAAAAATATAATAGAAATTATAATTAAGCAGGGTAAGTGTGAGCTCTATATGTCTACACCGGCTGGTGTACATATATAAGTATCCAGATCTAGAAATTCTTAGAGTCATAAGAAACTGTTAGGCCATTTATCCTGCACTCACTAAAAAAGAACTTGAATCAGAAATGAATCAGTTTAGTTCAACCCTTTCAATGACCTGGCAATAGATAATACAGCTTTCACAATATTACTAGACCATTGTAGCTGAAGAGAGGCTTTGGGGCCCAAATTGCAGACTATTGTTTGCTTTGAATGAGCTCCTGTTGAATTAGGAAGGCTATACATGTCATGAATTATGAATTATCATGAAAAAGAGAAAGCAAGTAATGTTGAAAAACTTGGTCAACCATACATTTGAGTCATTACTTCTAAGGAAAGTATGTGGATAAGAATCTGAGTCCAAATATTTCCAAAATCAAGTTTTGTTTTGTACGGAAGATATTGAGCATATTCCAAATTTCTTAAATGATAAATGATTTAATAAATACATGCTTTAAGAGTTTATAATATTATTTACTATAACCTTTTCTGGAACTATTTACCATAAAATGCTTCTTTATTTTTTATTTCATGCTGTAATAGAAATAGCTGAGCTAATACAAATTTATGCTGTTATGAAAATTTCCATCATTCATGCTGAGACTGAATACATCTATCACTTCTATGTTGATGGCCCATAATTTTCCTGTCTGATTTTCTGACATTTTTCTAGGACACACATTTGCAATGGCCATCAGTGAGTGCATATGTCAAGTTGTGTACACAGTGACTTTGTCTAAACCAGCTCTTGAATCTAATAAACCTTTTAGCCTGCTGTAATTTTCACCAAGCATTTTTACAGTGGTGTACTCAGTGACTTTGTCTAAACTAGCTGTTGAGCCTTATAAACCTTTTAGCCTATTGTAGTTTTCACCAGTCATATTTTACTTTATACATGTACAGCATGTGGTTTTATTTTTAACATAAATAAATATGAAAACAATATTTAACCACCATACTAATGTATTATGAAATTCAGTGCTGCATAAAACCTAAAAATCAGTAGTCAGATTCAGTGTAGAAGACAAAATATAAATATCTTGTCACAATTCAATCATAGCTGTATAATTAACCCATTCACACCTAAGGGTAAAGCAAATGTAACCTAAGCACAAGTTTTCAACTTTGACATGTGTTAGTAAAACTGTACACATCACAACTATTTTGGGCTTCCAGGTGGATTATTCCCTGTCTTTTTCAGGACAAATTGGGCTTTCATTTGGTGGTAAATGGCAATGTATATCATCCTTGAATTTTTTTTTATAAAAGGAAAACTCATCCAAAATAGTAAAAAAAAAAAAAAAAATCCTGCCCAACATATACGGATCATGACTTTTGATCCTGACCTTTGATTTGATCCTTACTTGACCTAAACACTAACCCCAACCTAAATGCAACCTTGATCTAGGATATATTTATTTATTTTAAGTTTTCTGTATTTTTCTCCATGCAAGGAGAGAGAGAGATATGCAATGTATCGCTGCCCTTCATTCAGAGAGAGAAGACACAGGGACGTACTTCACAGTGACTGATCACTGTGATGGCCAATCTGAGGCTATCACAGCAATCAGGTGACCCAGAACCGGGAGTTCCAGGTCCTGATCATTAGTACAGACTAAAAGGCATATTTTGAGGATGCAATGGGCGTAACATGGTTCCTGATATGATACCCTTCCAGACAGTGTTTTTAACTATGCTGGACCCATTCCTATGCCATAAAATGAAATGAAAATACATTTAAAAAAATGAAAGTGATAGTACACAAACAATCCTCAAATACACAAAATAAGAAAACAACATTAATTAAACTTAAGAAATAATAAGGGCAAGAGGAGGAGCCAGGAGCACTACATCCCTAAATTAGATAACATGAAGAAAAAACAAATGTAATTTATTGTGGGATTTTTAAGGTGCCAAATTAGAACAATCCATGCATTTGTAAAATTCAACTATTTTATTAAACAATTCCCTAAAAACAATCAACATGATAAAATCATCTTAAGATCAGAGAAACATATTTTATAATTTCTGCAAATCATGATACATCAATAAATGCCATAAATGCAAGTTTCCAGGTGTAGTTATCTTGATATGTTTTGTCTTAAATAGCGCTTTCTCAGGAGATTATACTACCATTTACAAGCTGCATCAGAAATCATAATTGTGGTGTATCCACACAGCCACCCCAGAAACTGGAGATTTCCAGGTGGTATATGCAGGAGAAATCCAAAATGTCTTTAAATATCACCAGATAAAGAGTATAGGGAGGACTTCACATTGTAGAACCTTCAAATGTATCTCACTGGAAAATGCCACAGTGAAAGCAATGAGCTTGTGAAGGTAACCACATGTTCCAGGTATGGCAGTATTTAAGGGGAAACATGTCGAGAAAACTACACCTGGCAACTTGAAACAGCATTACAGTATTTATTGTTTTATAAGTATCATATGATTTACATAACTCATTAAATATGTGTCTATAATCTTAAAGTGTTACTAAACCCACAACAGTAAAATCAGTTGGTATATGCAGTAAAGCATGCTTGTTATATTCACTGTGGAACCTAAGGGGTTAATATTGTGCATTGTGTAAAAATGCTGTTTTAGCCTGTCTTCTCTGATCCTCTTCTTCTTTTACTGTCCCTAATCCACCTGCTGATAGAACAGAGCCTTGAAGGCACTCTGCACACGTTCAGTTTGGTGTGTATTGCTAGAGAATTTTTTTTTTTGGGATGGTGTATGTGATCAGCACAGGGCCAATCAGCACTGTCCAGACAGAAATTCAGGGGTCATGCAACCTCATAGGACAGTCAGAGGAGAATGAAAAATCCTCTTACAAGCTTCACCAGTGTTCAGCAAAACTGCTATACACTGCTGATGAGAAAAGGTATTTAGCAGTTTATATTTACTAAAATAATTGCATTTCTATATGCTGTGTACTGTGGGAGCCCAGATACAGTGAATGCAGTGAATGCAAGGTCTTGGGTTAAGTAACACTTTATGATGATTTTCTCATGTTCGGTGAATTTTTGGAATTGTCTAATAAAACTGTTAAATTTTATACATTTACTGTATGTATTGTTCACATTTGGCACCTTAAAAATCTCACAACAAATTACATTTGTTTTTTTCGTTATGTTACCATGAATTAAAAAAAAATCTAGATAAAATTAAAAAAAAAGTTTGGCAAATTTAGCCTAAGCAGCTCAATGAGCAAAACTGAACTGTTCTACTTCCATAGTAAAATGCATAATATTTCAGCAAAATCAGTTTCGCACTATTACTTTAATTATCTCTAATTTCTGTGGCATTCTAACTGAAGCTGAGTATAATGCTCCTAAAATCCCTATTTATTTCCACAGGGGACTTAGAAACGAAATACTTTTATACAGAAGCAAGAATTTTAGTAATAGAATAGGGTGGAAAAAGCAGTCATTGCAATCTGGCATGGAACTATAGTGATAACTAATATTTGGCCTTATTCAATAAAGAATACTAATTTAGTATTCTTAGTGTAGTAATCCATAACAAGCAATCAGAATCCATCTTGTACTGGTTTTACTTTAGCAGAGTAAATTCCAGTTGATTGTTATTGGTTAATGTGCTTAAATATTAAAACTCTACATTGAGTTTGAAAACAAAAGCTCATTTCCCTTTAGGTCACAGTCACATGTTAACTGGTTCCCGACCAGAGCACGCTAATGTACATTGGCAGAATGGCACAGCTGGGCAAATGGGCGTACCTGCATTGCCGGCCGCCATGCCATTGCGTGCGTGCTGGCTGGGACCTCTGTGAATCAAAAAAAACAAGCATTTCCCCGTTCAGCCTAGTGACAGTGTCACTGATCTCTGCTCCCTGTAATCGGAAGCAGAGATCAGTGACATGTAACACATAGCCACACCCTCCACAGTACTCCCCAGGATATACTTAACCCCCACACTGCCACCTATTTGGTTAACCCCTTCACTGCCAGTGTCATTTATACAGGAATCAGTGCATTTGTATAGCACTGATTTCTGGATAACTGACAGTGGTCCCAAAAATGTCCGATGTGTCAGCCATAATGTCGTAGTCATGATAAAAATCACTGATTCCCGCCATTACAAGTAAAAAAAAAAATATTAATAAAAATTACATACAACTATCCCCTATTTTGTAAATGATATAACGTTTGCGTAAACCAATCAATAAATGCTTATTCTGATTTTTTTTTACCAAACATATGTAGAAGAATACGTATCAGCCTAAACTGAGGAAACATTGTTTTTTTAATATATTTTGTGGGATATTTATTATAGCAAAATGTAAAAAATAATGCATTTTTTTCAGAATTGTGGCTCTTTTTTTGTTTATAGCGCAAAAAATAAAAACCACAGGGGTGATCAAATACCACCAAAAGAAAGTTCTATTTGTGGGAAAAAAAGAATGTCAATTTTGTTTGGGAGCCACGCTGCATGACCGTGCAATTTTCAGTCGACGCAGTGCCGAATTACAAAAAGTGCTCTGGTCTTTGGCCAGCAAAATGGTCCGGGGCTTAAGTGGTTAAGGGCCCATTTACCTGATACCACAAATTGTTACAGTGCACCTGCTTTATGTGCAGTGTGTTACAGTGTCATTCATTGTGAATGGCACTGTAACATATTGTACATTAGAGCACAATGTACCACATACCATGCATCAGTTTTTTTTTTCATCTATTGTAGTACATTGCTAGCTTATTCATAATGAATAAGCTGCCTTAATGCATTGCATTGGATAGTATTTATATGAAAAGGAAAATATATTTTACCTTAATGACTGCTTTTTCATATTCCAGAAACTTACAAGTAGAGCAAAAAAATGCATTTTTACTTTTGAGAACAAACCTTTGTAAGGCTTTTGACACAATGAGCGTTCTGTGAAATACAAATAATGGAAGATTATGTGAATACAATACACAATATATTTTACACTGTGTGTGTATGTATGTATGTGTGTGTGACTGTATCATCAACTACATAATTAAGCTATTAAAAGGAACTTTTAATTTAACTAAAATTTTCGTTTTTTATGGCCTCTTTATTTCTAGGACAATTTGAGATTTGCTCACAAAAACTGAGAATGCTTAATTCCAGGAATTTAGAATCAGCATGCATCTGGCTTATCAGGATTAGTGGGAATTTGCACATATCTCTTTTATGGTTTGTACTATTAAACATATGGCACATTTCATAAGCTAAAAACTTGATGTCCAAGGTTTGTAATAGGAACCATTGTAGTATTTATGACTACTTGAATTATTTTACCATAAGGATGGATATTAGATTCTTGTATTCTCATTTTTTTAGCAGAACCATATAAAGAAATAGAGTTTGTGGGCAAAATATCTTCTAAATAAAAACAAAACAAAAAAAAAGCAAATAGATATTCATCATTCTCTACAAGATATGTTATAATATCTCTAGTATTAGGAGTTCTTTAATGATTTTGGGCTTGATGAACCAAACATTTTTTTTTAATCTAAAATTGTATTACTAAAGTTAGTGATGTTTCCCCACTGTGCCAAGATGACAAATGCAAACCTTTACCACTAACCAGGCATTTTATGTTTTGAGCTTTTTAAGGTTAGATGTACAAAGGTCAGTCAGCAGCCTATACTTTGTAGGATTCATGTATTGTATTCCCTTTACTCACCAATATAACCCCTTGCCAGAAGGTAATGGCTGTGGAAATATGAAATGTACTCTTTTCCTTTTAAATGACAGCTGTCCCGATAAGTGAAGAGTTTATAATACCCCTTTGCCTCACCACTGAAATGTTACATAGAAGTGACAGTACCATATAATCCCCCCACCAATATGCCTTACCTAATGGTATTTAATCAAAACAGACTTGTAAATGAGGAGTCACAACTGAAGAAAACACATATTTACAAGTATTCATGATTTGGACAAAGTCATGATCTTCTGTGCTGGTTCCAAAAGTAGTGCACTTAACACTGGGCTGTTTTAGAGAACTACTATGTAACTATCTCCAAAGACATGCAGGTAGGTGAACTGGCTTCTGTCCAAAATTGGCCCTAGTATATGAATGGGGACCTTGGATTGTGGGCTCCTTTGAGGGTAGGGACCAATGTGAGTGTGCAATGTAAAGGGATTGGGACAATTGTGGACACTCACTCAGGTTGAACTGGATGGACTGGTGTCTTTATTAAACTTTACCAACTATGTAACTATGTACTGTAACTACATGGAGGCAGACATACTATTGGGGACAAGCTGCAAGGGTAGGAAAAGCTCCATGGTAAAGATGTTTTAAGGCACTCCCTTCTATGTAATTTTTTTAGTTGCTGAGGCTGAGAAAGGAGAATTATAAACCCCCAAATCAAAGGTGTGATTGTCCTTATAAGTGTAATTACAGTCAAAACATTTTATTTTGTTTTTGAAAGCGCTTGGGAGGGTTAGAGTTTTAATCAGTTTTTTTAAATTGCCCTTTGTGTCCTTTTTGGAGAGATTTAAAAGTATTTAAATGCCACCAGCACACCATAGTAGCTCAACAAAAGGACTATCATTGGAAAAAAATTGACGTTTCTGGGAAGTTTTAGGACTCCTTCATCAAGGCATGAGTGACACTTTAGTGACCCTGAAATGCTGCATTTTTCTGTATCTGTACATTGTGTGGAGAGCACTTAATGTTTCAAGCTTTCCTATTGTGTAGATACAGTTTTGCATTCTTATTGTCTTAGCACAGCCATGTAAAGAAATAGAGTTTTGTGAGCAAAATATCTTGCGACTAAACAAAAAAACAAGTGCAGTATCATAATTCTCTACACAACATGTTGTAACATTTCTAGTACCATTAGTTCTTGTCAGGGGTAAAGGTGACAGGAAAACAGGGGCACAGGAAAAATAAAAATCATAGACTAGGGGAGGATCAGAAGTTCTGATGCAACCTGTGCCACTTGCACCTCTGATTTCCTGCACAGACTACAGGAAGTGAGGGAAAATATCTACAATTTTTTTTTAATCACTCGTAATGAATAACAGGCTATAAATCTATGTCATGTTTTGGGATCTGGAAAGGAAAGTTATAAAAATTATGCTTTTTAATGCTGAATTGGTAAATATCAGACTTTGATGTGCTGATATTTTTTATTTTCTTTTGTGTTATCTTTAAGCTCTTAGAAAGAAAAAGATAATTTTAAATGCCAGTTTGTTTGCTGCATTACTTTTTGTTTCTTATAAGGAAAAAACATTTGATAGCCTGGCTCCTTCCTACTTCACCACTGGAGAGCTTGATGGTATCATTAACATCTAGACATTTTGGAAGGAAGGATCTCAACAAGGGTATGGCAGAAAAACAATGATCATTATTACAATAGAACACTTATCATTACGCGCCATGCTGACATTCAATAAACCAGCCTGAAACAGCAAGAGAGATTCGGATAGAGAACAACATACACAACTGAATAACAGCAGACATTTACTAATATATTTCATGTAATTTGAGGACAGCCAATGGCAGAATAATTACATCATTTAAGCCAGGCTGATTCATTTTAAATAAAGGTTATTTCACAGAGATGTACAATTGTATCCACAAACAACTGTTGTTCACAGAAAAATTACTAGCTTTTCCTTGTGATGGACACTTTACAAATGCTATCTAACTTTACTATTGACTGCTTGAGAAAAGTAAGTAGAAAAGTGTCAGCTGCGTAACTGCAAGCATCATAGGAGTTAGTTAAGTTTGTACTTTCATGCACCATTAATTTTAATGACAAATACAAAGCAACAGATTTACGCTGAGGTTAAGATAATGGTATTTATGCAGTCCGCATAATTGTTTCTACTTCATGATGATTTGGTGAATGCTCATATCCATTCTCCCAGGTCAATAGAAAAGCTTCATCATATACATGTCTCTCTTCTTTTCATTTCCATTAACTTTTGTGTTGCTATCATAATCTCAGAATTAAACATTTGTAGGCATTGAATATAAAAAAAGACTTTTTTTCTCATCCTTTTGGACAATAGTGTCCAGATTCTAGCTGGTAACCTAGCAATTTTTTGAAAGTGCTGAGGTTTCTGTGAGTATTACGGTGTTCCCTTTGGTAACTCACACTGAATAAAACCTATTTCAGATAAATAGAAAAAACATGTGTGACTGTACTGATAATACTCTTGGTTCATTATCATTATCAGCCAGCTATGTGTATTAAAACATTAAAACCTATGTTTAGTTATTTTTTAAATTTGCACAAGGGGTGATACTTACATTCATTGAAAAGTGTCACTTGTCTAGTGAATGCTCTTTTTGTTACAATCTTCAGTTCTCTGCCCCTCCATTCATAGAACCTGTACTATAGCTTCCATCAATGAAAATCAGAGGACAGGCAGATGAAGAAAAGGTCCACCTCCTCATTCATAGAGTTCCTTTCATTGATGGAGCATGTTCAGCATTCTTTGAGTGCCTATAACAGCTTAAGCAGCTGTATTTTTTTTTTGTTCCAAAAATGTTATTAAGGAAAGTAGGGTAACATACATGTTAATGTACATGTTAATCTTTGAACATATAACAATGTCATATTCTACATTACAGCGTTCCGAGAACCTTCAGTAGGAGATTACATAACATGTCAACAAAATGGTTAACAGAAGACAGATGGGGTAGTGCATTCTGTAATGACCTGGTATCCGAGGTAATAGTGATGTGTTTAAGTCTTCTACCATCCAGGTGAGGCATAGGTACTTTTCACCAGATTGTTTCTATAAAGAGGCAGGTTGGTGTCCAATTGCAATATAGGTAGTGTCCTGGCTGCTTGGGTTATCAGTTGTTGTGAAGCTTCTTGCCAGGCAGGACATGATCCAGCCATCTATCTAGATCATTGAGTGAGATATTCACCTGGTCAATCTAAGTAACAATAACCCCGCATTCCCTATGTCTCTACCCGGTATTAAGCATATTCTTTATAGTCAAGATCGCCTGGACCTTGGTGGTGAGGTCAGTGTATTGGTATAAAGGAAGAGAATGGGGGGTAGTAATTTCTTATGTCATGACAGTGCTCTACTGTGCATGTGTACTGATAGAGAAAGGGAGGATAGGAGGGGGGATAGGGAGAGGAGGATAGTGGCGGGTGGGGGGAAAGGAGGAGGGAGGGTGTGAGTAGTGATTATTCATTGCTCTCCTCTAGATCGGCTATGAGTTAGTGCAGCTGTATTAACCACCACAGCCCCTGAGGGGTTATGAGAGGCATAGGAAGGCATATTTCAACTTCAACGTCAGCCTGAAGCCCACAGGACTCTTCCATTAAATGTAAGTTCTGTCCCTTGTGCTGATTAAAAAATAAATAAACGTAATATTTGAGGCTCAGCTAGATTTAACAATGCTTACTCATAATCACAAAGATGGTATAGACTATATGCATGAGACACGTTTTAACCTGATCATGTCCTACACCTTTGTTTCCTTTTATATACAGTGAAGCTGATTTTTTTAATAAACTACTATTACTATATGCTATTTTTTAATAAAATCAACCTTATTAATCAGGTCAAATTTTTAAAAAAATGCAGTTAAGCCTTACTTTTCCTAACCATTACTTTTACCAAAGTAGCTTACTAAACTACTTGGTAGTCTATATTAAAGTATGTGTAAATATAGTATCTCAATCCTTGCATAAACTTTAACATGAGTTATAGTTAAAGTGTCATTTTATAAAGTATTTTCAATATAGTTAAATCTGCAGCTCATTAAAATAATACCTATGATTCTGCCATTGACGGTCCTTGTTCAGCCCCTTCCTGTTATAAAGTGACAATTGACCCTCAATTGGTCTCCAGTGTTGTCCTCCCATGTGCCCCTTGTGGAGACTACAAGTGACTGTGCCTGCACCTAGTGTGCAGAAATGCTCTGCTGCTGTCATCACCAGCAAAGAACATGCTCTAAGATATGGCATGCATCCATCATTGGAATGCATGTGTATAAGCAGGGAGTAGGTGCTGCATGAGATCATCACTGAGCAACAAAGGCTAAAAAACTATGAAAACACGTTTATTTTGAAATGAAAAAGCATGGCAAATGTTTATTATGCAATGGGGTCGATTTGCTAAAAATGGTGCAAAATCTTGTGCAGCTATGCATGGTAGCCAATCGGGTTCTAACTTCAGCTTTTTCAATTAAGCATTGACAAAAAAATGGAAGCTGATGGCACATTCCAGTTTTAGTATATCAACTCCAGTGTGTTTTAGCAAAAAAAAAAAAAAAGGTAATTGAGTTAGGGTTTTCATGTACTTTGGTGAACATTTCCTTGCCATTATTATTAAATAAGATATGTGTCTGTTATGCTGTTTTGGGGCATGCTTTCACTGTTAGTATCACTAGCAAAAATCTTGCAATTTAAGACAAGCCCAAGATATAATGACCACAAATAAATATTTACAGTTGTCATTACTGCTAATAAAAAAATATAGTACCAAATTGATTTCATATCTAAACACTAAAATCTTTAAAGGAGGGAAAGGGAATTAAGTCAATAATGCTTAGTAGTTTGGCTTTACCTATTATGACGCAAGGTTAGAATTTTTCATCAGGCAGCCCTCCATGTGCGTCTTAGGTTCTCACATTGCCTTATGGTCTCTCAGCTGCATCTTAACAATGCATCTCAATCGGCATACCTGTTTCCTTGCCCATAGTAAAGTGGTAAGGCTTATTAGGAAATAACTTATTACTAAGCTTGTTGATAGTAATCATTTGGCCACAGCCCTTTGGTGAAATCACTTTTGATGGAGTTAACAATTACACTTTTAGCTATATGTGGCACATATATCAGTAACTACCTATTTAAAAAAAACAGTGCTGATATTAGCTATTGCACTCTTGCTAACAGGTGTCACAATTTCATAAATGAATCTGATATATACAATAGACAAATACTGGCAAGTGTTCACAAACTGTAAACACTTTGTACTTTTCTAAATATCAGGTTACATTTAGTAAATCTAAGATAATTTTACACTTAAAATATATATTATTGCAACTGAAACATTTTTTTTTCTTAATTCCTCCATACCAAGAATTCTCTGCTTTACACGTTCTTCTAACAAGCAAATAGAAAGTAAGATAGCAGTAAATCCACTTTGTGCTCAGCTTATATACAATGTACTGTCTAGAATGCAGCTTGCTGGCATATTCATAAATATGCAAAGAGAGGATTATTTCAACTAAGGCCAACTCGATGTACACTTTACAAACAGTTAATGTTACCAATAGGATTATGCTGAAATGAGAGCATGTATTGCATTTGGCAAGAACTTCAAACAGAGAAATTGCACTGAGGCTGCCAGACTACTGTATACTAAGTCTCTCATCTTTATGCAGATTTACTCAGATTTATGGGTAATACTTTCATTTTTCATGGTTCATAGTATAGTGTTTGAAAAATAATGTCATATTTTAGGTTTCAAGTTTCTGCATAACTTTATTGTTTAAAAAACACTCCTCCACTAGTAATTCCCACACCACCTTTCTTCTCTGTTTTAGCCTGTTTTAGTCTTAATGGTCCCCACAAAAACAATATATTACTTGATTGTTTTAAATTATGACAAATTTATCACCAAAGCCAGCCTATAGTGGAAAAATAATGAAATGTAAAAATTGCTCTGGTCCAGAGGGTTTATACAGGTCCAAAATCTGAAAAGAGTTGCATACATTGTA
Source organism: Lithobates pipiens (assembly GCF_037356315.1). Classification (NCBI taxonomy): domain Eukaryota; kingdom Metazoa; phylum Chordata; class Amphibia; order Anura; family Ranidae; genus Lithobates; species Lithobates pipiens. Next base: position 397,649,865 of record NW_027507758.1, on the reverse strand, counting down.
AATCTTCCAGCACCAGTATTCATTTCAGCCCTGGCCATAACTGACCAATCCCTTCCAATCAACTCCTTAGGGCCCTCCAGCCAATACAGGAGGTGGACGATTATTGGATCTATAGAAGTGCACAGGTAGGACTGATATTATAAAGATTTCTTTATAATGTCAGTCCTACCTGCACACTTCTAAAGATCCATCAATGATCCCCCTTCTGTTTTGGCTGGAGGGGCCAGCTGATGGATTGATGAAGCTATGGTGTTGATATTAGAGTAGGTAAGATAAGTATTAAGGTAAATATGGATTGGTAGAAGGGGAGGATGGGTGGTTTTAAAATACATTTGATTTACTTTTAGTTAGCACTTCATTGGGGTGGCATATTGTGTATATATATATATATATATATATATATATATATATATATATATATATATATATATATATATATATATAGTATTTATTTATTTATTTTATGTTACTGGACACTTTTATTGCATAAGAACATAGAGGACTACTGCTACAATTCAACTGAACTTTTGAAAGGAAATGAAAATAAATGTAAATAAAAAGGAAACAAAAAGGTTGATGCATGAATGTTCTTCTTTTCATTCCGTTCAGTTAGCTTACACATGGTATACAACTTTAATATTACTTACTTACTTTTATTTAAACATAAAGTGGTCCAATAACTCTGAAGCTTCAGAAATAAATGAATATATTCCTCAAAGCATGAAAGCTATTTAAAAAAAACATTTTCAATGAAACATTCCAGAACCCTGTTTCTGACTGATTTCACTAATCTGATTGGATTTACATTTCTAACAACAATATTATTTGAATCAAAAACGTTACTTTTGTTATTACAACTTAGAGAAAAATTAGTAACTCTATTAGTAGTGTGTTATAGTCATTATTTCAAAAATGGGCTTGAAAAGTTAGGGTGGGTAAAGTAAGGTGGTTTAAAATAGAATGATAAGAAAAGGTACCATAAATGTTACAGACCATGCTAACAGATCATTTATACATATCAGGCAGATTCACTCTCTATTACTCTGCTTTACTTTACAAACAAGAGAGATTATTGCTGCACATAAGGATGGACATTCATATTTCTTCATCTTAGATATCAGAAAAATGTCTTTAAGATCATTAGTTTTAAGATTAATTACATTTTTAAAAGGCTATTTTATGGGTCTCTTGTGCTCCATTTAGTATGTTTGTTTTATAATCTATAGATTTTTGGGATTGCGAAAGGATGGGGGTTAAAGCAGGATTGATTACTTCATCTTATAAATAGAGCTAGTCTTTTGTTGTGATAGCCATGAAGACAATCCTGACATTATTGTTAAATGTGTTTTATTATACAGTAAACCCTGGCTTTCATATAGCCAGCCTGATTAGTTAGGGAATACAACTGAAAGATGCATACTTGTCAGTGTTCCTAGGATGTATTTTATTTTGTTAATTTAAAAGAGTCCTTTTACCACTTGCAATCCAAATGATCCATACTCAGTGAATAAAGGTATCATATTGAATACTGTGTTTCCCTGCACTATGCAAACTAATACTTGTTTATGTATTAAAAAGATAATCTTTATTCATTGAATGTGTATATAATGTTGACAAATTATGCAGTGCTTTACATACTGTACAAACATACATTGCCAGCACATTATGATCCTTCAAAATAGCATCCAAAAATGTAATAAAATGATTACTTCACAGCAGAAAATTGTGGTGTTTCTGGACCATGCAGGACCACTTCATCAGTAATGGTTACAATTACATCCGTCCCTGCCCTTAAGGAACTTACAATCTAAGGTCCAACTCTCACATTCATATGAACACACACACAAACACACAAACATACTAGGACCAATTTACTCAGGGTCCAATTAAAGTGATATTAAGAAAGGGGGGAGGAAGTGGGACTTTATATTAATCATGCAGCCAAGGAGATAACATGACAGGGTGTGTCTGGTGGGTAATACATAATTGATAAGAACGACATATGTTACATAGTATGCTGCAAAAAATCTATGTATAAAGTAAATAGAGTTTATTCCATACAGATTGATTAAATAATAATAGCATAACATGGTAACATGTAAGTTCATATTGTAGGCAAGAATAAAAAACCAAGCTAAATTGACATGTTCTCCATGGTGAAAAATATTAATATATTGATTGAACACACCCCTTCAGCTTCTTCTACTACAGGGGTCTCCAAACTTTCTAAACAAAAGGCCAGTTTACTGTCCTCTAGACTTTAGGGAGGCCAGACTGTGACCATTGGGAGTAGAAATTGTCCTGACATCAGTGGATGTAAGCAATATATCTTTGGTATCAGGGGGAGGAATAGTGACCTATCGCTAGTGTCAGTGGGAGGAAAGTCCCCCATTGCTGGTGTCAGTGCAATTAATAGTGCCCCATCATTGGTGTCCATCTGAGGAATAGTGCCCTATAGTTGGCATCAATGGCAGAAATAGTGCCCCGTTGTTGATGCCAGTAGTGGGAATAGTGCCCCATTGTAGGGGTCAGTGGGAGAAATACTGCCCCATTATTGATGTCAGTGCGATTTTCATGAATGAAGGTGCACATTGGTGCAATGAATGATGAGACATACAGCCCAGAGTTATACAGTAGTTAGTACGGTGTCTGTAATTATATTTAGAGACTGTGCTCCCTGAGAGGAAGTATATGTGTATATATATATATATATATATATTAAGCAGGTTGAAGTTGATGACTGTCTAACTGGCTTTTCAAAATCCACTTGGAATTACATTTCTCTGGTCCAGCAAACATAAAAGCTCCAAATGATAAAAAAAAAATGGTTTATATACTCTTAGTGTGAATAATACTTTAACAGTATTAAATAGGAAGATAAGACCTTCTCATTTACATTTCCCAATGGACTCTACTTGTTAATGAAAAACCGCCAGTATTCAGTCTTCTGCTATTATTATACAACACCATTACTGGGAAAAATGACTTATCTCTAAAATTAAAATTTACTGTAAATGTCATATTTATTCTATTAGCAGGCAATTTAAGATGTAACACCTTGAATGTATTGAGGAGAAAGGTGGCCAAAATGTCTAACTAGATTATTCCACATCCTGAGAAGAGATCAATTAGCAAAGTGTGAGGAACAGCTTTTGTGTATTTTATTTATTTCCTCTGTGTATACAAGTCTATTTAGTGTAAAAAAAAAAAAAAAAAAAACTGTGACACCTTTCTACTAATATCAAATGTGTGTTATGCAAGGTAATGTTTGGAATACTTCTGAACATTTCTGAATACATTCTAGTTATAGTACAGATTCAAATTGAAGGGATGATATGTGCTTTGAGCAGCACAAATGAAGTAAATAATCCATCGTTTTGAAAGTAGCAGTATCCAGACCAGCCATTCTCAAAATTTTTAACATGGTGGAATCCTTTAAATAACTTTTTGGTCTCCGAGAACCCTGCTAATAATTATGCTACAGCTCATGGTTCATTGGTGGTATGGTCAATGGGAAGGTTGCTTCTTACATTTGTGGTTATTGGGAAGACCCCCCTTGCAGATTGGTTGAGAAAGGCTGATCTAGACACACAAATCTAAAAAGTAAAAGAGAGTAAAAGACGAAAAGAGCTCAGTATGACAGCAGTGGTGTCATGGCAATTATTTATCCACTCATATTTATTATTTGCTATCAATGGTACAATAAATAAGGGCAGGATTGCGACAGCATAATACATGAGAACACATCAGAAATGTGTGTTGCACATTTAAACACAGCCTAATATCTCACTTCCCTTAGCTCATTTTGTACTGTGTCATATGGTGTAAACAAAAAAAAAAAAACATTAAAGGGGAGGGGGTAAGTATGGCTGGCCTTTGCTTGTGCATATTTTAATGCACTATGGTTGCAGTAAGACTGATATATTGTAGGTGAAATATGACATTTCATACATATCAGTCAAAGTGCAGTGAAAGTGAAGGTCATTCATACATTTACCTAAAATTTGACCTTTTGAGGCATAGACTTTGACAGACTTAAACATATACATATGGCAAAAATCTTATTTTAGTGCCTAAAATGAACATTTAGATAATGTTAAATAATTTTTAGAAAAATGACTTGTGGAACACAGTATTCGTAAAGCTGCCAATCCCAATTCCACGTGTAAATAAGTTAGGTAGCAGGGTTTTCTGATACCCACAAATCTTCTTGATAATGACATATAATTCTGCGTACACACAACCGTTTTTCCCATCGGAATAAGCTCCAAAGGTTCTTCCGACGGAGTTCCGACTGAGTTCTGCTGAAACTGTTGTGCGTACAGACGATCACACCAAGGTCCGATCGTTAATAATGCGATGGCATACAGCACGTATGACGGGACTAGAAAAAGGAAGTTCAATAGCCAGTAGCCAATAGCTTCTGTCTCATACTTGCTTCAGAGCATGTGCCGTTTTTGGTCTGTCGGAACCGCATACAGACAAGCGGTTTTCCCAATAGGAATTGGTTCTGTCGGAAATATTTAAAACATGTTCTATTTCTAGTTCCGTCAGAATTTACATAAAAATAAGTCTGATGAGGCATACACACGATGAAAAGCTTCCGTCTGACTTTTTCTGTCAGACATTCCGCTCGTGTGTACCGGGCATTACCTGTAAATAGTCCACAGATTTCCAGGAAACGCCCTGTATAATGATTGGTTCCTTTAGCTGCATAAACTCTGGAGAGTTATCTCAATAGAAGTTTTAAAAAAGTTTATACACATATATAAATACAAACACTTATACCGATCGATCATTCTCTTTCTGTTGCAACATTATATATTTATTAGGAAACAGTATTGGGAGACTCATTCATTCCCTGTTTTGCAATTGTTAATCACAGATTACTGTTTTTTTTTTCTCTGCTACATCAGCACTCACAAGGATCTGGATGGATATCTAAAGTACAGCTGAATGTTTTGTCTGATGTGGTAATCTTTGTTATCTGTTTTTTTTATTTATATATGCCATGAACATAGAAAAAAGAATTAATCAGAATTAAATTATCTTACAATATTTGCTGAATTGATATTATATAGCAATATTAACTGAGCTATATTATTTGATGAGAAGGGAAGTGGCAGAATCTGGTGTTTTAAAATATAAATATCAATTAAAAATCAATTAAAAGCAAAAACGCAATAAAATATGGACAGTATTCTCAAGTGTTCTGTTAAAAGTTTAAGACCATATACGCCTTTCAAAGAAATACAGAGGAAAGCCTTTTTCGAAGTTCTAAAATCTTCCTTGGATTCTTCTAGTAAAGAACACCCTATTATTTAGACATTATTGGGCATTGCAAAGCTAGCTGCCAAAATCCAATATGTGAGATTGCCATGGAAATGCAGGACATACTTTGGAACCACTGAGTTTCAGTTCAGATATAAACTTCTGAAAATGTAAAAAAAAGAGCAAAAAATAAAAATGAAAAACAACAACAGTACCTTCACACATGAGAATATACTTTTAAGTGTTATTTTTGCATTAATTTCAAAATCTTGTAAATGATATACAATTTTATAATTTATTATTTTCCTTTGAAAATGTGTGTTATTTGTAAATTGCATTACTTGTTGTAAACTGGTATAGCATTTTAATCTTCTGTTAAAAAAAGAACAGTGCATTTTGTGTTTAAAACACATTTTTAAATAACACAAACAGTACATTAAGCCTAAAGTTGGCACTGGCTGTTTTACAACACCCTGCAATCAAGTTCTTCTTTTATGATCTTTATGTTGTAAACCCTAGTTATGTAAACCTGCAATGTCGTATCCCTACACTTTGAGTTCAGGTCATGTGACGGAGTTGATGAAAAAGCAAGAAAAAAACTTTTATATTGCAAAGAAATAAACATCCTTTCCCACTAAAAGCTTTCTAAGTACTCCTTGTGTCGCTTGGAACACTGAAAAGGGGACTTGTTTGAGTTCTTGTAAATGTTTCTGTAGTCCGGAATATCAATTGTACCACCATACAAGCTAAAAATCTATGGAAACCATGAACTATTTAGGATCTTGCTTATTAAATGCTAAAGAGGTGATTTACTAAAGGTAAATAGGCTGTTCACTTTGCAAAAGAGTTTTCCCCAGAGCTTAGTGAATGCAGTGAAATTTCACTTTTCAAAGAATACCCGGTCAAGTGCAAGGAGAATTTAAAAAGCTGTGTTTTCTCTTGTACATAATTGGATGCTGGAAGTAAACCTGATTCATCACATTCAGTAAGCTCTGCAAAGTGCAACTTCTTTGCAAAGTGAACAATCTATGTATTTAGTAAATCAGCCCTTAGAACCCAGTAAATGCTCTTTGACAACAATCTTCATATGAACTTAAGTAGACAAATCTTTTAAACAAATCCTGAATTTAAAGTTGAAATGCATCCATTTATAGTATAATTGTGTATTTCATAAAAGGTTTCTTAACTATAAGGACTACTTACTCTTGGAAGTTATGATATTCTTACAGCAATATTCAACATCATCATATTCATAATTTCATTTTTATTCTGTTAAGTAGACAGTGCCTACATGTTAACCTAGTTCTATAGCTAATCAAAGCAACAACATGCAATACATTTATTTAGAAAATGCTTACTTTTTATTTATTCTCTTTGTATCTGTCTCTGCAATGTGCTAATGTGCTTTGCCACTGGCAATGCAGGCAAAAACGAGAGGGAAGGGATGTCCACTAGGCATTCTAAAACAGGTATCTAAAGCTCTAGGGAGATGAATTATTAAAAAATTCAGCTTTTATGCACAGTCCAGTCAACAAATATTTATTTGGTATTTATTCATATAATCATAGTTTTATTTACAAGTATGCAAAGTCTATGTACACTTTGGATAAGCATATCAGATGCTATAGTGGCAGTTGTCGGAAGATTGTTTTTTCTATTTTCAACTAGACCAAATGTGTATTTCACAATTTCGGTGATTTACTAATGGAGTAAAACCTGCTAAGGTTGCAAAGTGAATTTTCACTTTGAAAGGGAATTTTCATTTAGCTTAGTGAATGGGGTGAAGGTGTGCTGACTTCCATCATCCAATTATGTGCAAGCAAAAATTTGCTTTTTTTCCCCTTGGATGTGATTGTGTTTCCTTTGCAAAGTGAACACTCACTCTTCAAAGCGAACCAGCTTTAGGCCCCTTTCACGTGGGGCGGATCCACACAGCAGAGTCCGTCAGCTCAGTGGGAGATTGCTCCGGCAGATGACAGGTCCGTCTCTGCTCACTGAGCAGGGAGGGACCTGTCATATCCCCACTGATCTCTATGGGGAGATTGGATGAAAACTGACAGCATGTCCATTTTCATAAGATCTCATCCAATCCACCAAGACAGATGGCAGACGTTTCCCCATATGGCTGTCTTGAGCAGATTGGATGGCAGATAGGTGTCAGCAGACACATCTCCGCTGACATCCACCTGCCCTTAGGAGTCAATGGATGGCCCGCTTAGATCCACCTGAAAAAATGGACAGATGGATCTGAGCAGGCTTATTGTGTGAAAGAAGCCTTAAACCTTTAGTGAATTGACCACAATTTTGTATTTGGCTAAATAGATATAATTTGCTGGGGATCCTCTGAAGCTGGCCTGCAATTCATTTTGTAAGGTTAGATACTGACTTTTTTTGACACTTAATCACCTCAAGACTGGACACTTTCACCCCCTTCCTGCCCAGGCCATTTTTTTAGCTTTTCAGTGATGTCACACTTTGAATGGTAGTCACTTAGTCATGCAACACTGTACCCAAATTACGTTTTTATCTTTTTTGAGACAGATTAAGCTTTCTGAAAAAATACCATGGATTTTGGGGAAAAAACTTTTCTTAGATTCTGTTTTCGGAAAGTAGACAATAAAAGGGATTTTTAAAGAGGCATAGTGAGTTTTTTGCTTCTGGTAAATTTTGTCACAGTTCAGTACAGGAGGCTGTAGAAAGGATTAAAAGAGTTTCTGTTCCACGAGTGCAATTGTATGCAGGGGATAGATGAGAGTGGTGTCTCACAGTAACATATCCAATGGAATGTGCAGATGGGTCACTTCAGGCTGCAGGCAAAGACATGATCAACAAACGGGTAAAGCTTTGGTCAAGACAGCTGGTCAATAAACTGGCCAGGGTCAGAACAGGAGGCAGGCAGAGGCAACATTGCACTGGTGTAGCAGTGATCAGGAACAATGTTGCTGGCTGCACTGGTTTGTGTGTTAGTGTGACTTGTGTAGCAGTAAGCAAGTATGCTGCTGCTTATTTACACTGGTGTGGTGACACTGGGACTGAAGTGGCAGTGTTCAGGGACACTGTAACTGGTGTGGTGGTGATCACAGAAAATATGACTGGTGTGGTGGTGATCAGGGACACTGTAACTAGTGTGGCAGTGATTAGGGAAAATATGAATGGCATGGCAGTGATTAGGGACATTATGACTGGTGTGGCAGTGTTTAGGGACACTGGGACTGGTGTGGTGGTAATCAGGGACAGTGTGACTGGTGTGACGTGATCATGGACACTAACTGGCTTGGTTGTAATAGGGACAATACTGTAACTGATGTTGTAGTGATCAAGGACACTGTGAGTAGTGCGGCAGTAGTTAGGACACTGTGAGGGGACAACATTGATTAGGGACACAGACTGGTGTGGCGTTGATTAGGGATACTGACTGGCAGCACTGGTCTGGGGACATTGTTTTGCTGTGGTGGTGATTAGAGATAATGGCTGGTGGCACTGACATACAGTGATATCAGAGAAGCAAGCCATGGTACATGATCACTGCCACATCATTACAATGCTACCATAATGAAACAATTAACAAAATGTGTTCATACTATCACCAGAACATTGCAGTGTTACTGTACTGTTCTGGGGAGGTGTTTGTGTTTTTTTTTACGCTATGATTGCTTATTAGAGTGATGACTGTATAAGAAATCATTTGCCCTGTGTTTGATATCTATATATAATGGTATTGCTTACAACTGTGATAGCTGTAATTGGTCACAATCACCTGCTATCAGAGCAAAGCACAGGAGGCCGGTACACTGAACGGTGATCTGCTGTGTTTGATGGATTCAGCAGTCACAGTTCATGCCACTGCATGCCCCTTGGGTGTGCATGAGGTATGCTTCTGGGTGGAGAACTTGTCCCATCTGGCCATATATGTACAGTGGCTGGGTGGGAAAGGATTAAAAAAAAAGCCTAGCAAACAATTAAGTACCGTATATACTCGAGTATAGGCCGACCCGAATATAAGCCGAGGCCCCCAATTTACCCCCAAAAAAACTGGCAAACTTATTGACTCGTGTATAAGCCGAGGGTGAGACATGCCTGTCCATCCCTGTGTGTGTGTCCGTCCATCCCTGTGTGTCCGTCCATCCCTGTGTGTCCGTCCATCCATCCCTGTGTGTGTGTGTCCATCCATCCATCCATCCCTGTGTGTGTGTGTCTCCATCCATCCATCCATCCATCCCTGTGTGTGTGTGTGTCTCCATCCATCCATCCCTGTGTGTGTGTGTCTCCATCCATCCATCCATCCCTGTGTGTGTGTGTATCCATCCATCCCTGTGTGTGTGTGTGTCTCCATCCATCTGTGTGTGTGTGTGTGTGTGTGTGTGTGTGTGTGTGTGTGTGTGTCCAGCCTACCTGTGTCCCGAGCCTTTGTCCCGAGCCTCCGTCCCGTGCCTTGCCTCCTTGCCTCCGTCCCGTGCCGTGCCTTGCCGCCGTGCCTTGCCTCCGTCCCGTCCCGTCCCGTCCCGTGCCGTGCCGTGCCTTGCCTTGCCTCCGTCCCGTGCCCTCTTCGTCGGCGCCTCGGCGGCCATTGTAAAATTCAAAAGCTGCGCCGCCGCCTTCGCCTGTGATAGGCGGAACACTGAATTTCCCAGCAGCCTGTGTTCCGCCTATCACGGACATCGTATCATCCTCGTCCGTAGTACGAGGATGATACGATGTCCGTGATAGGCGGAACACAGGCTGCTGGGAAATTCAGTGTTCCGCCTATCACAGGCGAAGGCGGAGCCGGAGGCGCGGCTTTTGAATTATAGAATGGCCGCTGTCTGTCTGCTCGACACGCTGATCGAGCGGGCAGACAGCGATGACTCGAGTATAAGCCGAGGGGGGCACTTTCAGCCTCAAAAAAGAGGCTGAAATTCTCGGCTTATACTCGAGTATATACGGTATATGAAGAAGAATGGTTTACATATATTCTTCATCTTAAAATGTTCCAAATTGCTTTATTTTAGATTCTATACCGCTGATCTACATAAACTAACTCTTACTAGTAAAACAAAAATCACCGTATGAAGTTCTGAAGGTCATTGCAAATGAGTGCTCAATTATTTACAATGAAATATCTTAACTGCATAAATATTTACCCCCTTGCTCACTTTGAAACCACCAAATAAGTGTTGGTGCCTATAAAATGGCACATGATCATAAAATATTTTTATCTGTTTTTGCAAGATCCCCAAGTTAGAGAATATATTCAAATAAACATTATTATGAAGATCAATGCACTAGAAAAAAATTCAGGGATATACTTTTGGAAAACAACCAATTCAGTTATTGGGTATGTTATTCTAAAGAGGCAGCTGGCATTTTCTGCTGAGATGCCTAAAATTATTCTTAGGACAGCTACAACCTAAATACACCATCATATCGGTCATTATGTAAAAAAAGCTTAACAAAAAGTCAAGGCTAAAAAATAAAAGATATATCAAATCTAATTTGTATTTTTTTTAAATGAATATTGGAGACACATTAAAATTGTGGAGAAAATGCTTTCTACTCTGTTTAGAGCAAAGTTGATCTTTTTAGCTTTAGCGCCAAACATTATTCATGGCAGAAAGCCAACACTACTCATCACCCTGAGAATACCATCCCCATGGTGATGCACTGTGTTGGTAGTATTATGGTATGTGCATTCTTTTTATTAACAACAAATAGAAAATTGGCCAGAACTGGGGGCAAGATGGATGGAGCTAAATAAAGAGGAATCCTTGTTTTAGCCTGCAAAAGAGAAGGACAAAGGATGACATTCCAGCTAGACAATGACCCCCAACCAACAGTCACATCTATAGTGCAGTGGCTTAAAACCAAGGACCTGAATGATACAGGCAACACTCAGATCAGATCAAGTCTAATTTACAATATATGGCAAGATGTCAAAGTACTGTTCCCAGTCAACATAACAGGGCTAAGCAATTATGCTAAAATAAATAGGTATACATTTTAAAATCCATATGTAAAATCTGGTTTAGCCTTATCCATAAAGATGTTTAGCAGTAATTTTTGTAATAAGTTTTGGGCTGAATATTTATGCAACCTACACATGTGTGCATTTTGTTAAAATATTGCTCATGTAGAAATAAAAATATGTGGTAAATGTGTGGTATACATTTAATCATACAATTCCAGTTAAATACATTTGTACTCCTTTTTGTAGTACCATATTATGTGAATAGCTATGCAAAGCATTGTATTACTTCCAATAGTTGCAGCTAATAATCTGCCATGCTACATCAAGCCAGAAAATTCAGAAAATTATTTGATGATATGAATTAATCATATAAAGTAAATGTAATATTACAGAAAACCTGAATGATCTTGTGTCAAAACACCAATCAACCTTTGCATAGTCAAATAACACCATTGCTATTATATTGTGCATATGCTTGGTTTTTGGACAGTATAACGCTTGCTTTTAGACAAATACAGAGTCAAATCAAACTTAATTAGGTTTTAAGGAGTGCTTTAAACACGCTGGAAAACATCCCACACCTTGTTCACCGTCATAGAACTTTCAGTATAGCTTTGATTTTAACATCACTTCATAGGTGAAATTAACATGTACTTTAAGTTGAATCCATTTTGATGGCTTTAAGCAGGCACAAAATGTCTAGCACTCCGGAAGTGTTTGATATAAATGTATTTCTTATATCTAACATATAAACAGCCATGGTACTCTATTATCCTTATACCCTCCCCCCTACAGATGTCTCTATTTTCTAAGTTACCTCTAGCAACAGTACAATTTGTGATTTAAAAAATATCTGTACCAGCACAGTTCTGTCACTGTGTTGCTTGTGTAAAGTCACTAAGGAAGATAGGTACTATGCAGTGAGTTGAAGGTAGTGAGTTGAAATCATATTTTATATCCCCAGTAAACATCCTCTACTTATCTAGGTAGAAAATATTATTTAAAGCATAAATAAACCCTGTAAGGACCAACCCCTTCTATGTGCCCCTACTCCTCCTCTTCTCCTTCAGTTACGCCCCATCTTTCATTTATTTTCCTTCATCTCGGTAGAGTTTTATCATCTACTAATGCATGTCTCCTTATTTCTACCTATTTCCTCACTTTATATACTGTATATGGAAGCATGGGAAATTAAGGATCAAGCTGGCCAGTTCTTCACACTTAGGCTTACATAAGATTTTGCAATCATAATTTCTATCAGTGGATAAAGTGATGCCAGAGTCATGTTGTGGCTGTTGCTATGGAACTGATGCGCTACTAATCCATATTTATGTCTAAGCTGAATGATACTACCGAAACTGTATATGTGAGACATGTGATTGATCTCCGTTGGTATCTCATTACAAATAATCTCAGTATACAGATATAAACGTAAAACATAAACAAATCAGTGATCAGAGTTTAAGCATATATTTACTTTAAATATATAGTAAAAAAAGATAAATGTCCAAAGAAATATGAAAAAAATGTTAGTTCATGTGTGTATTGCATATATAATTTCCTTTGTTTATATTTGTGTTTACGCTTTATGAAGTTTACTATCAACATTCAATTTTATATACTGCTAAAAATGCAAATATATTAATATGCAAAATATGTGTATATATATATATATATATATTTTTTTTTTTTTTTTTTTTTACATAGCTGTACGTACAGTGTATTTGTCTATCCAAAGAGCAAAACTCTGCACCATTTTATGTGATTTTATGATTTTCACACTTATATTTCAGTTCTTGCTGGTTGCCAATTTCAGACTGTAAAGACTGCCTTCTAAGATGGGGCACCATGTAAATTCGACATGGTGACAAGTTTCATACAAATTTTTATACGGTACATTACTAGCTCAAATCCATCAGCACGCTGCTTGGCATGTACAAAGTAATATAGCGGGATGCAAAAAAGTTTCCTTTGCCTCGCAGAAATAATAGCCAAGCCACATAAATGTGAGACACTGTTACGTAACACTGTGGCAGGACCACCCGGGGAACCAAATGTTGAACATTAATGAAACACATCAGTAAGCAACAAACTTGTTTTACATTCTTCTTCTCAAATCCGTAATTACTTGGACTAAACTTAATTCAGTTCTGTACTGCTTCTTTGGTAACCTGTCCTAAGAGCAGAACATTAGTTAGCAAATGTATGACAGAAGATAAAAGGGGATATGATCCAACAGCACAGAGATATAATAATGTGTTTTAATTTTAACATTGCAAGGGGTTTTTCAAATGAAGAACCTTTCTTTACCCAAAATGTATTGTGTATTGTTCTCTGACACAATTACCCCATTACTCCCATAAGCCAGAGACTATAACATTGACTTGTCTTAATCTCAGTTATTGCTCCAAAAACAGAAAACATCTGTTGGCCAACATAACCAACATATCAGATATTTTATACAAAATCCCATAAGACCACCATCCCTAGCCCACAACCTAATCCAAATCAAACACTCCTCATGTAAGGCTTAATTATCTCTGTTTGATGGCAGCAGACTCTTCCGGTATTTATTCTCCTTCATCCAGGTCATTGCTGGCCTCTGGTCATCACTGTAGAACTGTAGAACTAAGTACTCCAACATTGAGCCCAGCTTATTTCAAGTTTATGGGGACTCTCAGAGAGGTTTTAGGCCAGAGGAGGATAAACACTAGAGGAGGCTGCCACTGTCATTGGGAGCTAAACAATTAGATGTTTAATGGGTGTTTTGGGTTATTATATAAGGGCCTATCCACACTAACACATGTTTGTGTGTTGAGGAAAGTAAAATCTTGTGGTATAAGGCAGTCTTTAAAAATGGATGGGCTGCAATGCACCTTAATGAATGAAAATGTAGTGCAGACTGCAATAAACATTGTAACATGAGTATACATGGTGTGTACACCCAAATTCCCGTGTATCACATTTATTAGGCTTTTTAGCTTCTATATTATATTAGGTATAATATTGCCAAAAGCAAAACATGTTTTAAATACAGGAAATCTCCACAACAGGTACATGAAAGCTTCCATGTTTGACCTGTCACATGAAAATTCTAGCTGCCTGACTAGCATACTGACTCTCTTGCTTCAGTAGTTTGATACACTGATCTACAACAAACATACAGTCAAAAGTATTTCACTTTAGTCTGACTTTCCTGTTTTGGATATTTATTCCACGTCATCACTTCAGAAAGTATAGAAATCATAGGATTAGCAAACAGCCAAGAAATTAGTATTTTCAAAATAAGGTAGCCAATGTATATTTCTTTCATAACATGTTTACTTTAAAATACTATATACTGTGAAAAGTGAATGTTCAAAAGCATGTTTACATTTGTGTGGAATTTCTTTTTAAATTACTGAAATGTATAGTATGATTTACATAGTGGAATAGATTCAAACATGGTGTGATAAGAATTTTGTAAGCACTGTAGCACTCTGTAAATGGCTGATCTGCACAGACGATGGCAACAAATATGCTTATTCCATGCATTCTGTTCTTCCTTGAAAACAGTATTCTATATTCTAAAATAAATTCAGTATCTACCAACAACATGCCTTCCTTCAAGAAATGGTAAACATAGCAAACAAACCAGATAATCTCATCCTTACCTCACATTCAGGAGATTGGTTATTAGTTTTATGGCTAAATGTCATGCAAAGGGAATGGCACACACTATGAATTTTAATGGGAAGACATATGCGGAAGCTTGTTTCTGATGAGAGCGCACATGTTGGGCTAAGGGAGCATTTCTCAACCTAATATCTATCAGTAATGTGATTTCTGGCATATGCCTTTTTCTGGATCAGCAACTGTGTGTTCTGCAGCCTCTATTACACTCTCTAATGTAGTTTCCATGAATCAATTGCAAACTCACTCTTCCAAAGCCATTATAAATATCAATGTTAATGTATTCATTATAGATATTTGAAAATGCCTTTTGTGATGTACCTTCAAATAAACATGTCTCTGTGGAATATACTGATGATAGTCAGACAGGGATGTCTTAACTAGTTAAGATCACCCTGTAATTAGGCTCTCATAATAAAGTCGTGTGCTTGCCTTTAGGATGTTGCAAGTTGCTTTCCAGCGTTGGCATTAACCAAGTTTTATTATAACAGGTTATTGTAATATCACCTCACATTTGATAGTGTGTTACTTATTAACATTTTTTGTTGTTTATTACTCTGTCATTTGGTTTAAAACAGCTTTTTGTCATATTTTACAGCATGCAAAATGGATATTTTCACAACCTGTTCAGGTGTCAGTAAATGTACACCACTGGTTGTATTTAACAATTGAACAAGGCAGAGCGGCCAGTCAGATTTAGCCTTTCCGCACTCACAACAATGGGGTGGTGATTGGAAGATATATATATAGTAAGCTTAAAAATGCTGACCCGAGCTAGTGCTCCCATGCATGTTATGATTAGATGATGGTCATATGACTGGATGATTTTTATTGCCAAAATGGATTAAATGCACAATTCCAGCCACAAATAATATCCAATAAAATGCCTATCAGTTAATCGTTCTCTATAATCTGTATGATGCATCTTTACATAGCCACTGATATAATTTGCAGAAAATGAGTAGCAAATGTTTAAACCATGCTAAAAACGTCCCTTTTTATTTTTATAATCTCATAGCCGAGCACAACAACAAATATCTGGATTTTTTATTCACAATAAAATTGTATTTGTTCATGCTGTTAGAACTCATATGACTATAAGCACAATGCATACTTTTGTAAAATGTCAGATGGCATTTAAACCTTTGGGAGTTATAAATTGTGCATTTGCGTGAAGTGGTGCATTCAGTCTGATTTGAGCTGCTGCAGCCTCCTGGAATGATCAGTCATGTAAAGAAGAAGCAAAGATGTGTCTAAGCCTCCCAACGGGGAGGTTAAAGAGCCAATTATTTATAATGAAACTGCTCACAAATAACTGCAGCAATTAATGCAGAAAGCTGCTTTAATTCCAGGGAGGACCTTAACAACCACAGAGGGTGAACAACCGAGATCCACTGTCTGTACATTGCTAATCATCATTAAACATATTGACAAACAACATTTTCCTTCCCACTATCAAGTAATGTCCACTACCAAAAAAGCAATACATTGTACTGCTGGCATATTCAGGGATATTTTATTTGTATTGCATTAAGCATTTCATATAGTAAGTAGCAAGTGCAACAGTCACCATGTTCTTGTAGCAAAAGGTTCCTGTAGATCACATGCCTTCACACTAGAGATTTCCTATAGATAAGTACCTAGCATTATTTTTTTTTATTAACCTGTGAACATGCACTATGAGGCTGATTTTTAATGAACGGAGAAAAGGAAAACCACTTCAATATAAAAATACAGTAGATATGGAAATTTGATTGGTTGCTTTGATAGCACTGCCATAATGATTTCAAGTGCCATCTTTTTCATCTGTGCATCCCTACACGAGGGAGCCATTGTAGTGAATGAATGCCACATCATCACATCTAGCAAGCTGCAGGCACCATTCATATAACTAAGTCACAAAACACAGCAATGCATGAGCACTCATGTGTATTGGGCCATTTTACTCAATACCATCTGCTGGCTTCAGGCACCAGATAGCGCTCAGCACAAGAGCCTCAGTTTGATGCCTGTGTGTATAGGGCCTTACTACTAAATATTCTAGTGCACAAAATACAAAGGAATCAACAGTCCACTTTATTGTAAAAAATACATGGTGTTTTACCACCCAATGGCCTTCTGATATAATACCCTCAAGGTCCCTAAATCACCAATGCACAGTGAAAGCAACCATGTTGTGGCCTGAACAATTATTCATAAAAGACTCTGTAGTCCTGTTTCAGTTTATATTATCAATACACCTATTTCGCAATATAGTTAATGCGTGCAAAGTGAAATGCAAATGTAATAATATATTTTTAACCAAAGTTTTATGCATGCATATTATTTTTTGTCTTTTAAGTGTAGAATACTTTTTTCCAGCACCCTCAATATTTGTTATTAAATGGGATTTTCTTTCTATAAAATTCATATTTTATCTTGTGTTTTTTCATGGCCACCATTTCATAGATCATTTGATTGCTAAATGTAATAACTAATTTCATTATTAGGGATTTTGCCTAAAGGGCTAAATTTTTGTGTTGTTGTGTATTTTATTGCATTTTACAGTAAAGAAAAATGCATGGGCTCAACACAGGTTGATTTACTAGATGGGGGCTAACTGTTTAATAAGTGAATGGTCACTTTTAACAGTGAATGTTAGTATATCTCAAGGTAAAACTTTTTTTTTCTTTTTAAGCGCATGATGGAATGAATAATGTGAACACAGCTTTACCTTATTTACCAAAATCACTAAATAATAATTTTACCAAAAGAACAGCACCTTCGGTAGATCAACCATGGTGGGGTTGATTTACTATAGAAGTAAATCTATGTCACTTTGGCTATCTAATAATGTAGTGGGTTTTGCCTTTCACATGACTGGATAATTTTGGTGAACACAACCTCATTATGATAGCTGATGATAGCTGATATGTTAACATTCATGTTGCCTTATGAACATTCCCACACTTCTTAAGTAACTCAGCACCATTGCGTAGCAGTATATGGGAGAAAGTCACCCCCTTTTGAGTCAGCTTTTATAGAGTCTGTTAAAAACTCAACATGTTAACACAACATAGATTAATGCAAGCATTGATATGAACTAACTCCTTAAGTTGCCAGATTCTGCAATAGGGTACAAGGCATGTGTGCATCTACTTACTAGTAAAGCTTATGGTTATTTTTTTTTAATAAGAAACTGCAGATAATTGCATACTGGATATTACTTGACCAAACTATCCCCATAGCTCATCATCATTACACGTATGCTTGTATTCTCCATGGTCTAAATATTTAATGATGTATTTCAGGGTTTTCTCTTTAGAAATTTAAATCAGACTGTATTCTTCCTGCAAGTGTTGAAATGCTATAAAGTTCTTTGAAACTGGCACTCAATCTCTGCCTTTTTAAGCAATGCAGATTATTCATTGTATTCTAGTAAATTTATAGTTCATCTGTCCATTATAATCAAGGGACTAAAGGTGATACTGCCTCATACAGCCTTAGGGCTTTCATTAATTTCACCAGCAGTATGCTATTTTCTTTTCAATGACTGCTGATTACACCATTGCTTTGGCGTACATGTTAGACTTCATAATACTCTATGAAATGTTTATCCATTATGTCTCTTTGAAAGCAACAGGTAAAGTTTTCTGTTTAAATGGACAATAAAAATAATAATAATAATAATAATAATAATAACAATAGTATTACATTACAAGTTCTTATTTAGATCTTTGTAAGAGGAAGTACAGTATAGGCCATGCAGTTTTAAAAAAGGTTTGTAGGTCCAAAAATACCTACAACCAATTCCATTGCATGGCTGCATGTTTTGGACTCCATGTGACATTTGTGTACACATATAAATCCTATAGTCAGTGAAGATGTGGATTTCACAGATTTCAAGATGCATTATATTTTCTTTGAAGCCACATATAAGATGTGCACTTGTATGCATATTGTGACCATATTTATGGTGGGTGTACCGTCACGTATGCAATAAAATTGTGAGTAAGGCTAAAAATAGGTATATAAGAGAAAATATAACCACAATTTTTTGTTCATATGGACTAATATTATGTATTTTCCATGGTTGCATATTTTAAAGTAAGTCTCTACTACCTTTAGTTTACCCCCCCCTTCCATTAGTTTGCCTTTCTGATCAGCTGGTGATCATTATATATTTATAGAGGTATATACAACTGAATGGATTTTTGGCCTACTACATACGAGATCCTCCACCACTACTTGCGACAAATAGAAGCATACGGTATATCCAATTCCTACTGCACAGAACATTCTGCTTCTTGATTTTACTTAACTTGTTCATGTATCTTTAGATGAATGATATTTGGATAACCCAGACTAATACCAGTGGGATGGTGGTTAATGTTGCAATAATTAAGTAACTGATATGACATGTTTTCAGTAAAGTTCATGCTACTCTCTGTTGGTTTGATAATTAAGTAAACAATCAAATAATTCATGAAATGATATAGGGTTGTTAAACAGCAAGTGAGTTTACTCTACAAGTGTTACTTAGTCCCCTCATCCTTGCTTTAAATGTTAGCTTTCGACAGGCCTTACATGTTATAAACTAAATCCTCAAACAATCTGTGACAACATTAGGCCTTTTCAGTAAAATATTGCAAGGGACAGAGTGATGGTTGCAAAGTGCAGTAGTCATAGCAACCAGTTACAACCCATAATGTACAAGTCTGGCTTCAACAAGGTGAATGCTGATTGGTTGCTAAGAGTAACAGCTAATTACACATTGCTCTCTTCACTGTTTACTGAATTGGGCTTTGTATCTACCCCTGGCTTCACAATAGATAACATGAATAAAACAAGAACTATTTATCATCAAATGAATGAAAGAATGACAGTGGAGAATGCTAAGAAACAAATACAATGGCTGCTTCCCTCAATCCATGCTTTTCATAATGCAGTGTGGTAAAAAGATATAGCCTAAAAAAATAAAATAAGGCATTTAAGCTGAAAAATGAATCCCTATCTCCCCATATGTTTCATAGTACACGCAGAAAGAATAAGTGACCAGCACTTCACCAACACAGTAGCACACTGCTTCCAATGTAAGGGATACTAGCTCATTGCCATTTACGATGAAAATACAATGCATTGAGTTAATATAAGCTCAACATGATATTAATTTTAGTTAAATGCTCCAGTTTGACTCATTTAGTTCTTTGGAAGACCTATGTCATTGCAAGTCTGTAATGTCACACATCCCTGTGGCATGCAGAATGTTAAAAGGGGCACGATAAAGCAAATGGATTGAAAAGATGTAAGAGCATGGAGTGTGAAATCGTTGTACCTGGAACTCATTAATTACCTTATCTCTCTATGGATGTGAGACATACTATTTAGATTGCTTTGCTCTCATGCAGACATTAGTATTAGAGCCATGTGTGATTTTAGCACAGCACTGAAGTCTGCAATGGAGATCTCATATCAAATGTCCACATCTATTACAAAAAAATGACTTAAATGGGATGCATATATGGTATTATGACATGCACTTATTACCATGCTTTGCACATAATGCCTGCAAATTAGCAACATTTAACATATTTTCTCAATTATGCAGCTTATAAGAGGTAAAATGAAGTTTATTGAGACCATTGACTGAAATAAGTACAGATATGAAGGTGATCATTACTGGATATAAAAGAAGAAAGCATCACAACCAGTGTACCGCTTGCAGTATGGTTTGTCATAGTCATATCTGCCTTTGGTTCCTATAGAAATTTGACTGTGGTGATAAAATTTGACACCTACCTTCTTTGGGTGGGCGTTTAGCTTCCTTTGAAAGGTTGCAGACCTGTGTGGCTTGGAGCTCCTGGGTCAGACAGCCTTCAGTCTGCTCATTTAGGGGTAATATAACATTGTTTAGAGAAACCAAAGACTGGTCATCTATTCCCCACTCTCCCAAGTGCTGGGGACAAGTGCATTTTGTGTACATAATTCCGCAAAGCTCTGTTTTCCCATTCTCCAGTTTCAAGCAGTTCTCCAACCAAGTGCACAGGACATGACAGCCAAACTGACTAGGGCTCACCTTGTTTAATACCAGAAACTCCAAAAAGGATTTTTGGTCTTCTTCCCTTTTATGTAATCCAACAAAATCAATTGGGTATATCCGACGTAGCTGGATGAAATTTTTATCATAGTGCAGAAATACAAAGGCATTCCTTGTATTGCACAATTGCATGATAGAATTGTTGTTCCTCAAGAGATCCTGAATTTTCTCATATGAGAAATGATCAAACTGATAAGCCAAAAGAGAAAAGTTCGAGCAGCTGAAGTCCTTTTTGGAAAATTTCAGGTAGATACTATATTTGGTTGGATCTGGGTTTTCCAACGTCCAGGTGCAGTTGGTAAAGTTTTTGGGAAACATTTCACTTATCGAATACGATCCATAAATCACTCCTTTGACCAATGTTGAACACCAGAAGTCTTGGGCAGAATTAAAACCAAACATAACCAGTAGATAGGTGGAAAATATATAAATCAACAAATTACGAACAGCCTTCATCCTATGTCATTTGGCCTGTAGAAAACAAATTAAAATCAAAATGCAAGTTGAATTCTGCAAGCATTTGAAAATAGGGCCCCTGACAATATTCTAGACAGCTGTTTTCAAGACTCAGGCTAGCTTAAAAATAAACCTTTTCAAAAAGAAGGGCGAGTATATATATATATATATTTATATATATATAATTTTTTTTCCCAATGCATGGGATTGATTTAATCGTGTGCAAACAGTGCCACCATGTGGACATTCACATCATACCATTTTTTAAAAGTCTACAATAATATTTCATAAAACATTACTTTGTTAATGATAAAGCTACATCTATGTAAATAATGAATAGACAAGCCCCATGTCAGAGGAAACATCTAATAAATAATCCAAAACCATGTGGCATTTTATGCAAACTGATTTCAGCTTCTGTACAGTTACTGTGTATGTATTTCTCTGCAATTAAAATACTTGCACTGGTACGCTAGACGTTTACAGAACCTAAATTTACTCTGCTATATATATATATATATATATATATATATATATATATATATATAAGCATTGCAGCACATTGTAGTGTGAATCAGGATTTGTAGCAAGCATTCTTTTACAAGGTTAAAATTCCCTCGCTAATGTACACTAAGCAAGTATATACAGTATATGCATTCTATAAAAAGATAGGATGCTCCAATTGCTTAGGTGATAGTATAGTACATATTAGCAAATTGACACTGATGGCTGCCCGAGTGCAAACACACACCAAATTCAGCTCCACACACGTACCCATGAAATGCAATCTACAATGACATAACCTCTTGGGATAGAGTGCTTCTGTGAATTAATTACTCTGCATGGAGCAAATGCTAATGAGACCACTGTTTAACACCCAAAAGTAGTGCACTTAGGTAGAAATCAAGCAGTTAATTACTTCTGAACATATTGTCTGCTACAGCTTTATGTGATTTTGCAGATGTGCTCTTCCATAACCAAAGCCATGTTGCATTCATTTCCTCTATCGAAAACTGCATACAAATGACTTCTATCCTTTTCTGCCTCCCTTAGGTAGATAATAAGCACATTGACATCCAGACATTGATTACTTTTAACTCTTAGTGCCCACGTCTAAAAGGGAACATGAAAGAAATCACGTTCAATCAAAGTCAAAGTTGCTTATGAATGAGAGAAAATAAAAATGATCACCAAGCTTTTACTTCAGGTCAAAGTTAAATCTAAGTATTAGCCTGTTAGTATGCTCCTGTATCACTCAGGAAAGAGACATCTAGGCATTGAGTTTGTCTGTCTCTGACTGTGTCCTCACGCCTAAAAAAGGAACAAAGCTGTTTATCAACTCTGCTCTATGTATCTTTTATAGCTGTCTTCCAGGGATTATTTTTGATGTCAGGTTAAATAAAGGACTAGAATTATAAGATTGATAGACAAATAGAAAAAAAAAAATCCTTACATTAAAGTCTATGACTTCCAAGTGGTTAAGAGCTGTCTATCAGCCGTACTAAGAGTAGCAGATTTCCATAGGAACAGAGAATATTTCTTCTCCAACGTGGATCGTAAATTGATTCTGTATTTCACATTAGTTGCGATGGCATCTTTAAATCAAGGATGTTGGGAAACATGCATGAAATGGCAGAAGACAACAGTTCCCTTGTATTTTCCCTCTTGCATGCAATGCAGTTCTGCGCAGTGTCATTCAGGATAGTGTAGGCGTTGAGTGCCAACGTGACACTATCTAAATGATCAAATCAGTCACCAAATCTCAGAAATTCTGGATCATTAAAAAAAAACAAAGTGGATAAAGACAAGTTGCCACCTGCATTTTGTTGCATCTACTTTCTTCTTCCATCCACATTAGCGAGGATTACATTTAAAGATGTGGCAATCATGAAATGTTTACCCATGTTTTCACTAGCAAATCATCCCCTTGGGTTTTTAAACTGTCCAGAGATGTTTAATTATTCTCAACGGATCACAAGAGGCAGCTAAGCCGATCTTGCCACCCGCCTCTTTCCTTTAAAGAGATTCAGCTGACGTCTCCCTGGAACACAGAGCATCTCCCATTTTGTCAGAAATAGTTTATCTAGAGAAAACAAACAGGCATTTTAGTTTGGATATTCCCCAAACAGATTTTTTTTCCAAGTGTCATTATGTTATCGAAACATAGACGGTGCCTTGGCTCCACTACCTCATTTTTACATCTGAGACAAGCATAGATTTCCTTTATTTTAACTTCCTATTAACCTTTTCAATCCATATGGGTATACAATGGGATGTTCTGTAGTTCCTAAAGGTGTGAAGAACTAAGAAGCATATTGCACACCTCTCACTGACAACACATTGCATGATGCGCCTAAAGGAAATGTACTCTACATTAGCCTACAATACAGGTAGTTGCCTAACTTTTAGAGCTGCAGATGGTGGTTAGCTTTATTTTGTGCTAAATTCATGTAGATTGTAATTCTCCAAACCTGCAGTCTGTTTCTGTAATGCCCAGCCTCTGACTACTGGAAGCAAACCCTTACAAGACAGGTCTGGAAGTAAACACATTTGAGCCTTACCTTGCAATCCAAATCTGTGGCTATCTCTGTAGAACACTAGCACAGACACACGTTCCAAAAGCACCGAAGGAAATCCTCCTTTTCGTCAGAATCCCTCACTCCCATTTTGTCTTGATCACGTTGAAATCAGAATACGAATCCTTCCATAGAATAGCAATGAAATCCCTGTGGGCTTTTCTTTACAAACCACAACAATATCTCCCCCCTCCCTGAAACCTTGCAGAATTACAGAAAGTGAGGCAATGATGCAGTTTTGATTGAAGGCTGAGAGAAAAGAAAGTCCAACATGACAATCCAGTGGCCAGGCAGGCAGAGGAATACTGTAGCTATCGGATGCTGATGATGAGTAGAAAGAGGAGGCTGGTGCTGCTGATTTGGTTATTCTTTCGTCTTTTTTTTTTCCCTCCCACTGAGGTTGAAAAAAAATCCTTAGCTGATGCTGGAGAAATCTGTTTAAATGTTCAGATTACAGAGGACAAGAGGGAAAGGAAGGAGAAGCACAGAAGCAGTGAGCCTGCGTATGTGCCTCTATGTCAGCTTCACTTAATGTTATACTCTTGCTAAAAGGAGTAAGGGTCTTTTGCTGAAAAATTCTCTTCCTTTCTTCTATTTTTTTTTTTCCTTTAAAGTATTGATAATGGAGAAGCTAGCTACTACAATAATCCTTTGCTGGCGAGGGAAGAGAGCTGCTTGAATGCTGTGAGAAGAAGCAATGCAGGGGGGTAGAGACAGACACTGGAACAGTGTGAGCGTGTCAGTTTCAGTACAGGACTGAAAATACATGTCACAGAGCTGCTCAAAGCAGGCAGGTCCCCAAAAAATGTTATTTCCTCAGTCTGAGAGTTTCTTTTTTTTTTTTTTCTACTCTCATTCCCCACCTCTAGGCTGATTGCCGACTGTTAAGAGCAGCTCTGGGAAAAAGGGACACCGAAAGCACACCGATTGAGATCATAGCTCTTAACCATTTAAATCCCTAGGGCTGGAGACAGTGCAGCACAAAGTGGATATACAGGGGATTCGATTCACTGAAAACCTGTGGAGGGAAATCATTTATTGACGACTGCTCCTACTAATGCTCTGCAAGCAAGTGATAGATGTATGAGATCAACATGATGACTTGATTGAAGATGGGATCAGGGAGGAGCTGCAAAATTGCCATATTAGAGTATTAGGAAAGTACACACATGATGAGCATGGAAAATAGTGATGGCATTCAGGAGGGAATCTGACCCTCTCCTCCCACATCCAGGATAAAAAAATAATACAGCCATAGGAACTGCAACTGTCCTAAGAGTTGTCAGCATGACCCTGCTGCAGATTAATTGATACAGGGCTAGAATGAAAACACTCATCAACCTTCATACCACTGTCTGTCTGCCTGGAAAACAATAGCAATTTTCTCAGCAAGGCTACAATTAGCATTGTATTTGTTCTTGCTTTGTTTAGGTTGGGAGGAAGGCTGAGCCAGGGACTCTAAAATGATGCATTGTGCAGAAAAGCTTGCTGGAATAGCATTCTTAACCCTCTGAATGCTGGAAGGCTTGCAATTTCTAAACAATGCATGCCATGCTCTGTGCATTCATGTGTTTGATTTGATTGTCTTCACTTTCCATTTATCCAGCATCTGAATTCTCTAAGGATATTTGAACGGTTGACTACCTTTTGAAACTATGAACAAAGTATGTCTTATAAAGCAATAGGGAATTTCATCTGCACACAGACTTTCCTTCCTATTTGTAAATTGAAAAAGGCTCAATGCATTTAATGGGAGAGATTTGCAACCAAGTGCTAGTCTGTGCATTAATTTAATAGATACAGCAGAGCAAAGCGAGTGCTCTGTTTGTGCCTCTTCCTATTCCATGCTCTGTAGTGACCTGGCCACCTCCCTGGACAATATTGCCTGGATGGAGGGTAATGGATGGATTTGATCAAATCCAGGGTCACAACCTGGTTAATAATAAAAAAATAATTCCTTTCATAACATACTGAGCATTTATTCTGTAGGCTGTTTCCTGATGCAAGGGAAGAGGGTCATGTTCCAATTTGTTATAAACAGTGTGTAAGAGTGAAGCCCCTGTCTGTGTCAAATGGAACATTATTTATGTCCTCCAAACTCTAAATCTTTATCACCAATTATAAGCTAGTAGCCACGCTTAATTACTGTGACCATAATTGCCTAAGGCCTTACCTCTGCAGGACATGGGTCCCAAAGGAAATATTCAGTTCAACATCTATACATTCCCTTCCTTAAATCAGATAACACACTGTTAGAATACCAATGTGAAATGCTACATTCACAATCAAACCAGGGCATACAGATCACCCTTTAAAGTCCATGATATTTTTTTCATCACTTATTTCCCCTACAGCCCGTGCTATTTATGTGTCAACTTTGATTAAGTATAGCAAGTGATGGTTTTATTATACCTTTCCATGCTGTGCATCATTTAGAAAGTACATTTAAAAAGGTTAGGTTAGATGCACTTGTACTTAGTATTACCAAATGAGGTAGTGAGTGATAAAGGCTTTTCATTTTAGGCTTCTACTAGCAGAGCACTCATTCACTACTGCAGACGTTGGAGCTTTTGGTGCTATATCTACCTGAAAGGCTGTAGGTCTGAATGATTGTACACAGAAGGGAATTGCCAGTCTTGAAAATAGGTTCATGTACTAGGAATATGTGACCATCTGGTAGTTGCAGACAGAGAGCGTGCAGTTCCCCAGCAACTACATCCATTAAAATCATGGACCGCCATCAAATGTTAAGAGTCTTAATTGATATATGTCTCATGGATAGCAAATGTTAAAAGTAAGGCAATGCATCAAATATCTTCTATAGCAAAGCTGTTTATGCTTACTGCCATAAGTAATAATACCTGACAGCTGGTTTCTTTATCTGCTTTGGTATGTTTTATCAAAGGATTTTTCAATTTTATTAGTAGCATAGCTGTGATTACCTCTTTTCATGCGACTGCCAGGTTGCATGCTCAGATAAAGGTATGGCATGGATTTAAATTTGGTGCAGAATTCCCCTTCATTTCCATACCAGACCTGAAGGGCCTGGTATGGATTTTGGGGGGGACTCTCACACAAGTTTTTTGTCATTTTTGGTTCGGGGATCCCCTTGATATTCATACCAGACCTAAAGTGCCTGTTAATGGACTAGGGCAGTGATGGTGAACCTTGGCACCCCAGATGTTTTGGAACTACATTTCCCATGATGCTCATGCACTCTGCAGTGTAGCTGAGCATCATGGGAAGTGTAGTTCCAAAACATCTGGGGTGCCAAGGTTTGCCATCACTGGACTAGGGGGTTGTTTTTTTCAATGAGTTTTATCTATATTGCTCAGACCCAATAATTCATTACAGCCGCGATCAGTTTTAAATGAAAGTTTTTCCTTTAGAAATGTCATTTTACTTTGGTACTGTTCTAAAAAAGGGAAAATGCTCCTATTTATAGGCATACTATAGACACCCCCCAGGCACAATATTTAAAGGAATATTTAATTTTTATTGATTCACTTTAAACATTAAAAAAATCACTGCTCCCAAGAAAAACTTCAGTTTAAAAAATAAAAAAAATTGCATTGATCCCCTGGGGTATGTAGCTATGACAATAACTTGCATCTAAGCCGTTAAAATGACCACTTTTGATTTTTTATGTTAGTGTCCCATAGACTTTAACGGTGTTCCGGGGGCTTTAGAATTTGCCCAGAACATCCGAATAACCAAAGTTCGGCCCAAACTTATGCTTGGGCCGCATCGTTCGCCCATCCCTATTAACAACTAGTGATTTCAATGACACGGACTTACATGGCCAGGAATCCCCAGACATGGGGAGGTATCAGCCAGACTTACCATTCAGAGGGTGAAAAGCAAAAGAGTGGGACATGTGTCTTAGCGGTGGCATTTTTTTCAGCAGGTCATTGACATGTGAGTATTTTGAGTGACAAACTGTAGATCTGCATTGCTGGATGATGTGATTGACAATGTATTTGCTACAAAGGACTTTTTCTTTTAGTAAATTACATTTGTATGTCTTTATTTTTAGCATTACAACATTTTTGTGTGAATTAGTAGGGGTGATATGTACCCCATGCTCATTTATTTGGGGGAAGTCAATATCTGGGTGGCAGCTTATTGTTAAAGGGGGCAAGGTGCTTTGCCAGGGGGCCCCGATAGAATGGCACCTCCCATTGTGGGCATGGAGCCTGGTATGGTTCAGAGGGAGCATGCTCACCCCTCCTTTTCTGGACAGCCAGACTGCATGCTTGGATTAAGAGCCTGGTATGGATTTTTAGGCGGACCTCACACATTTTTTTGTTTGTCTTTTAGCCTGAAGTCTGCCTTAAAATCTTTGCCAGGCCCAAAAGGTCTAATATGAATTTGGGGATAAGTGAAATTTACATTCTGATAGATGGCAAATTACATTGGTTGCCAGTTTTGAGCACCAAGTGTGGTGATAACTGGCCTACAGCAGGCAGAGGTCCTTTATGTTATTCCAGCAAGGTTTTGTGCAAGGTATGATCAATTAGTGAATGTATGTCCCAACAAGGAGGCAATCAGGTGCAGTAGAATATCTTTTGTCCCGGTAAGGTTCAGGCAGCAATCAGTAGAATTATCCATGGTTAGAAAAGGGGGTCAAGTAACATTAGCCATGCAAGACAACCACAGGTAAGGACCTGGGAAACGGAACACTTTCACAAACCCAAAGCCCAAGTAGCCGCACAGTTCCTATGAGTCCCAGCAGCTGCACTACTGGGGCTGCTTGAACTTTCCTGTCTGTATATATCAGTAGGTATACATTTTATATAGACCTGACATAGATGTCCCCTCTGAAACTTGTCAACCACACTTAACCTGGAAAAGTCTCCCTGTTCTACAGTTGAAGGAACCCCATCTCAGCGCTAAACATTACATGATTGGCAGGTCCTCCTTAGGCTGGATCTTTGCATGCTCAAGCCATGATCCAGAACAGACTACAAGCACCACTCAGTTTCACTAATGGCTACAAGGATCTGATAGCTTCTGTCTCCTGCCCAGATCTCAGACAGTCTGTGACCCTACAACTCCTTTTGTAAATGTTTAATTTAGTAATTTCTTTACTCATTGAATTTGGTCAGTAAGTTGTGTTATTTTGTACATTAATACTTTGGATTAACCCTACTTAGTGGGAGTAAAGGCTGCATAACCAGTGCAATTCTAGCTTAATATAGACCAGTCCCTTCTGTAATACAAGTCATAACAGCTTCTTTGCTACATATCAGAAGGCAGGAAACTAAATATTTTAACAAGCCCAGGGCCCTGCACAAATAGAGCACCTCAGTGCTGCCTGCCAATCAGGACTGTGTGGGAGGAACAGTCAGCCACTACTTAGTAATGCAACTGCTACAGGACCACCAGTGAGTGAGTGGAAGGAACAGAAAGTTCCAAGCCACGGCCTAACAACAAGAATATCACTGACCTTTGAAAGCGCTGTTACCCACATTGACAGCTGATTGGAGGGCTGCATGGGAGGATGTCCAAGATAAAATGTGTACTATAGAAAATGAAAATGAAAGCCCTATAAATGTAAGTGGTTCTGTCCTTGCCTCCTTCCTGGCCACAAATAGTGGCTTGTGTTGGGCAGACGGTTTGGGTTGAGCATAAGTTCAGCCCAAACATTGGCTGTTCGTCCATTCAACTACACCCAAATTGTCGGGGCGTTTGACCATTTGTTCAGCCTGCCAAATTTCCCACAATGTACTGTGCCGGACAGTGCATTGGAAGCCATGATTGGCTGTAGCTATGAAGGCTTTGCCCATTCAGGGAACAGAACACTGTCAGAGCCATGATTGGAGAATGTATTAATGGCATTGCCCAATCATGGCTCATTGTTCATAGACCCACCCCACAATATAAAGGCTTCCTTCCCATAGTAGCAATTTGCAATGTGATATTAGAGTGGAGATACTGTAGCTAGAACAGGGCTCTGTTCATTGCTACTAACGAGTTAGTGTGCTATAGTATGCTATTCTATTGCGAGTGTAAAGTATCAGTGTAGTATAAATACAGTGATAGTGCAGCACGAGTGTAGTGTGACCTTCCTTTTATACTTTAGTGTCAGTTTAGTGTGTCAGGGCTGGTTTACTGCAGTATTGTCAGGAAGATCCTGCCAGTAATTGGCGCTCCAGGCTCCCTGGCGTGTGTTCGCTGTTGGACCCAGTTGGGCTATTTAAGCCTATCTGTCGCAACACAGTCTCTGCTGTCTGCTCTACAGCATTCCATGTATCTTATCTGATCTGACCTGAGACTTATCTGTGAATACTCGGCTATCTGTTTGTAACCACTCCAGCTATCTGCCTGCATCTGACCTCCGGCTTGCCAAGACCATTCTGCCTGTTCCCTAGTACCTCTGCTGTCTGATACCTGACCACTGGCCTGCCTGACCATTCTTCTGCCTGTTCCATGGTACCTCTGCTGTCTGCCTGATATCTGGTCCGGCTTTCCTGACCTCTCTCTGTGTATTCCTGCCTGCTGTCAGTTCCTGGTTCCAGTCCAGCAGTCTGGTCTCCAGCCTCCTTGCCTGCTGCTAGTTCCTGGTTCCAGTCCAGCACTCCGGTCTCCAGCCTGCTTGCCTGCTGCTAGTTCCTGGTTCCAGTCCAGCACTGCTGTTCCAGTCTACTCTCCAGTTCCAGTCTCCTGTCTTTGCAAGTGATTCCTGGACTTCTAAACTGACTCTTGATCCTGCCAGGCACTCATACCACTCCTGACTCCTGTGCCCTCTGTCTCCATTCCAGGGGGCCATGAGTAGGAGCCGTAGGAGGCCTCTCTCTGCAATTCAGGCTCAAAACCACCAGGTACGGGACAAGTATATTGAAGTGTATCGGTTTTGGGTAGCCACCCAAAGCACATGTCCCCATTTTGATGGGGACAAGGGCCTCATCCCCACAACCCTTGCCCGGTGGTTGTGGAGGTCTGTGAGTGGTGGGCTTATCGGAATCTGGAAGCCCCCTTCAAAAAGGGGACCCCCAGATCCCGCCCCCCTGTTCAAAATGGTAACGTGTACATTGTACCCATACCATTTAAAAAAAAAAGCCTCAAAATGTAAAAAAAAAACAAGACACAACTTGGGACAAGTCCTTTATTAAAAAAAGTCCATTCATTTTCTTCTATGGCTCCGCCAGCGGACCAAAAAATAAAACTAAAACCCACCACCGATCCACCTCTATGGGAGGCACCCTCCGTCTGATGCATCCTCGCAGGTGACAGTTCCTATATAACTGAGGGTGGGGCCACACAGTGGTGTACCCGGGTTCCCCCACACCTCTGATGCGATTGTGGGTTGTGGATTTGAGGCCATTGTCCCCATTTTGGTTTGTGGGTTGTGGGTTTGAGGCCATTGTCCCCATCAACATGGGGACAAGGTGTTTTGGAGGGCTACCCCAAAGCACCATCTCCATGTTGAGGGCATGTGGCCGGTATGGTTCAGGAGGGGGGAGCTCTCTCATCCCCCTCTTTTCCTGCAGCCTGCCAGGTTGCGTGCTTGGATAAGGGTCTGGTATGAATTTTTGGGGGACCCCCACACCATTTAAAAAAAATGTTGTGGGACTCCCCTTGAAATCCACACCAGACCTGAAGGGTCTGGTATGGATTTTGAGGGGGACCCCTACGCCATTTAAAAAAAATGGTAATGGACTTGGATCCTGTGCTGTTTTTTTCAATGACTTTTATCTGTATTGCTGGGACCCGACAATTCATTATAGCCTCTAGTAGTGTTAAATTATTTTTTTTCCCTTAGAAATGTGATTTTGTGCAGGGACTTTTCTAAACACGGGAATCATGTGCCACTTTACAGGCATACTATAGACGCCCCCCAGGTATGAAATTTAAAGGAATATTTCACTTTGATTGTTTCACGTTAACCACTTAAGGACCGCCGCATGACAATGTACGTTGGCAGAATGGCACCGACAGGCACAACCACGTACATGTACGTGCTTGCCTTCCTGCGGGTGGGGGGTCCGATCGGACCCCCTCCCGCTGGCTGCGACGGTCCGTTTCGCTTCAGGAGCGATCCGGGATGAGGGAATGGCAGTTGGTTTCTGGCCATCCCCTCTCGATCGCTCCTGGCGAATGAGAAGCTTCCCCCGTGTAGTGTAAACACAGGCAGGGAGGAAGTGATGTCATTCTCCTCGGGGCGGTCTTTTTGACCGGACTGCGAGGAGAACACAATAGTAAGTGCACCAACACTACACTGACATGTAGGTACACATAGGCACACAAATCCCCCCCTTTTTTATAGCGCTAGGTACCCCCCTATACTGCCCAATAAAGGTTTAACCCCCTGATTGCCCCTAGAGTTAACCCTTTCACCCCTTTTTGCCAGTGTCACTAAGCGATCGTTTTTCTGATCGCTGCATTAGTGTCACTGGTGCCGCTAGGTAGCTAGTTATTTTTTTAGGTTCACCGCCAGGTTTTTATAGCGCTAGGTACCCCCATATACTACCCAATAACGGTTTTAACCCCCTGATTGCCCCTAGTTAACCCTTTCACCCCTTTTGCCAGTGTCACTAAGCAATCGTTTTTCTGATCGCTTCATTAGTGTCACTGGTATCGCTAGGTAGCTAGTTATTTTTTATGTTCACCGCCAGGTTTTTATAGCGTTGGGTACCCCCATATACTACCTAATAAAGATTTTAACCCCCTGATTGCCCCTAGAGTTAACCCTTTCACCAGCGATCACCGTATAAGTGCCACTGGTGACGCTGGTTAGCCAGTTAGTTATTAGATAGCATCAGGGCACCCACCATTTATTACCCAATAAAGGTTTAACCCCCTGATAACATGGCGGGTGATATCAATTAGATTTTAGGGTCAGGGTCTGCGTTGCCCCAGGCAGCGCTAGGTTAGTGCCAGTACCGCTAACACCCACGCGCAAAGCATACACCTCCCATAGTGGTATAGTATCCGAACAGATCAATATCTGATCTGATCAGATCTATACTAGCGTCCCCAGCAGTTTAGGGTTCCAAAAAAATGCATTGTTAGCGGAATCAGCCCAGATACCTGCTAGCACCTGCGTTTTGCCCCTCACTGCGTAGGCAGCCCACCCAAGTGCAGTATCGATCGATCACTGTCACTTACAAAACACTAAACACATGACTGTAGCGTTCGCAGAGTCAGGCCTGATCCCTGCGATCGCTAACAGTTTTTTTTGTAGCGTTTTATATTTAAATCCTGAAGGCAGTGCTTGGTTTTCGGGGTCCCGTACGTGGCTAGGCTCCCAAAAAGTCCCCCACGCGTGGTATCCCCATACTCGGGAGAAGCAGCAGAATTTATTTTGGGGGTGTAATTTCACTTATGCCCATAGCATGTGTGAGCAATATATCATTTAGTGACAACTTTGTGCAAAAAAAAATAAAAATAATTAATATTCCTGCAACTTGTGGCAAAATATAAAATATTTCATGGACTCAACATGCCTCTCAGTAAATAGCTTGGGGTGTCTACTTTCCAAAATGGGGTCATTTTGGGGGGGGGGGGGGGTTTGTGTTATTTTGGCATTTTATGGCCTTCGAAACTGTGATAGGTAGTGAGGAGTGAAATCAAAAATTTGCACCCTTAGAAATCCTGAAGGCAGTGATTGGTTTCTGGATGCCGTACGCGGTTAGACTCCCAAAAAGTCCCACATATGTGGTATCCCCGTACTCAGGAGAAGCAACAAAATATATTTTGGGGTGCAATTCCACATATAACTATGGCATGTGTGAGCAATATATCATTTAGTGACAACTTTTTGTAAACTTTTTTTTTTTTTGTGTCATTATTCAATCACTTGGGACAAAAAAAAATATTCAATGGGCTCAACATGCCCCTCAGCAATTTCCTTTGGGTGTCTACTTTCCAAAATGGGGTCATTTGGGGGGGTCTTGTGTTATTTTGGCATTTTGTGGACTTCAAAACTGTGATAGGTAGTGAGGAGTGAAATCAAAATCCAAAATGGGGTCATTTGGGGGGGGGGGGGGGTTTGTACTGCCCTGCCATTTTAGCACCTCAAGAAATGAGATAGGCAGTTATAAATTAAAAGCTGTGTAAATTCCAGAAAATGTACTCTTGTTTGTAGACGCTATAACTTTTGTGCAAACCAATAAATATACGCTTATTGACATTTTTTTTACTAAAGACATGTGGCTGAATACATTTTGGCCTAAATGTATGACTAAAATTTAGTTCATTCGATTTTTCTTATAACAAAAAGTAGAAAATATCTTTTTTTTTTTTTTAAATTCAGTCTTTTTCCTTTTATATCGTAAAAAATTAATATCGCAGAGGCAATCAAATACCATCAAAAGAAAGCTCTATTTGTGGGAAGAAAAGGACACAAATTTGGTTTGGGTACAACATTGCATGACCGCGCAATTACCAGTTAAAGCAGTGCAGTGCGAAATTGTAAAAAGACCTCTGGTCCTTAGGCTGACAATTGGTCCGGGGCTGAAGTGATTAAGCATTATTAAAATCAGTGCTCCCGAAAAAACTGCCATTTTTAAAACTTTTTTTGCATTGATACATGTTCCCTGGGGCAGGACCCAGGTCCCCGAACACTTTTTTATGACAATAACTTGCATATAAGCCTTTAAAATGAACACTTTTGGTTTTTCATGTAAATGTCCTACAGACTTTAGCGGTGTTCCGGCGGCTTTTCGAATTTCCCCCAAACATCACATATTGTTCGGTGTTTGCAGAACGTCCGAACAACCAAATTTCGGCCTGAAGTTATGCTCGGGCTGAAATGATTGTGAATCCCAAGTTAAGGGGAACCTTATGACAGAATTAGAAAAAATGGTGTGGGTCCCCCCAAAATCCTTAACAGGCCCTTTGGGTCTGATATAAATTTTAAAGGGAACTCCATGCCAAAATAAAAAAAAACAGCTCGGGGCCCCCACAAAATCCATACCAGACCCTTGTCTTAGCATGCAGTCTGGCAGGCCAGGAAAGGGGGTGATGGGCGAGCACCCCCCTGGATCAAACCAGGCCGCTTGCCCTTAACATAGTGAGGGTGCTTTGGAGTGCCCTCCAAATCATTTTGTCCCCATGTTGAGGGCATGTGGCCTGGTATGCTTCACGAGGATGGGGACGCTCGCTCGCCCCCCCTTTTCCTGACCTTTCAGGCTGCATGCTCGGACTAAGGGTCTGGTATGGATTTTGGGGGGCTCTACACCATTCTTTTTTAAATTTTGGCGTGGGGTTCCTCTTAAAATCCATACCAGACCCAAAGGGCCTAGTATGAACTGGGGAAGGAGTTTTTCATCTTGTTATCTGTATTGTCATAAGTCAGCATTACATTACAGCCGCGAACAACTTAAAACAGCATTTTTTCCTTTAGGAATGTCAGTATTGCTTTAGCAAATTAGTCCAACACACAGGTGATGGGAGGGAACAGTGAGGGCACTTCAACAGTGTATATATAGTTTCTCAAGGTGCTCGTATTTTTGTTGTAACTGTGCAATCTGGTTGGAGAAACACCGCTTCCCAGTGGATTCCTTTTTTCCGTGACCATACACTCAGGTGGGCAATGGCCCCTTACCTTGTGGTAAGGCAAAAAACGCCTTAAGCTGGAGGTCTCTTTAAAGTTCTTCCCACCAGGTTAAAACTTCTCCTTTCCAATGTGTTTGGAGCTCAATTGCATCAGAGTTGCCACAGGTCTATGCATATATTTGCCGTTAATAATGAGTAAGTAAGGAATTGAAAAGAAGGTGCAATCAATGCACCTGCTGACCAGTGGCAGCACAGGCTGGGCAGTGACGCATCAACCAAAAATCAGGTCTGGATGGTTGAATCAATAGGATTGCAGACTGGTTACAAATGACAAGTATGGGGAAATGCCAGCAATGTTGCCAGATGACTTATTGAAATAAACAAAGTTTATTGCACTTAGCACTTCTGAAATTGTGTGATTTTTTAAAAGTTTAACATACCTGATCTAGTGGCTCTGTAGGGTTTTTACTTTTATTAAATTTTTTTGTTTTTTTTCCCACACTATGTTTTGGTCTACTTTATGAAATTCATGTTTATTAATTTATTGCACTTAGCACTTTTTCACGAGCTAAACCTTACATACCTGATATAGAGGCTCTGTAGGGTATTTACTTTTCATTCAGAAACAGATTTTATAATTTTATAATTTTCCTGACATTATGATTGTTCTATCTTATGATAAGCATGGTTATTAATCTATTTTGGTCACTTGATTTCACTTTTATTTTAAATTAAGTTTTATACATTGCACCAAGAGACATGCAGTTGTTATTTATTTACCCTGGTTTTAATAGCACATAGCACTTTTTTGCTTACTGGGTCTGCTGAAGGCGACGGAGCTAAGCCTATATTTTCCATTCTGGTGCATGGTTAGTCAGCTGACTATAGCTGGCTCTGTAGTGTGTTTACTTTTCTGATAATTCTTCTGACTATATTGTTCGTATTGGTGTACCACGATTACACTGAACTTACCTTTCAGGTTTAACAAGTATTATATCGCTTGTGTGGTGTCTAGGTGCAGGCACCCCTGTAGTGCGTTTACTAATTTAAAAAAAATGTGGGGGTTTTATTCCAGTGTCTGACAATTTATATAAATATAACTATATTATATACACTTCTAGCTAGAGGGGAAGAGTTTCATATTGTGTTAGGGGATAATACCCCTCCCCCATATTTTTGAGGGAGACATACCTCTCCCACTCATATTGTTGAGTGAGAAATATAGAGAACTATCCCTTCTCGTGTAATACCTTAAACCAGAACAGCGCGACACCAACCTACCCTCACGTTGTAACTAAGTGGATTTGGTTTGATCCATCTCGGTGAACGCAGCAGTTCCTCAATCTATCACATAATAGTATAACATAATAGGATAGTTTAATAGGAATAACTACCCTATTAGCCTTCAGTATTGCTGCAGCAGGCTCTATACATCATACAGATGTGCCACTTTATAGACAGCCTAAAGGGACCCCCTGGACACTATATTTAACCACTTGCCAACCAGCCACCCTCATTATACTGCGGCAGGTTGGCACATTTCCATGAACCGGGATGTTCTGATGTGAATGCATCCCTAATCAGCAGTGTCTGCATCATATGGTTGGGAGATTATGTAGGGGTGAAAACAGACATTGAGAGCTTTCCAGTTGACAAT
The DNA here is from genome assembly GCF_037356315.1 of Lithobates pipiens. Classification (NCBI taxonomy): domain Eukaryota; kingdom Metazoa; phylum Chordata; class Amphibia; order Anura; family Ranidae; genus Lithobates; species Lithobates pipiens. Next base: position 397,612,711 of record NW_027507758.1, on the reverse strand, counting down.
CCAATAGGTTACTGGGTCATGAGAATAGACCACTGTCCAGAACTTGCCCAGTATGCATTTGAGCTGCTGGGCTACCCTGCATCCGGTGTGCTTTCTGAATGGGTTTTCGGTGCTGCCGGAGGTTTTGTGACAGATAAAAGAGTGCGTCTGTCCACAGACTCCATTGACTTGCTGATATTTATCAAAATTAAACATTCCTGGATTAGCAGCAGCAATCAATCTTGCAGATTAAGTGTTTTTAGGATGTGGAATATGCGCAAGACTGTCAAGGTTGCCTAGTGTTCTGGGTGTTGATTTTCCATTTTTTGGTATAGGTTTCATGGGCACAATTAACACCCAAAGACCAATTGTTCCGCACCTGTTTGACAGGTGCATATAATTTAAATTTTTGACAGCAAGGCCAATTCTTGCTTTTATAAAGAGTACCTCTTAAGGGTAACAGTGTGAAGGAAATGTTTCTGCACCTGTTACTTCTATCCAAAGTCTGTAAAAACAGACACCAAAATGTATCCAAAAAACCTCTAATCTTACTCTGAGTACACTAAATTGTGGCCTCATCATACAGACTGGTTCCCCAAACCGTTGTTTATAAAATAAAGAAAGCTTGCAGGGAAAATTTCATTTTTTGGCTTTATACATGTCATTTTTGCTGCAGCAGGTTCTTTACATCGTATGGATGTGCCACTTTACATGCAGACTAAGGGGAACCCCCAGACACTGTATTTCAAGGAATTTCTCCTGTTTATTGTTTCACTTTAACCACTTCAATACCGGCACTGATACACCTTCCTGCCCAGACCAATTTTGAGCTTTCAGCGCTGTCGCACTTTGAATGACAATTGCGCGGTCATGCTACATTGTACCCAAACTAAATTTTTATCATTTTGTTCCCACAAATAATGCTTTCTTTTGGTGGTATTTGATCACCTCTGGGATTTTTATTTCCTGCTAAACAAATAAAAAAAGACCGAAAATCTTGAAAAAAAAACATGTTTTTTTTGTTTCAATTACAAAACTTTGTAAATAAGTATGTTTTCTCCTTCACTGATGGACACTGACGGGGCTGCAGTGATGGGCACTGATAAGGTGGCACTGATGGGCACCGATGAGGTAGCACCAATGAAGTGGCACTGATATGCGACACAAATAGACACTGATAGGTGGTACAAATAAGCACTGATAGGTGGCACGGATTGTCATGGATAGGTGGCATGGATTGGCATGGATGGGTGGCATGGATAGGTGGCACAAATGGGCATGGATAGGTGGCACAGATGGGCATGTATAGGCGGCACAGATGGGCATGGATAGGCAGCACGGATGGGCGGCACGGATGGGCACTGATAGGCAGCTAGGATGGGCACTGATATGCGGCATGGATGGGCACTGATATGCGGCATGGATGGGCACTGATAGGCGTCATTGTAATTTAAAGTATTGTAGGGATGGATGCCAATCAGTGCCAAACAATAATGCATGCCAATCAGTGATGTCCATTGTGGGCACTGATTGGCATCCATTATGGGCACTAATTGGCATTCATTATGGGCACTGGCTGGCATCCCTGGTGGTCTAGGGGGGCATCCCCTGGTGGTCTGGTGGCGTCCCTGGTGGTCCAGTGTGGGCATCATTGGGGGGGGCTGTGCTGATAATCAATCCGCACAGACCCCCCCCTATCAGAGGAGCAGCCAGTCAGATCTCCTCTACTCGCGTCTGACAGACACGAGTGAGGAAAATCCGATCACCGGCTCTTCCTATTTACACTGTGATCAGCCGTGATTGGGAACGGCTGATCACGTGGTAAAGAGTCTCCGTCGGAGACTCTTTACTGAGATCGTAGTTGTGGGGGGTCAGACTGACACCCCGCAACAACGATCGCCGCGATGTGCGCCCCTGGAGGTGCGCAGCGGCTTAATATCCTGATCACGTCATATCACGTCCGGTCAGGATATTAAAACCACTATGCCGCCGTGCTTTTGTTATAGGGCGGGTGGCAAGTGGTTAAGCATCAGTAAGTCACTGCCCATTTAAAAAATATAATTTTAACAAACTTTTTTTCCTTGATACATGTCCCCATGGCAGTACCCAGACCCCCATACCCTTTGTATGCCCAATAACCTACAGATAAGTCTTCAAAATGGGCACTGTTGTGCGATGTTTGAAAGTTCTGCCGCAATCTGTACCGGGGTGTTCGGCCCATCTTTAATAGTGGCTGGTAACTTGCAAAAAAGCCAAGAATAGTGGCAAGGGATGGGCAACATCTTGACTAAGATAACTGTGTTAAATGTTTACTGAATAGAGGGATTTGTCTTTTCAGGGCACTCTGCAATTTAACGTACAAGTTCGGTCAAAAGCTAATCAAGCTTAATAAGCTATTATTCAGCAAAAATATATAAGATCTTCCAAGTTTTATTGAAAAATTCCCCAGAAGCTGGAAGTCTCCATCCACCCTAGACAGTGAACTGACCATAAGTATGAACACCAGCGCTTAAATATCAGTGTCCATTAAATAGTCCCATACTGTTTAATACAAGCAATTTAATGAAATCTTATCTTTCCTTCAATATTTGTGAAAAATCATAAACTCTCACCACACACATAATTACATAGTTACATAGTTTGTTTGAAAAAAGACACAAGTCCATCTAGTTCAACCAATAAAAGGGGAAAAAAAAATCATACAATCCTATATACACAATCCTGTACCCACAGTTGATCCAGAGGAAGGCAAAAAAGAAAAAAAAAAGCAGCAAAGCATGAACCAATTTGCTCAAGCAGGGGAAAAAATTCCTTCTTGATTTCCAGAGAGTCAATCAGATATTCCCTGGATCTACTTTACCTATACATGTAGTATCCAGTTATATTATGCACATTCAGGTAACAATATAGGCCTATTCCACATTTTTACAGCTCTTACTGTGAAGAAATGTTTCCATATTTGGAGATGAAATCTCTTTTCCTCTACAAGTTAAGTGTCCCATTTGGGAACCTTTATAGATATGTGGGTTAAATAGAGCTTGACGAAAAACTCCTTGTGTCTATTACTTCTTCCTTCCTCTTGGTGTTCTTTCATCTTATTCCACCTTTAACTCTTTTAAAAGATTAACGAAAAAAGAATAAAAACGATATAGTGAAGTATAATATAAATCAAACTATATACAGTATATCAACTTGTATATAATTGTAACATTGACCATTAAGTGCAAAAACTCCAATCCTCACTGTGAAACTTCCCCCCCGCCACATCCCACATGACGATATACTCTTACAAAGACTTATTACGCTCATAACCTGGGGCCAGATATTGCATGCTTTGAAACTTTCCTCCTACAGAAGGAGGTTGAACAGAATGAGTCTCAAAGCATGCAATATCTGGCACTGTGATTTAAGCGCTTGTGTATGTACTGTATACTCATTGTCATAACTAAGCTAAAACCTACTCCCAATGCCATTTAAAGCCCTATGCTAATTACCCTGTAAAGGAAGGATGTGTACTATTAATTAATCTAAGTCATGTGTTCTCCCCAGTGGCCAGCTTCAGGTGAGTAGGGAGATCAGTGACAATAGCTGAAAAGCCTGGCCAATGACACCACCCATAGTCTAACTATGGGGCACCCATTGTCCAGTGTCCTCCCTCTTCCCTAAAGCTAGCATTGGGAGCTGATCATGTGACTGAACCAGAGCTCCCTTAGATTAGGTAAGTATACACCCCCACTATCAGAATACACAGATCAGAACTTCGGCCTTTGCCTGCAGCTTCTGACCAAGTGGCTTTTATCTGACAGGGCAGTTGAACAGAAGTCAATCGGTAGACTGACTTCTGTTAAACTACAGTGGCCGCACATGGATCAAAATTTGGATGGTCCCTGCTGAACCAGCTGAATTTCGATCCATCTATGGCCACCTTTACTTTGGAATTGTCATCCTTGTTTATACTACCTGGGATGACTTGATGGTTGCATAAACAAGCTAAGCTGAAAAACCTATCTTAAAATACGTTTTACTTGTGTGAGCTACATGATGTGTATACTATTGTTCTCAATGTTAAATTATTTAACATGGAAGCACACCGTACATTCACTTCAGAAAAAAAAAAAAAAAAACTTTAACAGCAACATGAATTAAAAACAAAAATGTGATAAATAGGATTCTTCACTGCTGGTTTGAGTAAATAATACATACAATATGGACTAAATATAAATAGACTGTTAACTTTGCAAGGGAAGTTGCAATTTACAAGGGGATTTTCTCCAGAGCTTAGTAAATGGGGTGAAATATAACTTTGCAAAAATAAACAAACAATCACATGCAAGAAATATTAAAAGAAACAGCATTTTTGTTTGTGCATGGATGATGGAAGTCAGCAGAACTTCATCTCTGTGAGAGCTGTAGGGGAAATTCCTCTGCAAGATGCAACTTCCATTGCAAAGGGAACAGCATAGTTTGCCTTTAGCAAGGCCCAATGGGGTTGGCTTACTAAAGGCACATTTGTTGTTCCCTTGCAAGGAAATTTGCCCCATAGCTTAGTGAATGAGTTGAAGTTCAGCTGACTTCCATCATCCATTCCTGTGCAAGCAAAAATTCTGTTTTTTATTTACTTGCACATGATTGGGTATTCTTTGCAAAGTGGAACTTCATCTCATTCACTAAGCTATGGGGCATATTCCCGTGCAAAGTGCAACTTTCCTTAAAAAATGAATAGACTATTTGCCTTTAGTAAATCATCACAGTAAATAGATAATAAAACGTGTTCTGCTGGGGACTGCAGCACCAATGAGTGAAAATACTGGACTTTCAAAACAAAAACAAAAGTTGTACAGAAGTATAGATATTTCTTAGCAGTACAATTGTCATTTAGCCAGACAGCTTGATGCAATCATGTGGTCTAATTTTTTTTTTATTGTTTTTTAGCAGCTACAAGTAATTTTAATGATCATAAGTCTGATCACAGCTATGTTATTTTTTGGACAGGCTTCTAATAGACTAAAATAGCAAAATTGTTATGGCAGATGTCATCACTGGACCCCAGGGGGAAATCAGGAAGGTGTGGAACCCTCCATCATCCTTTTCCATTGTATTATTACATTTCTTAACTCCCTTATGATGTCCTGAACTGTGCCCTTGCATGAATTATATTTTTTTATTTGAACCGGTCTATCTAGGTACTGGCTATCGTCTTTGAATGTTCTGAAAACACAGAAAACAGCTGCTGTGTGTTGAAGATGCTGGTCTACTTTTCACTACCATCCTCTTCATTTTGTATATTTGGATTTTGGATGGGAAGTATATTGACATTACCATAACCACCTGCTGTATTCACATTTGAAATTCTTTTCTTGTGGTGAAGTGTACAGCACCAATCGACAAGCATGACCCTTGAGTAAACAATACCTCTTTTTTCTTACACCAGAATTGAGCAGTGTAAGCAGTCTGACAAAGAAAAAGATTGCTAGCTCTTATAAGTAAAAATCAAGGTCTTCTTTTGAAACAGGCATTGATTTTTGTTTCTGGAAATGCAACTTTTGGTACAGATTGTGGAGTAAGATGTGATATATTTGACCAAACAAGAAAGGTATTCAAAATAAAAATCCTATTTAAACAAAAAAAAAAAAGAAGCATTCTCTTGTATAGTGTGGCTATAGACAGTGGATATAGACAGTGGAAAAAAATGATCAGCATGTTTAGGAATAATAGGAGATTCAACTTTTGGTTCTACAACAGCAAGATAGCTTATGAAAAACCATCAATATTTTCAATATTTTTCATGAATAAGTTTGACTTTCAGTTTATTAAGTTTTCAATTAAAATTGCCAGCTCCTGGGCCTAAAACAGAAATATGGTTTAGAAAAGAATGCCTTCATGTTTACTAAACAAGTATATTTTTTTAGAGCAGAGTTAGTTATCGAGTCCATCAATTTATATAAAAAAAAAAACATAACTGGGGCTGTGGTTGCCATTATCCCGATTATGATAACCACAATGTAAATCCTTTCTTTGTGGGATTTAAGGGCAGCCAAAACATGAATACAATATGTTATTTATAAAATCACATTCTTTATTGTTATTTTTCTTTAAAAGGAAGAATTGTTTAAATATTTAAGAAAATTATTTCATATAAATTGTTGGTCACATGACACACATTTTAACCACTTGCCCACTGGCCACTTAAACCCCCTTCCTAACCAGGCTAATTTTCAGCTTTCAGTGCTCTCACATTTTGAATGACAATTACTCAGTCATGCAACACTGTACCCATATGAAATAGTTATAATCTTTTTCACACAAATAGAGATTTATTTTGGTGGTATTTGATCACCACTGGGTTTTTTATTTTTTGCGCTATAAATGAAAAGACAGAAAATTTGGTAAAAAAAAATCATTTTTCTTTGTTTCTGTTATAAAATTTTCCAAATTAGTAGTTTTTCTTCGTAAATGTTGGCCAAAATTGATACTGCTACATATCTTTGGTAAATATAACCTAAATCAGTGTACATTATTTGGTCTTTGTGAAAGTTAGTCCACAATCTATGGTGCCAGTCATTGAAAATTGATCACACCTGATCAGACCTTATGGACTGATATCTAATTTCTTGAGACACTAATAAGCCAGTAAAGTACAAATACCACCCAAATGACCCCTTTTTGAAAAGTAGACATTCCAATGTATTTAGTAAGAGGCATGGTGAGTTTTTTGCAGCTGTAATTTTTCCCACAATTCTTTGCAAAATTACAATTTTTTTTTTTTTCACAAAATTCTCATATTAACAGGTTATTTCTCCCACACATCATATGCATACCACAAATTACACCCTAAAATACATTCTGCTATTGCTCCTGAATATGGTGATACCACATGTGTGAGATTTTTACACAGCCTGGCCACATACAGAGTTCCAACATGCAGGGAGCACCATGTTCTAGGAGCGTAAATGACACATATCATTTCTAGACTACCTCTTACACTTTTTTTTTTTTTTTTTTAATATAGATGTTTATTGGATTTTAACAGGTATTACAGATGACGTTGCGGTACAATAGCATCAAAATGTATACAATCGTTGACAAATCAATAACAGAATCGACCTAGAGTGGGTCAGTGACAAAAAAAGAAACGTGAAGTACTGTAGTATACAGGAATTAACAAGTAATAGAGAAGTTGTCTCGTTGCTTGTGTGATCCTAGGGGACTTTGGAGCCCCCTCCCGGGCACCCCTTACGGGAACAATGCTGTGTCCAGGAGGAGACTCCATCCCCCAATGATAAGTAAAATATTAATGTCTAGTACATAAGGTACATATAAGAGTATATTATCATAATACGTATGATTGACAACAAAACCATGGTGCAAAGGGTAGTAATATGAGCATTCCTGTATTTAAAAATCTGCAGGCGGATACACGATAATACCTTCAGGAGGTAATGGGAGGTTAGTCTGGTGATTGACCCATGTCGACCATGGCAGCCATGCCCGGGAGTTTCGGGCTAGGGTGCCCTGGCAGCGGGCTATCGTTTGTTCATAGGTGAAATGCAGGTGGGTCATTCTCACCACTTCTCCCACTGTGGGCGGTGAAGGGTTCTTCCATAATCTAGTGATACATAGTCTGGCTGAGAGTAGGACATGAACGATTGTATGTCTGAGATGTCTGGGGTATATATCCAGGTTCAGGGAAAGAAGTGCTAAACTGGGTTGAGAGATTACTGGTATAAGAACTATTCCAGAGAGCAATTGGAAAATTGACTCCCAGAAAGAGGTCAGTTTGGGGCAGCTCCAAAAGGTGTGGAGCATGTCCCCTTTGTTGTCACATTGTCGCCAGCATCGGTCGTCATGGGGTGTGCAGAATTTCGATAATCTCGTGGGAGTTAGATACCAACGTTGTGCTATTTTGATAGTAAGTTCCCAGAGATTAGAGCACTTGGTGACCTGAAAGGTGGAGTTATAAGCAGTAATCCACTGTTCAGAGGAGTAAGTATTGCCTAAGTCTGATTCCCATGCAAGCATGGAGTTGCTCTTGGTGAAAATGTTTTTTTGTCGAAGTAAGTTGTAAAAAAGGGAAATGCCTCGTTTGATAGTAGGTTGGGACGTAAAGAATTGCCATGCGGGATGAGGGAGTATGCAAGACCATTCTAAAGTCGTAAGTAGATAATGTCTCGTCCGGAGATAGAGGTAAAGGTCAGTATTAGGTATATGAAATTCTGCTTGTAGAGCGGGGAAGGATTTAAGTTTGTGGTTTGAGAAGAGATCATTGATGTGGAGGATGCCTGAGTGTTGCCATTGATTAAAGGAGATTAGGTCAATCTTGTAGTGGAGAACTTGTAATGGGTGTAACATTTTAAAGGCCGCTAGTCGCCCCATCCAGGACAGTTCGAGAGACGCCAGCCTGCGCAGATCTTCCTGCAATCTGGCTTGAAAGGGAATGAAGTTGTGCATAAAAAGTTCTGCAGTTGTTTTGGTCAGTTGGACACCCAGGTAAGTTATACTTTTGTCGGCCCAACTAAATAGTGTTTGTTGCTGTATAAGCAGACTAGTAGTAGAGTCTACTCCTAGATTCAAAATGCAGGATTTAGTGTCGTTGACTTTATAGTAGGATACTTTGCTGAAGGAGGCTAGCGTCTCTCGGACCGCCGGGAGGGAGGTGAGGGGATCAGACAATATGAGGATTACATCATCCGCAAATAGGCTAATTTTATGTGATCTGTCTCCTACGGTGATACCCTTGATTAGAGGATTAGTGCGAATCGATTGTGCCAATGGTTCCATTATTAAGTTGAATATTATGGGGGACAGGGGGCATCCTTGTCTGGTGCCATTGGATATGGCAAATGGGGAGGATAGAGCTGCAGCAGAGTATACTTGGGCTGAAGGGGAAGAATATAGTGCCATAATAGCTTTGTAAATTGGACCATGAAAACCAAATTTGTGTAAAGTGGAAGACAGGTACCCCCAGTGCACTCTGTCAAATGCTTTTTCAGCGTCTAGGGACAAGAGTACAGAGGGGGTACCCGAGCTTCCGGCATGATGGATGATGTCAATCATCCTTCTAGTGGCATCGGAGGATTGGCGGCCTGTTTGAAACCAGATTGGTCCTTGTGTATAAGAGTGGGGATGATGTTAAGCAGTCGATTGGCCAATAATTTGGCATAAATCTTGACATCCATGTTTAATAAGGATATAGGGCGAAAGTTTTGGGGGACATTTGGTTCTTTACCAGGTTTTGGGAGTGTAACTACTATTGCGTTTAGCATCTCTGATGGGAAGGAGGAAGAAGAGACAGCGGAGTTGTAGACTGCGCAAAGTGTGGGAGTCAAGAGGTGTTGAAAGGATTTGTAATATTCTCCATTCAGACCATCTGGTCCCGGGGATTTATGGTTTGGGAGCCTATTGATAGTCTTCAATATTTCAGGAACTGTGAAAGGGGCGTTAAGAGAATCTAGTTGTTCCTGTGAGACGGAAGGTATTTTGATTCGCTCTAGGAATGTGTTAATTACCTCCTGCGATGGTTGAATTGTTTGATTATCCTCCCTGAGATTGTATAAATCCTTATAGTAGGTTCCGAACGCATTCGCTATTTCGTGAGGTTTCAGGAGTTTTTGTTTGGAGTGAGGATGAATCAAAAACGGAATTTTGGATTTAGTTTTGTACCCTTTTATTCGCAAGGCCAATAGTTTCCCCGCTTTATTGCCCGTGGAATACGTGGTCGCTTTAAGTTTGGTAAGTGTCTTCCCATATGATTCTAGGAGAAGTGAGCGTAGCTCGTGGCGTAGCTTAAAAATGTGTGTTTGAAGTGCAGGGGAGGGGTTCTGTTTATTTTGGGATTCAAGGGACTCAATGGCGGTCGTGAGTTGGTCAAGTTTCAATGATCTCCGTTTTTTTTCCCGAGCTGCCAATTGGAGAAAGACCCCCCCTAATAACAGCTTTGTGGGTTCTCCACACCAACACTGGGTCAGACACCGATTGGGAATTAATAGAGAAGAATTCCTCTAGATGTTGTTTAAGAGAATTTGCAGTGTGTGGGTTATGAAGAAGGTAGTTGTTTGTTCTCCAAAGATATGAATTAGGTACACGTAGTTTAGAATTGATAGTGATGCTGATGGGGGCGTGGTCTGACCAGGTGGTGGTGTGGATCTCCGAAGCCGACACTTGTTGTAATAAACATTTATCAGTAATAAACAGATCTATTCGTGAGTAGGTGTTGTGGCGCGGTGACAAGTACGTATAATCGCGTTCAGTCGCGTGACAACACCTCCACACGTCGAACATTTCGTTAGAATACAGAAAACTACTCAATGGTGAAGTAATTCTTTTAGTCCCAGCGGAAGAGTCGATGCTATAGTCCGGCACGATGTTAAAGTCTCCACACCATATAAGGTTGCCCTGTTTGTAAGAATTCACTTTCTCCAGAAGGTCCCTGAGAAAGGATATCTGGCGATAATTCGGTGCGTACAATGAAACTAACGTATATTGGACGTTGTTTATTGTGCAAACTAGGATAATGTATCTTCCTTCTGTGTCGGTAATGCAGTTCTGTAGCTGGAAGAGGACAGTGTCCCGAACAGCGATCATTACACCCCGTTGTTTTTTAGAATAGAAGGATTGGAAGATATGAGGAAATACTTTGTGTTGGCAGCGGGGTGGGGATTCTCGCATAAAATGCGTTTCCTGGACACATAGCAGATCACATTTGAGCGATAAGGCCGTTTTCCATAGTGATGTGCGTTTGGCCGGATGGTTTAGGCCTTTTGCATTGAGAGAGACTACAGTAATTGACATTTCTAACCTAGTGGTTGGAGCAGAGCAGTTAGTAGACTTACAGTTGGGAGAAGTGAGGCGTTGTCGGCAAGGATATCTCTGTCGCAAGTGGAGAGCAGATAACAGGTAGGATGATGAATAAAGGTTCCGCGGTGATGGTCAGATATTCAAAATATGAGGCGAAGTTGCTTTTGACACTCTAGGTGATACTCTACGAATATAAATCACAGTTAGAAGGCAGAGCAACGATATAGTTCGATGCGGAGTAATGAAAACAGCAAGGTAAAACAGAACAAAACAGCTTAACTTGAAATAATAGAACCAGTAGTGTAGAGAACAGGTCAGCGATGTATATCCCTAATGGGCGCTGACGTAACCAGGGGGAAAGTTCGGGCTCTAGTATCAATGAAGGAAACGGTCAGCCGGACCGGATTCTAAAGGTAGCTCTACGTGAGACACGGAGAAGGATACGCAGCACAGCATCAGATCAGCTGTGGGTGGTGGTTTCTGCGGAGAGGTCCCCGATGTGGGGAAACACGTCTCCTGGGTGGTGGAGGATTTCCAGCCGGTGCCTCCGGGCCAATGCCCCATGACTGTAAACCTGGATTCATGAATCCGACACTGTCTCCTGCCGCCATATCCCATGGCGGTCTTCTCTGGACTCACTCCCCCAGACCCAGTGGACATAAGAGAGCGTGTCAGAATCCTTCTAGCCCCACATAGCACCTTTCAGGTACTTGAGCTTTCTTTTGGTGTTTAATCACCACTGGGTTTTTCATTTTTTGCGACATAAGTGAAAAAAGAGCGAAGATTTGGAAAAAAACAAAACACTTTGTTTTAGCTTCTATGATAACATTTTGCAAATAAGTCATTTTTGTTCATAAATTTGGGCCAAAATTTATACTGCTACATCTCTTTGGTAAAAATAACCCAAATTAGTGGATACTATTTAGTCTCTTTGAAAGTTATAGAGTCTACAAGCTATGGTGCAAATCATTGAAAATTGATCACATCTGATCACACCTGATGCACTGATGGCATTCTCATCTCATTTCTTGAGGCTCTGACATGTCAGGAAAGTACACATACCCCCCCAAATTACCCCTTTTTGAAAAGTAGACAGTCCAAGGTATTTAGTAAGAGGCATGGTGAGTTTTTTGAAGTTGTAATTTTTTCCCCACAATTCTTGGGAAAAATAATGTTTTTTTTTGTTTTGTTTTTTTTACAAAATTATCACAATAACAAGTTATTTCTCACACGCAGCATATGCATACTTCGAATTAGACCCCAAAATACATTCTGCAACTCTACCCGAGTATGGCTACACCACATGTTTGGGACTTTTACACAGGCTGGCCACACAGAGAGGTCCAACATGCAGGGAGCACCATCAGGGGTTCTAGGAGCATAAATTACACCTCTAATTTCCTAACGATCTATTACATTTGTGAAGGCCCTGGAGCACCAGCACAATGGAATTACCCACAAAATGACCCATTTTGGAAAGCAAACATCCGAACGTCTATTCTATGAGGCATAATGAGTCTTTAACAGTTCATTTTTTTTCCACAAGTCTTCGGAAAACGTGGAAAGAAAATGAAAACATATACATACATACATACATACATACATATATATATATTTTTTTTTTTACACAAAGTGATCAGTTTATAAGATATTTCTAACTCAAAGCATGTACATAGCAAAAATAACACCCCAAAATACATTCTTCTATTCATCCTGAGTATGGTGATACCACATATCTGTGACTTTTACACAGCCTGACAACATGCAAGGAGCACCGTCTGGCATTCTAGGTACATAAATGACATAAATTTCCTAATTTCCATTTGGCAAGGCCCTGGAGCACCAGGACAATGGAATTACCCACAAAATGACCCCATTTTGGAAAACAAACACCCCAAAGTTTATTCTATGAAGCATTATGAGTCTTGTGAACAGTTCATTTATATTTTTTTACACAAGTCTTCAGAAAACGTGGAAAGAAAATGAATTTTTTTTTTTTTTTTTTTTTTACACAAAGTTGTCTATTTATAAGATATTTCTAAGACATAGCATGTATATAGCAACAATTACACCCCAAAACACATTCTGCTACTCCTGAGTATTGCGATACCACATGTGTGAGACTTTTACACAGCCTGGCCATATACAGAGGCCCACCATTGCAGTAGTACCTTCAGGTGTTCTAGGAGCATAAATTACACATCTCATTTCATTCCTACCTATCACACTTTTGAAGGTCCTGCAGCACCAGGACAATGGAATTACCCCCAAAATGACCCAATTTTGGAAAGAAAACACCTCAACGTGTATTCTATGAGGCATGGGCTGCAAATAGGTACTTGGGTACTCAGATGGGCTGCAGACAGGTACTCAGATGGGCTGGGACAGGTACTCAGATGGGCTGGGACAGGTACTCAGATGGGCTGGGACAGGTACTCGGGTACTCAGATGGGCTGGGACAGATACTCAGATACTCAGATGGGCTGGGACAGATACTCAGGTACTCAGATGGGCTGGGACAGATACTCAGATGGGCTGTGTTGGGTGATGACAGGTACTTCGATGGCTTGTGACAGGTCCTCTTTATTGGAGGGGGGTAATCAGTGTGATTGGTGTACACTAAGTGGTAACGAGATGTTACCGCTCTCACACATGATCGTGTGTGAGGAGGACAACCCTGTAACATCTCGTTAGCATGGTTTGTTTACATTCTGTGACCGGCTGTGATTGGACACAACTTAGCCCCCAAACAAAGCCATCCACATCTTAGTCCCCAGCTACATCACTAGCCCAGTCTCAAAATATCAACCTAATCAATCTATTCATTCCTCTCAAGACCTTGTGCTCTAGCTCCCTCGTCACCTCCTCCTATTCTCACTTTCAGGATTTTTCCAGAGCCTCTCTAATACTATGGAACTCATTGCCCCAATATGTTTGATTATCTCCTACTCTATTAGCTTTTAGACGATTCCTGAAAACTCTTCTCTTCAGAGAAGCCTATCCTACCCACACCTAACAACTGTATGACTATTTTCTCCATCAGCTCATGCCCCACAGTTATTACTTTTTGTTTCACTTGACCCTCCCTTCTAGATTGTAAACTCTAACCAGCAGAGCCCTCTGATTCCCAGACATGTGCGATTCGTTTCGTACGAATCAAAAATTCATATGAATTTCCGTAAATTCGTACATTTGGGAGGATCCAAAATATGAATTGCTATGCTTCCGAATTTTGCACAAAATACAAAATTTTGTTTACGAATTTCGGATCCAAATTCTGTTACAATGGAAACGTGACTGGTGTTTTGCTGACCAATCAGCGGGTTTCTTCTGCTGCTGAGTGAGGGTTGGGAAAAGTACCTTTTTTAATATGATAGTGGGAGATTGGTACTGGTAGTCGATGGGAGATTCAGAATCGGACAAAATAAGAATGTTCGTTAATTATAATTATTCGTTATGATGAAGTTAAAAACCCAGGAAGTCAGCACAGCAGAGGGATGGTGGGAGCCCCTCATAATGAAAAATTCATAATAACGAACGTTCGTAATTGTTATGAAAAGTTAACGAACCTAACGAAAATTCGTATTTCGTAGGAATCCAAATTGAATTTCGGACACAAAATATGAATTAACGACTAATAAGAAACGGAACGGAACAAACAAAATAAATGTATTGATGGCACACATGTCTACTGATTCCTCCTGTATTTAATTGTATTGTAACTGTACTGTCTGCCCTCATGTTGTAAAGCGCTGTGTAAACTGTTGGTGCTATATAAATCCTGTATTATAATAACAATAATAATAATAAAAAATAAAAGAGACCTGCTCTCTCCTTTGCGCCTCACTTTTTTATTTAAAAGACTGTTAAGGCTTAAGACAAAGTTAGTTCCTCAAAGATGTAAATAAGCTGCAAATTCGGACTTTAAATGAAGCACATTCAATGTGGCCAGAAAATTAGTCAATAATAAAAATATATATGTATTTATTATCTGGACACTGAATACAGCAATTGATAAATATACAAAAAATATATACATTAAAGACCATTGTCCTAGAAAGAGATCACAAAAGAACACTACACAAAGTGGCATAAAAAATCGTCTTCCATGTTTATGTGACTTTCGAACAAAGTGGTATAATAATAATAAATCCAACTGAGCTAAAATCAAATAGACTGTCTATATAAGACATAAGATGCATCCAGATATGCCCAACATGTTTCATGGCTATAAATCACTTCCTCAGGGATGGGTGCATCTCAATAAATAGAGGAATATAAATAAGTCAGTATAATAAAGTGCAGACAGGGAAAATTAATAAAATATGTAAGGGACGGTAATAAATTATCCCCACCAGACTCAAACCTGGAGGCAGCCTATAGTTTCCATACCGGGAACTGTGGTAGATTGGACCCACCAGGGAGTCAAGCCCACACATGGTCCCACACTGTTTGATGTGCAAGGGGGAATGAGTTGTTGAAAAAGACACAATGGGTAAATTGTTTTGGCTCCATTTCTGTGAAGTTCAAAAAATCAACTAAAAGTAAATACTCATAATAAAGAGCATACTAATTTCTAAAAAAAGCAGGGTAAAGAAAAGGAATGCAGCCCAACATCCAAAACATTGGATAAAAGGAAAATTACCTATTGCCACAACAGGGAAGACTGAAATCCAATAGCAGATGCAAGGTGTGTGAGAGAGGTTCTGCCATACGTACAGACTGACACCAAATAGAGATGTGCTTGAGGTACCCAGGAGACCCTAATTGGATCCATCAGGGAGTCAAGCACACATGCATGGTCCCACACTAATTGATGTACAAGGGAGGAGGTTCAGGTGTTGGAAAAACCCAATTGGTAGATTGTTTGGACTTTATATCTGTGAAATATAAAAAAACTATAAGTAAATACTATTAATAAAGAGTATACTACTTTCAAGAAAAAGGGGGAAGAGAAAAGGAATGGAGCCCAACTCACAGAAATACTAAACATATGGATAAAGGAAAATTACCTATTGACACAACAGGGAAAACCAAATTTCTGTGTATTTGTTCCTATTACAAATAACTGAAACACATGGAGCTAAACCAAGTGACTGTTACACCGCTAAATATTATACTACCAAGTGCATCAGATATAGCTAAAAAAAAAATTGTATACATAAATAAGAAAATTATTAATAGTAAATAAACATTAAATAAAAATAAATAACCCAGTGAATAAGTGATAGTTCACAAGTGATAAGTGATAAGTGATAGTTCACACTATACATTTAAACACTCCTCAGGGAGTATTGCAGAGCATAGTGTTCATACAATGTTGCAAAAGTCTGTGAGTCTCCAAAACATATTTCACTTTAACGAGCAATATTGATCAGTGTTTTTTTCCTCTCAAACTGCCTTTCTTTCACCACACCGCTGTGAAATGTGATTCCTCTCCCCCTTATGTGAATTAACTCACCGACTAAATCAGCCTCACACTCAACGTGTTTGGCAGAGAAGCACTTTCCAAACCCTGGGATGTGGATGACAGGCATACAATCCTTCACTTCAGCGGGAGAAAAACTGACCCAATTGACACTTTCATAGACAGTGCTCTCATGAAATAGAAAAAAGAAATGCTCCCATAGTGTGATAGTGTGATACCGTAAAAAAAAATGTTTAATCACACATAAGAAGATCCTCTTAAGTTACACTCACATTTAAAAACGTGTAACCACGCCAAATAAGTCAAGCCACAGCACACTTTAACACAGCTGATTGCCAAAGCATTGGTGATTCTTAGTGGACCCAGGGTATGCGAGACACACTCTTTAAATCTCTCACCGCTCCTTGGCCTCACCAGCACCCTTTGGTGAAGAAAGACGTGAGCCGTCCGATGGTTCCTCTCACTCTCAGTTACCTAGTATCCACGCCCCGACATGTTTCGTCATTCACTTGACTTAATCATCTTCCCTGTGTCAGAGGGAAAACCAAATACCAATATCAGATACAAGGTGTGTGAGAAAGGTGCTGCCGTAAAGACAGACTAACACTAAAAGGATATTTAATATGCACGCAAGCTACCCAGGCTACCCTATACCAGCATCACGTGGGCATGACACAATAGGAGGGGGGCGCACACCTGAGTGGCAGAACCACCCACCTGTGTTCACCCTCTCATAGGTCAGCCCAAGATTCCACAACACACATGCCAGTGCAGAAACTTCCAAAAGGGCGTCACGCGTTGGGCATGGAAGCGTGGCGCTGAAGCATAATGAGACAAACCTGCACAATCACCAGAAATCCTGCCAAAGCAGAGAGGAGGGGAAGGGGGAGGGCACTCAGAATTTGACACAGCTCCCGATATAGGACAAGGAAACAGCCATCCAGATGATGATTGCACATGGCTAAAGTAGGCCTCGCTCCATGAGGGGCAGGACATAATATGCAGCAGCAAGGGGGACTAGAATCTATGAACATATTTTAAGAAAATAGTCAGTGAAACATCACTGATTGTAAATTAGCTAACCGACATGCCTCCATCCCTATCAATATATGAAAAAAGGGGGGAAGGGGAACGAAAAAATGTAGGAATTTAAATGAGATGCAGAAAAACCTACATTTCCATCCCTAATAAAATGTAAATAAGCAGCAAATTGGGACTTTAAATGAAGCATGTTCAATGTGGCCAGAAAATTAGTCAATAATAAAAATATATATGTATTGGGGGCGTGGCTAATGCACTGCTGAATGGATGGCTGATCTAAGAGCTCCGCACCAGCTATGGGAATCCGAGCACTCCGAGGTGTCTGACCGACCCCACCAGCACCTGACCTAAGTGCCGCATAACAATCAGACATGACCCGCAAATGGAAAGACTCCTCACACCCAAAGAAATTTCAGGATTTCTTCCCAACTACAGCTCAGAGCACACTCCAAGATGGCACCGCTGGCTGCTCCAAGGTCTCCTGAGGTGTATCTGTCAGCCACACTGAGCCCGGAATCAAGAGGTGGCTCTAAACAACATTCTCCTGATGCCTATACACCTCTCTTTTGCAGCCAAATGAAATCCAAGCCCTGCATGGCACCGGCCTCCCACAGCACTAAAGTGAGCATGTCAGGGCTCCATGGAGGACGCGAGGGAGCTGGCAGTCACAAGTAACTCTTTCCCCACTGCAAACCAGCCCATCTCAGACACTACATTAAAAGATATGCTGGTCTCCCTGCATAGTTCCCTCCATGTAGATATGATGGAATGCATGAAAAATTTTAAAGCAGAAGTGGGAGAACTAGGAGAATTGACCATGTTGAAAAAAGATGGGTGAATATGCATCTTCCTACAACTCATTAGTACATGCACACAATGACTAGTCTGATAAGGTGACCTGGCTTAAAGCTAGAGTAGCGGATCTCAAAGACAGGTCACATAGGAACAACGTGAAAATATGTGGGATACCTGAAACCATCCAACCTGTGCAGCTTCACCAATATTCCCATGATTTCATGACAGCTTTCATGCCATCAGTACCGACTTCAGAACTGGTTATTGAAAGAATCCTCTGCAAGCCATCTCACCTCCCAGATAATATTCCTAGAGACGTGCTGAGGTGGGTACATTTTTTCCATGTAAAAGAGAAATTTATGCTGGCCTTTCGCAAAAAACACACAAACCCCTGAGCAATATTTCTTCATCCAACTATTTGCAGATTTCTCACAGTACACTATGCAAAAAGGCAAATCTTTGCTATCTGTGACCAAACCACTTTGAAACCATAGCATTGTGTACAGATGGGGATATCCATCAAAGCTAACTATCATCCGTGAGGGTACTTCCTTAGTAATCATAAACCTAGAAGAAGGCCTAGCTCTGCTACGATCCTGGGACATCCTACCTGAGCAGAACCCTGAAGGATCCCCATCCACTTCTAGGATGAATATCCAGAATGACTGGCATGTTGTGTCGCATAAGCAAAAAAACAAAAAGCACAACACTTGAACACCTCGACTATAATAAGCAAACTGAGCTACAGAATTCCTGAATCCCTTTGGAGCTCACAGTACACAAACTTCCCCTTCTGAGAAAAGCACAGTAAATCTGCCACCAGATTCCAGTTGGCATCTACTTTTTATCTTGTTGTTTTTTGACTCTTTATTACTCTTTATGTTTCCTCCCTACTGTTATACCTCATCTGAGATAGAAAACAAGTATACACATATGAGGACAACCTTATCTACTTCAGTGCTCACAAATTCTTGCTTAATGACCCTGTGGAGATGGGCTTGATAAGGTACTGTTATCATTCTTCCTTAATTTTCAACTATGGTACTTAGTTGAAAAGTAACTTCCTTCAATGTGCATGGAGTAAATCACCCAGCTAAAAGAGCCTCGGTCTGGAGAGAAGCCCTGAAATTGCAATCTGACATCTTGTGCATACAAGAGACACACTGGTGGGCCTCAGACACCTCCATTTCTTTATCAGAAAACATTCCCACACAGATCAAAGCCTCAGCACCCAAAATGCACCTAAAATGCTGAAGTGTGTCCTTATTGCTATCAAAGACTCTGTAGCTTTCTCCCTCCAAGAGATACATGCAGATCCTGAAGAACACTACCTGATCTTAGTGGGTGAATTCAACAACAAACCCTACACAATCGTCAACCTGTATGCACCTAATACTCACTTTCCGAAGAAATTATTCTGCAAAGTTAATAAAATTAAGAGAGGAGCCTTAATAATGTGCGGAGACTATAATGTATTGGTGGAATATAAGATGGACACTACCTCTAAATCCCAATGCCCTCTACCTGCATTACAACCCATGCTCCATGCTGAAGAAATGTATTATGTCTGGAGGTGTCAACACTCAAATGAATGGGACTACACCTTTCGTTCCTGCAGGCATAACTCCTATTCCCGCATCAACTTAATCTTGGTTGACAAATTCCTACTACAAGCAATCTCCTCCTCCACCATACATCACATCACGTGGTCTGGCAACGCACCCTCTATAATAGTGAACAAGGAAAATACTCCAGCTCTTGCATATATTTGGTGTGCTAACTCCATGACTAACCACCTAAATTAATATTTTGCTTTCAATTTGTGTCTAATCTATTTACCTTGTGGTGCGCCCATAAGGCCTACATCAGAGGAATTATACTCCAAATGTGCTCATGAGAAAAAAGGCAGAGGACACAGGAATTAGAAGTAAAAAATATTGATTTTTTTTTAAAATTGTCGCTCTATTTTTGTTTATAGTGCAAAAAATAAAAACCATAGAGGTGATCAAATACCACCAAAAGAAAGCTCTATTTGTGGGGAAAAAAGGACGCCAATTTTGTTTGGGAGCCACGTTGGACAACTGCGCAATTGTCAGTTAAACTGACGCAGTGCCGAATCGCAAAAAGGGGCCTGGTCCTTTGGGTGCAAATTGGTCCAGGGCTTAAGTGGTTAAAGAAGATCTTAATACGCCAAAGAACAGATGATGCCATCCAAGCTTTTTTAATAGATCTTACACTCCCCTCTTTAAAAAAAAAAAAAAACAATTGGAGTCCCTTAATAAAATTGGTTTACTGCGAAGCAATGTCCTCTGCCTCGTTTCCCTCTGTAATGCTTAAGGCATATGTTGTTAGCATCCCGAAAGCCAGGTAAAGAGCCTATTACGCCAGCTAATTTCAGACCTTACTAAGTACTGATGTCAAGCTCTATGCTAAAATTCTGGCCCATATGCTTCTCCCTTTCCTTCCAACTTTGATCAAACCTGATCAAAAGTGTTTCACTGCAGGCAGACAAGCATCAGATGCTACAAGAAGCATTGTCGATATTGTACAATATGCTGGGTCCTGTTGGGTGTCTTCGCTGCTACTCTCTTTGGATGCAGAGAAGACATTCAATAGGGTTCACTGGGGTTACATGACTCACACCCTCAAAAAATTTGGCTTCACTGGACCCATCCTTTCCATTATCTTAGCTTTATATCCCTCCCCATGTGCGCAGGTATATACAGTATCTCACAAAAGTCAGTAAATCCCTCACATTTTTGTAAATATCTTTTTTTTTTTTTTTTTCAAAAATTTTTTATTAAGAAAAGGGTACATTACAAATGGGTGAGCAGTACGTACAAAATTTTTCTCATTTTGAAAAATTCACAGGCTATATAACAGCAATATATTGAGCAACAATTGGTGCCAGGGCACCATCCCATAAACCACATAGTGGAGAGTATCACTCTCCCTGACAGTCAAATAGAAACGAGGTAGCAATAACTGGATGGATCATGGAATAATTAGACACTAACTCAACCTCGGGGAGAAGAACAATATACATATCAGATCATCAAGAGGGCTCTGATTGGGGGGGGGGGGCCCGTAAGTGCAGTCTTGTCGTGGGTAGCTACCCAGTGGTGGAGGGGGTTGCGGTGGGCCATTGGCCATTGTAGATAAAAGAGTGATCATCAAGGTAGGCTTGTTCCTGAGGAGTAAGTTGCGATTTCACAAAAGAGTCCCATCTGCTGTGGAAGCGCTGAACGGCCTTTTTGTGGGCTAGATTAGCATTAATTTTGTCACGGAATAGGAGATGTAGGAGATCTCTGTGAACCTGCACGACTGAGGGTGGAACAGTAGATGTCCAATTGGCTAATATGGCCCGTCTTGCCATCAGGAGGCATATCAAGGCCCATTCTTTGTCTCGCGGGCCAGAAACTTTCGACCAGGGAAGTAGTGTGGCATCCCAATATCCAAAAATAAGAAGTAAAGGGTCTTTGGGTAGCTTCAGCCGTGTGATCTTAAAGATGAAAGCCAGGATTTGGTCCCAGAATGCCAAAATAAAGGAGCAAGTCCAGTAACGATGCGCGAGAGAGGGCTTAGGTTGTTGGCATAGAGGGCATAGTGAAGATGGAGCGGAGTGGGGTTGTTTGGCATGGAGAAAGGGGATGTGTGCCCGGTGAGCGATTTTGAGTTGTGTTTCCCTCCAGGATTTATTGGGAACCAAGTTGTAGACTGTGCGAAGACCTTGAAGGATCTTGTCCACCATATCATCGTTCGGGAAGTCTTTTGCCCAATTAGACACTGATGAGGAATCCAAGGGAGGCGTCGTTTGGATGAGTAGAGGCTTATAGATATCCGAGATTTTGTATGAGTCCTTCTGTATAAGGGTCTCGAGGAATGACGATGTGAATCTCGTGGATGCATCTCTGCAGGTGTTGCGGAGAAAGCTGAGACATTGGCCATGATGAAACGAGGAGGTTGCGGTGAGGGAGAATCGGGTAGCTAGAGTATGAAAAGGTAGAGTCTGGCCAGTAGCAGGATCACAAAGGGAGAAGAAGGTGGAGAGACCCTTTTGCCACCAGGAGTCATAGGGATTATGTTCCAGACCTGGAGAGAAGCTCAGGTTGCCTTGTATCGGGAGAAATTTTGAGATGAAAGGAGAGAGCCGGAGGCTTTTCCTTACCTCCCTCCATGCTATAGCAGTGTCTCTCAGCAGAAGGTTATGTTGATATGGTGTTGGTAGAGATTTCCACTTACAGTGGAGAAGGGCTGTTAGAGAGTAGGGGTGGACCATTGCGGCCTCCAATTGGTAATTAGAGCATTTGGATTTTTGGGTTATCCAGTCCAGACCTACCCTTAAAAGACAAGCAAGATTATACATTCTAAGGCTTGGGAGACTAATACCGCCCTCGGTCCTGGGAAGATGGAGTTTTGAGAGAGCTATGCGTGGTCTTTTGTTTCGCCATATAAATTTTGAGATCGCAGAATTCAGTAATTTGGAGTCTTTGTGTCTTAGCAGTAGGGGTATTGTCTGGAGAGGGTATAACAGGCGGGCGAAACTGACCATTTTCACCAAATGACATCTTCCCAGGAGCGAGAGGGGCAGATCCATCCAGTTGTCTAATTCCTGAGTGATTTTAGCAAAAAGTGGGGGGTAATTCAGGTGGTAGAGAGAGGACGGGAGTTTCCCTATTTTGATTCCCAAGTAAGTGATATGTGACTTGGCCGTAGTAAAGATGGAGTTTTGAACCCAGGCAGGTGGGGGGAGGAATCCTAAGGGCATAATCTCGCTTTTGGATCCGCATAGGATCGCGGCCCGGTTTTTTCCACGAACCTGTCCATCGCGCGGTCGGAGTGGTGGAGAGAGTCGCAGGGAGCTGTTTGAGCGAAAAACGCCGACTTTATATGCCGTTTTGTAGGGCGGTCTGCGGGAGCTGTGAGGAGAAGCAGCTACTCCATGCGGCGCCGGAACCGGAAGAGTAAATATCTTTTTATGTGACAACACTGAAGAAATGAAACTTTGCTACAATGTAAAGTAGCGAATGTACAGCTTGTATAACAGTGTAAATTTGCTGACTCCTCAAAATAATTCAACACGCCATTAATTTCTAAACTGCTGGCAACAAAAGTGAGTAAACCCCTAAGTGAAAATGTCCAAATTGGGCCCAATTAGTAATTTTCTCTCCCCAGTGTCATGTGACTCATTAGTGTTACAAGATATCAGGTGTGAATGGTGAGCAGGTGTGTTAAAATAGGATTTTTATAACAGTTTACCTGTAAAATATTTTTCTTGGAGTACATCATGGGACACAGAGCCTAAGTAATAACTTAATGGGTTATGAGCAACCTTCAGGTGATTGGACACTGGTATATCCAATACAGGAAGTTCACTCCCCCATATAACCCCTCCTCCTTCCAGAAGTACCTCAGTTTTTGTAGCAAAGCAATACAGTGGTGTGAAAAAGTGTTTGCCCCCTTCCTCATTTCCTGTTCCTTTGCATGTTTGTCACACTTAAGTGTTTCGGAACATCAAACCAATTTAAACAATAGTCAAGGACAACACAAGTAAACACAAAATGCAATTTGTAAATGAAGGTGTTTATTATTAAAGGTGAAAAAAATCCAAACCATCATGGCCCTGTGTGAAAAAGTGATTGCCCCCCTTGTTAAAACATACTATAACTGTGGTTGTCCACACCTGAGTTCAATTTCTCTAGCCACACCCCGGCCTGATTATTGCCACACCTGTTCACAATCAAGGCATCACTTAAATAGGAGCTGCTTGACACAGTAAGGTCCACCAGAAGATCCTTTAAAGCTACACATCATGCCGAGACCCAAAGAAATTCAGGAACAATTGAGAAAGAAAGTAATTGAGATCTATCAGTCTGGAAAGGGTTATAAAGCCATTTCCAAAGCTTTGGGAATCCAGCGAACCACAGTGAGAGCCATTATCCACAAATGGCGAAGACATGGAACAGTGGTGAACCTTCCAAAGGAGTGGCCGGCCGCCCAAAATTACCCCAGGAGCGCAGCGACGACTCATCCAAGAGGTCACAAAAGACCCCACAACAACGTCCAAGGAACTGCAGGCCTCACTTGCCTCAGTTAAGGTCAGCGTTCATGCCTCCACCATCAGGAAAAGACTGGGCAAAAATGGCCTGCATGGCAGAGTTCCAAGGAGAAAACCACTGCTGAGCAAAAAGAACATCAAAGCTTGTCTCAATTTCTCCACAACACATCTTGATGATCCCCAAGACTTTTGGGACAACATTCTGTGGACCGATGAGACAAAAGTGGAACTCTTTGGAAGGTGTGTGTCCAAGTATATCTGGCGTAGAAGGAACACTGCATTTCATAAAAAGAACATTATACCAACAGTAAAATATGGTGGTGGTAGTGTGATGGTCTGGGGCTGTTTTGCTGCTTCAGGACCTGGAAGACTTGCCGTGATAAAAGGAACTATGAATTCTGCTGTCTACCAAGAGATCCTGAAGGAGAATGTCCGACCATCTGTTCGTGTACTCAAGCTGAAACGAACTTGGGTTCTGCAGCAGGACAATGATCCTAAACACACCAGCAAGTCCACCACCGAATGGCTGAAGAAAAACAAAATGAAGACTTTGGGGTGGCCTAGCCAAAGTCCTGACCTGAATCCTATTGAGATGTTGTGGTATGACCTTAAAAAGGCCATTCATGCTCGAAAACCCTCTAATGTAACTGAATTAGGACAATTCTGCAAAGATGAGTGGGCCAAAATTCCTCCAGGACGCTGTAAAAGCCTCATTGCACGTTATCGCAAACGCTTGGTTGCAGTTGTTGCTGCTAAGGGTGGCCCAACCAGTTATTAGGTTTAGGGGGCAATCACTTTTTCACACAGGGCCATGATGGTTTGGATTTTTTTTCACCTTTAATAATAAACACCTTCATTTACAAATTGCATTTTGTGTTTACTTGTGTTGTCCTTGACTATTGTTTAAATTGGTTTGATGTTCCGAAACACTTAAGTGTGACAAACATGCAAAGGAACAGGAAATGAGGAAGGGGGCAAACACTTTTTCACACCACTGTATACTTAAACCCCATAAAAGAGGGGAGGGACCTGTGTGTCCCATGATATACTCCAAGAAAAGGATTTAACAGGTAAGCTGTTATAAAAATCCTATTTTCTTTATCGTACATCATGGGACACAGAGACTAAGTAATAACTTAATGGGAAGTCCCATAATAATGCTATTTGAGAGGAGGGAGTGTGAGGGCTTACCTAGGTTGGAGTCCATGGTGCAGAGATGTATGCTCACCCTTGCAAATAGACACAGGCCACAGTAACAAACAGATAAGCTACCCGGGCTGTGAATCTGTGCACGGGGGCTTGACAGGAAAAGCCAAGGGATCGTCGAAGAAAGCCGTTGTCCGGGATTTCAGAAGTCAGCATAAACGAAAAACAAGCCAGGGTCAGAAGCCAGGGAACACTGTAACTTTGAACAAAGGTACCTTTGGTGACAAGAGACAATGAACTGACCAAGCCCTTAGAGTGAAGCAGTGCTTTATACCCAGCTAATTGGGTAACCTGCCACAGCTGATCCAAGAGTAACAGGTACAAACAGAATTGCTCACAGTACGTTATGCAAAACTAGGCATGGCTGGAAAGCAGGCAGAATAGAACTGAGGTGTGGCTCAGGGGTAAAGAAACAGGAGCAAGAACAAACAGTCATTAGTTCAATACCACCCATAGCCACTTGGTGCGCGACCACGCCTGGCCATCTAAAAGACACGGTAAGGACTGGGACAGGGAGAGACAACCCGTAGAACAACCCAGACCTGAGGACCTATACTGCTGCCTGCAGCACACTGCACATGAAGGTGACCTCCTCATACCTCCTAACATCCACCTGATGACATTTTGTGAATGTATGTACTGAAGACCAAGTTGCAGCCTTACAGATCTGAGCCATGGATGCCTGGTGACACACTGCCCAAGAAGCACTAATCGCCCTGGTAGAGTGCACCTTAACTTGAAAAGGGGGAATCTTACCCCTTAAATTATAAGTTTGAATTATAACTTTCCAAATCCACTTAGCGACAGTGGATTTTGACACTGCCTGCTCTTTCTTAGGACCCTCTGATGAATAAGACATCAGACTTACGAATCTGAGCAGTTGTCTTTAAATAGATTTTCACTGTTCTCACCACATCAAGACAATGTAGTGACTTTTCTTCCCTGGAACATGGTTTTGGAAAAAATGATGGCAGGACAATACCTTGGTACCACTTTTGGCAAAAAATCTGGAAGAGGGCGTAACACCACCCTGTCCTCATGAATAATCAAATATGGCTCTTTACAAGAAAGAGCAGCCAATTCCGAAACCCTCCTTTCTGAGGATATAGGATATAGGATATAAGGAATATGCTGTATCGGTTCAAATGGCTGTTCTTGTAACACTAACAAAACTAAATTCAAGTCCCAAGGAGTCAAGGGTGATTTAACTGGTGGATTAATCCGCATCACCCCCTGCATGAATCCCCGGACTAAAGAATGTGTAGCAAGCGGTCTTTGAAATAAGATCGATAAGACTGAGACTTGGCCCTTAATACTCAAGGCCAATTTCATCTCTATGCCTAATTTTAGAAAGGCAAGAATTCTGCCTATAATATATATCCGAGGGTGCCAACCCCTGGATTCACACCAGGAAACATAAGCCTTCCAGACTCTATAATATATAGCTCTGGATGCTGACTTCCTTGCATTAATCAAAGTAGAAATAACTGACCCAGAAAGCCCACGTTTCTTCAGATTGTGGGTTTCAATAGCCAGGTCATTAAATTTAGAATTTTTAAAGTAGGATGGAATATCGACCCCTGTGAGAGCAGGTCTGGCCTTAGTGGAAGGAACCATGGATCCTCTACTACCATCTTTACGATTTACGCACAGATCAATGAGAACTGAACCCATGGGGTCACCAACGTATCTGTTCCACATGCGAGTGGATCCCTTGTCCTGGACACAAAGTTGACTAACTTCATGTTGAATCTGGATGCTAGAAGATCTATGTCCCGAGTCCCCCATCTTTGGCAAATAACCAGAAAAATGTCAGGGTGAAGAGACCATTCCACTGGGAATAACTGCTGGCGACTTAAGTAGTCCGCCTGCCAATTCTCTGGAATGAAGACTGCTGATAGACACGGAACATTCCTTTCTGTCCAAGTTAGAATATGGTTCAACTCTCTCTATGCTGAGAGACTCTTGGTGCCCCCTTGGTGATTGACATAGGCCACAGCCATAGCATTGTCAGATTGGATCCTGACAGGACAATCCCTTAATTTGGAAGTCCAGGCTTTCAGAGCCAGACGCACTGCCCGAATCTCTAGGATGTTGATGGGCAAGGCTCTTTCAGTTTTTGACCACTGTCCCTGAACAGTTGTTTTCTCTACTACTGCTCCCCAGCCTGTGAGGCTGGCATCTGGTGTTCCAGATGATTCGTCTGAAAGATTTTCCTTTCAGCATATTCTGGGTTAGTAACCACCAACTGAGGCTTTGGGACACTCTTGGGGACAGTCGCATTGGCAAGCCCAAAGCTTGCATCATTTTGTTCCAAGCAGACAGGATACTCTTTTGCAACAGTCTCGAATGAAACAGGGCGTAGGGGACTGCTTTTTATGAAGCCACTATCTTTCCTAACAACCTCATGCAAAGGCAAATTGAGGGATTTCTTTTTGACCTGACCATCCGCACCAGCTCTCGTATGGAGCTGATCTTTGCCGGAGGCAAGAACACATTTTTCTCGGCTGTGTCTATGATCAGGCCCAAATAATCCAGCTTTCTTAGTTTAGTTTTAAGGAAGACTTCTCTAGGTTGAGAATCCAACCCAGACTTTTCAGGTAACTGGTTGTAATGTGTATACCTTGCTCCAAACGGGACACTGACTGGTCTATTAACAATAGATTGTCTAGATACGTGGGGCCAGTACTTTTGTGAACACCCGGGGTGCTGTAGATAGCCCGAAGGGCAAGGCTACAAACTGAAGGTACTGCTGTTCTGCTTCAAATGGCTGAAACCTTTGGTGAGCAGGAAATATAGGGACATGCAGATATGTATCCCTGATGTTGATGGAGGCCAGAAGTTCTCTTCCCCGTAGGGCAGAAACTAATGACTTAATTGACTCCATACGAAAGGAGCGGATTTTCAGGAATTGATTTTGATTCCTTAGATCTAGAATGGGTCAAACCACTTCATTTGTTTTTGGTACTGTAAACAGGTTTGAATAAAACCCCAAACCTTGCTCCTCTGTGGGGATCTGTATGATCACCCCCTGAGCCAATAATCGGTCTAATGCTTAAAACAGAGATTGCCTTTTCTATGGATCTTTGGGAACATTTGATGTCAGAAAATGAGACGGTGGAAACTGCTGAAATTCTAGTTTGTATCCTAGAGACACTGTGAAGATGATCCATCTGTCCTGAATTTCCCTTTGCCATACTTCTGAGTATTTCAGAAGTGTTCCCCCCAATCTGGTGAAGGGGGCGTACCTCTTCATGATGAGGCTTTATTATTCTGCCTTGCAGATTTGCGGCCCCAGGTCTTCATGTGAGCCTGGGTCTGACCCTGAGGTTTTCCTCTAGAGTCTGACAGTGGAGGCTATCGCCACTGCCTAGAGGCGGGTGCCCCTGGCGCAGGAGAAAAAGTCTGTTTAAATGAAGGATGTTTATACTTTCTTTTGACTGGCAAGAGTACTCTTCCCACTAGAAATCGTTTGGATGCATTTATACAAATTATTGCCAAATAGTCGCGCCCCATGAAAGGGGAAACTAGTCAGAATCTTTTTGCAAGGTGCTTCAGCTGACCAATTTTTTAACCAAAGGGTCCTACGCATGTGTACTAGCACAAGCACAAGATGGGATGGCTGGTGAATAGAGTCCTTCATAGCCTCTATGGCAAAACACAATACCTTTGGTAGTTCGGCCAACTCACGGGCCTGTTGTTCAGGGAGCTCTTTAAGAGCCTCTGTGAACTGGTCCTTTAGGGACTGACAGATGACTATTGTGGCAACTGCAGGCTGAGTATTGGTCCCTGCCAAGGAAAAAGAGGATTTTAACAGGAATTCCAACTTTACATCTGTTGGATCTTTAAGCATTTGTGCATTGTCTACTGGACATGTTAAACTTTTATTCACACTGGAAATTGCAGCATCAACTGCTGGAACCTTCCACTTTTTGGTGAATTTCTCCTCCATGGGATAGAGAACTGAGAATCTCTTTGGAGGGAGAAAATACTTATCCGGATGAGCCCATTCAGCATAAATAAGCATTTCTAGTAATGTAGGACCGGAAACGCATGAAAAGACTGTAAAGTTTTTAAAGAACCCAAGGAAGAAACCTGACTTTCAGCAGACTCTGTTTGGGGTAGCATTAAAAGTGGGACAAACCATTTCCATAAGGATTTGTACCTCAGATTGCGAAGCTGAATCATCAACTGTTGTTTCCTCAGCAGAGGAATAATCGGCTTGTTTTTCCTCTCGATCGCCTGAGGGTAATACCTCATCTTGTCCCCATTGTTCACTGTGTGGATGGATCCGGCTGTGGAGGCTATTTAAATCCAGCAACGATCCCTCCTGCAGCTCCTCAGAACACATCTTCACTTGTGACCAACACCTTAGACACTGGTGAAAAAACTGAGGTACTCCTGGAAGGAAGAGGGGTTATATAGGGAAGTGAACTTCCTGTATTGGATATACC